>NW_006408618.1:11577300-11588385 GCF_000296735.1 Chrysochloris asiatica
AAAGGTGGACTTTTGTAGCAAAAGGAGGGGAGTGATTGACTTTGCAGTCTAGGAGCAGAGGTCCCTGGGACCATCAAGGAAGAAGAACAGAGTGTGGGACCCTACCCAGCGAAGCAGTGACGCCAGAGATGGAGGCAGAGATGATGACGTAGAAAGATGGAGTTGCTGGGAACTTTAGACCCAGAGAGGAAGAGGGGCTGTGTACTGACAACCGGGGGACACAGGGTACACTCTTTGGTTGGTTGATGATGCATGGAGGGGATTTTAACCATGACAATGAAATGGATGCATGTAAAGCTAATGTTCTTCCATGTTAACTATCACATAATTCACAATAAAAAATTTAAAAAAAACAAAAAATACTGATAGTAAAGAAGACAACAGCATGTACTTGTAATGCAGGCAGGCAATACCACATAATTTGAATTATTGTAATTGGGTAGTAATGACAGCTGTCTGACCAGAGCACATGGAAAGGTTCAAAGAGTAAATTCCCATAGTTTTAGTCTAATAAGTATATGGATACCTGCAAGCTGGGCTCATGAAAATTCTTTTTGTTTAAACTCCCTGTTGTTATTGTTGTTATGTGCTATCAAGTCAGTTGCGACTCATAGCAACCCTGAATAGGGTTTCCAAGGAGTGGTTTGAATGACAACTTTGTGGTTATACTACAGCACCATACCAGGACCCCTATAACTAACTACAGAAATACTGTTATTAAAAATAATACATTTCTGCTGAACACTACACAAAATTTTATAGACAGGTCATTTTGGTGTCACACCCTTTGTTGGTGTCTCCCCTGGGGTCTGCACCCCTGCATTCTTCTAGTAACATCACTGAAGCCAACACTATTTTCAGGGTTAAATGGATGTACATAGATTATCCTCCTTCTGTAGTCGCTTGTCCCTTTATTTTCTCTAAACAATTATGTGAGCCATAATTAACCCACTGACATCAGTTGGTTCTGATTCATAACAACCCTGTAAGACAGAGTAGAACTTTCCCCTAAGGTTTCTGAGGTTCTGAATCTTTAGGGGAGCAATCAGGCTCATCTTTTTCCCTCAGAGCAGCTGATGGTTTCAAACAGCTGAACCTTGTGGTTAGAAGCTCAACTTGTAGCCCACTATGCCACCAGGGCTCCTGTACCTTGATTTTGTTGTTAAGCACAGTCGAGTTGGTTCCAATTGATATGACCTTGTATAGGGTTTCCAAGTAGCAGCTGGTGGGTTTGAACTGCTGACCCTGTGGTCCACAGCCCAGTGCTGATCCTACAGCGCCACACTAAGAGTTCATGAACCACGATTGTTTTTGTTGTTAAGTGCCGTCGAGTCGGTTCCTACCCATAGCAACCCTGTATAGAGTTTCCGAGGAGCAACTGCTGACCTTGCAGTTCAAATGGCTTTGTAGTCTTAAGCATTAACCCACAGCACCACACCAGGACTCCATGATTAGAGGTTCACAAATGGTGACTCTATTTTCTAAGAATTCTGGTAATGAAAAGGAGAATAATGATAATACCTATACCAGTATGGAGTCCTGTTGTGCCACTGTGGGTTAATGCACTGTATGGAAAAACTTGTTTAATCCACAAGGTTGGCAGTTCAAGCTCAGCAACTGCTCTCTGGAAACCCTATACAGGGTTGCTATGGGTCGGAACCGACTCAATGGCACTTAACAACAATAGCAACATGCCAGTATGATCTGTTGGTAGTGGTGGTAAGTGCCATTGAGTCGGTTCCGACTCATAGCGATCCTGTATTAGGTTTCTGATGAGCAGCTATTGAGTTTGAATGGCCAACCTTTCAGTTCAGTGCTTATCCTACAGTGCCAGACCAGGACTCCATAATCTAGATATCACCAAAATGAAAGCTAACTGACCATATTATTTTAATGATAGGTGTTGGTGCTACTAAATACTGGGGAGTTGGTGCTGACTCATTGCAACCCAGTTATAGGAGGGTTTCCAAGGAGTGGCTGTTGGTAGTAGGTCATATATTACAGGATTTCAGTTTTAAAATAATTTAAAAAAAAAACAAAAACATTTGCTCTAGGGTTGACTCCAACTCATGGTGACCCCACAAAGGGTTATCAGTGGCTGGTTTTCTGGAAGTAGATGACCAGGCTACACTTCTGAAGAGGCGGATTTGTACCTCTAATGTTTCTGTTCGCAGCTGAGTGTGTTAACTCTTTACACCATCCAGAGAATCCAAATAACTAGTTACCATCAAATGATTCCTCCTCATGGCAACCCTATATGTGTCTTAGTAGAACTGTGCTCCATAAGGTTTTTGGTGGAGTTTGGTAAGCAGCCTAGCACGATAATCATGTGCACCACCCAAGGGCTCCATAAGAGAATTGTCGCATGCTGTTGAATCAGTTCTGACTCATAGCGACCCTGTATAGGAGTTAAATCTTTCCAGAAGAAGAAAGTCTCATCTTTCTCTTGTAGAGCAGTTAGCAGTCCAATGCTTATCCTACAGATTCACATCAGGATACCATAACAGGATTGTTATTGTTGTTGTTAAGTGCCATCAAATCAGTTCTGACTCATAGTGACTCTGTATAGGGTTTCCAAGGAATGGCTGGTAAGTTTGAACCACCAACCTTGTGATTCAAATTGACCTTGTGGTCCAGATCGGAGCGATAAAGAGACAAAACACAGTACATTGGACAATCTGCAGAAAATAATTTGGAATTGAGCATGGTAAAGGGAAAACTGAATCTTTCATCCCAAGAGCAAGATGACAGGCAAGTATTACCAAATCAATCAAACATTTTAAGACACCACATGCTCAATGGAAAATAGTTGAATTAGCTTGGATATGTTTTTGTTTTTAGGTGCCATCAAGTCGGTATTGACTCATAGCAACCTTATGCACAGCTTGTATATATATCACACTAATTAATATACATTAATGTGCATTATTCTGACTTTCCCTTGACTACTCTCTGAAACTGTGTAAAGTTACTTTTCCCAATTCAGAGGTTGCAATTAAAATGTCCTCTTGGCTAACACAGGGGAAATTTTGATAACAGATGTGCCAAGTATAAAACAGATTCTGATGGATCCTAACAGCAATCATGCTTCCTACAGTACATCAAGAGATGCTTCAGATTACAGAACAACAACAACAACAAAGTATTCACCCTAACTCTTAGGTACTTTGTGGTATAAAAATATGAAGTTTCAAATAATTTCTTTATTTCTAGGAAGATTTTAATGAAATTGCAGAACACATAAAAGTTTGTTGATACTTTGTCTCTACATATTCAGCAGACAGCGTAAATGCAAAATTTGGCAAATTCCATTCAGACTATAAACTTCTTAACAAAGAAAATGAAAAGATCTTATCTGTGAAATGTCTTGCACTGCATATACCTCTATACAACTTGCTAAAAAGGATGTGATTTGTTTATCTATAATACTGAGGCTTTCATAATGAAATTTCATTGGTCACTTTTTAGTTTATTAAAATGTGGAACAGCACTGAATGAGATTTTTCACTTAATGGAAGTAGATGAAAATAGTCTTCTTAAGCAAGTACCTATTAAATCATTGCTGTAGGCCATAAAACAGAAGTTAAAACATAAGCCAGTTATAATATTCTTAAAATGTGGGACAAGAAGGTCCTTCTCTAATTTACACATACACTGAGAATGAGAGTTGGGTCCTTGGTGACACTGTAGGATCAGCACTGGACTGCTAACCACAAGGTTGGCAATTCAACCCCACCAACTGCTCCTTGGAAACCCTATGGAGGGTTTTTATGAATCAGAACGGACTTGATGGCACTAAACAACAAATGACAAGAAAGATTTGTACCCCCAGAAACCCGATACAAGATTGCTAAGAATTGGAATCAGCTCAATGGCAGCGGGTGTCTTGGTTTTTCAAGAAGAGATTGGAGAAAGGATCATCATAGGTGACATTTATTTGCTGTTTCTCCAAAACTATTCCATGATCTAAAACAAGCCTAAAAAAGGATGAACTGGCTATCCTAGGATGTTCATTGTGTAGGCTCCAAACAAAGAAAAAGAACCACACAAGAAAAAGAAAAGATTCTTTTTCATTTTCTGGAAATAGGACTGCTTCCAAACCAAACCCAAACTCACTGCCATCAAATCAATTCTGACTCTTAACAACCTTATTATATAGGATTTTTGTTGTTAAGTGCCTTTGAGTCCTTTCTGACTCATAGCAACCCTGTCTAGGGTTTCCAAGGCTATACACCTTTACAGGAGCAGAAAGCCTCACCTTTCTTCTACAGAGCAGTTAATGGGCTCAAACCCACAACCTTGTGGTTCACAGTCCCATGCTTACCGTACAGAACCACCACACTCTATATAGGATTTCCGAGATTATAAATCTTTACAGACTATAAATCCTTACAGATTGATCTATCAATCTTTCTCTTGCAGAGCAATTCGTGGGTTTGAACCACCAACCTTGCAGTTAGCAGCCCAACGCCTAACCCATAGTACCATCAGGACACCATAAGAGGCCCTAAAAATATGTCACCAGAGGAAGATGGTCAAGTTAAACAACACATTCTCAATTTCAATACTAAAACTGTTCAACTTAAAAAATGTATATTACTTCTGTGCAGTATAATGTTAAAAATGTTAAAACCATTTTTCCCTGAAAAAAAGAGATTTAATTTATGATGACATCCAGTGTACTTCAGAGTATGTAGTTTATGTCCCCATTTCTTGACTCTGGGCTGGTCCTGCAATATGCTTTGACCAGTGGATATGACAGAATTAATTCTGATTTCTGAGGCTAGGTCATAAGACACCTTACAGTGGCTACATTTACCTCTTCGAATGTTCTCTCATGCAATGAAACAAAAAATTTTCTAAACTGGAAAGGGTTATCTATACAACTTAGAAGGGAAAATTGGCCACCAGTTTCATGATTATTTCCTGAATTAGCCATTAAAATTGGTATAATAATCTTAATATATATGTTGTTGATATATGTGGGTGCCATCAAGTTGATTCTGACTTATAGTGACCCCATGTGACAGGGTAGAATACCCCATAGGTTTTTCACCAAGTTTCTATCCTGCAAAGCCACCACTGCTACTTGCTGTCACGTTGGTTCCAAGTCATAGCGACCTTGTATAGAGAGTTTCCAAGGCTGTAAATCTTTATGGGAGCAGATAGCCTCATCTTTCTCAAGTGAAGTGGCTGGTAGATTTGAACTGTTGACCTTGAGGTCAGCAGGTTAGCAGCCCAACATGTAACCCACTACACTACCAGGGCTCCAAGACACCACTGTTGTTGTTGTTGTTGTTAAGTGCCATTGAGTCGGTTCCGACCCATAGCAACTCTGTGTAGGGTTTCCAAGGAGCAGCTAGTGAGCTTGAACTACCAACCTTGCAGTTCAAATGGCTTTGCAGTCTGGTGCATTAACCCACAGCACTACACCAGGACTCCACTAGATGGCATTAAAACCACCAACCTTGTGATTAGCAGCTGACTGCTTAATCATTGTATCACCAAGACTCCTTAAGTTAAGATATAAACATTTCTTATGCATTTTAAAACCTTGCAAGTGACCAGCCAAGATGCAACAATTTCTCTGTATTTGTCTGGAGCAAAAGAGGAAGTAGAGTCAGGAATAGGAGGAAGAATTGTAATGTGAGGCTAATTGCCTTCATGAAGGTCAGAAGAACTGGATGGTGCCCAGCTACCATTACTGAATGTTTTCATCAAAGATTCTATTAAAAATTCCTAATTAGAAGGGAGAAAATGCAGAACAGAATTTCAAATTTTCATGGAATCAAGACTTGGTGGAGTCAATGAGAGTGGATGACAATCAAAACTATTATCCTGAAATAATTTTTAAACCTTAAACATTAATCCAAATTTATTTCCTGAAGTCTTTTTAAATCTAACAATAGTAAAGAGGGTCTTCCGTGAACACTGCACTCCTTTAGGGGCTCCCTATGTGATATCGAATTGACAACAGAAACTCAAAAGAGTAGACAGGAAACTTAGGATGCTCTGAGTTTATGTAGAAGGAACAATTTGGTAAAGGAGGAGAATGGTTACAGAACGTGAAGAATAATACAGTCAGTGGCACTGAAGTGTACATGTAGAAATTGTTGAATTGGTTTCTGTTCAGCTGAATATATTCTCTATACCAACAAAAAGTCAAAGAAATTAGAAGGAAAATCTTTTATATAGATATATTGTTGTTGTTTAGTGTTGTCAAGTTGATTCTGACTCATAATAATAATCATATATAGGTTTCCAAGGAGGGGCTGGTAGGTTTGAATTGCCGACCTTGTGATTCACAGTCCAGTGCTGATCCTACAGCACCACAGATGTAGAAAATAGAAATCAAAGAGAAAATAAGTAACCCTAAGAAAATCCTGGTGTAGCGCTGTGGGTTAATGCGCCAGACTGCAAAGCCGTTTGAACTGCAAGGTCAGTGGTTCAAGCTCACCAGTTGCTCCTTGGAGACCCTATACAGGGTTGCTGTGGGTCGGAATTGACTCGACGGCACTTGACAACAAGAAGACAGTAAAGAAGGAGCCCTGGTGGCAGTATGGTTACACACTTGACTGCTAATTGCAAGGCTGGTGGTTCGAATCCACCCAGTGACTCTGTGGGAGAAAGACCTGGCAGTCTGTTTCTGTAAGGATCATAGCCTAGAAAACTCTCTGTGGCAGTTGTACTCTATCACATGAGATCACTATGAGTCAGAATTGACTTCATGACAGCTAACAACAACAACAAGAAATGAAGCAAATTAGACTGTCAGAAAACAGGAGCAACTAAATGCTAATGCTAACTTTGTTTTCCTGATATAATTAAAGATTTAAAAATTAGAATTAAAAAAAAAATCCTAAACCCATAAGTTACATAATTTTTTCTACCAAGCAAAAGGAAAGTGATATAGAGTTGTGTGACCTAGTAGGTGTTGAGCAGTCTGGCTGGAGCTCAGTAAAATGTAAAATGAAGGATAGGCTAGGTTACTAGACTATGTTCCCAGGATGTTTAATTACAATCCTGAGTATCATTACCAGAAAGTCTCTTTCCATATATAAGAAGGGAAAACAAATAATCATCAGTTTTAGGGGAAAAACTGAGTGGTAAAGCTTCCCTATCTATATACCATTGATAAACTCTTTATGTACCACACATGTGTGTCAATTTGAAAACAAATGTTCTAGTTAATGGAATAAAATAGGAAATTCAAATGATATCTATATATATTGGGGTATTGACTATTTGTAGCTATGACTATATAATTATAAAATCTAGGATGCTCAACTAAAGAGTTGTAAAATTAATGCAACAAGCTAAAATGACTAGATATCAAGGGAAAAAAAATTTTTAATTGAGTAATACCAGGAGTCCATACATAAATGTCTATATGTATATATATTGCTGTGTTGTTAGGTAGCATTGAGACAACTCCAACTCATAGTCACCTTACATATAAGAAAACAAATATCAGTTGGTCCTGATCTATCATCACAATCATTGCTATGCTTGATCCCATTATTGCAGTCACTGTGTCAATCTATACGTATATAATCTATGTATGTAAACTGATCAGAAACATAAGTATTAAATGGGATATAAATATAAAACTATAATAAAAATATAATGACTAACTCACTAAATCGAGAGTTCTTCCTGAGAAGGGAGACTTAGTATTATGAAATGCATAGCTTCTTATATTTTTCTGTAACCTAATAAAAGCCTCATTTATATAAAAAATGTTATTTTCCATATTTCATATTAAAGTAATAACATGTGTACATGCACACACGTGTATGTGTGTGAGTACGGATGTGTTCCAGGCTGGCTTTTAGAAAAGTTGGTCATCCTAGCAATGGTCATTCATTCACTATTTCCTGCTCTTTTGCTGTGTGCCAGACACTAAGTTTACAACTGCAAAGATAGACAAAATTTCCTTCTCCTCAAGAAAACAATAGTCTAATGGAGAATTTGTCATGAAAATATACTGTCATAAGTGCTAAGGCAGAGGAAAGGACCTGAAAGCACGGAGGTGGGCCAAGGCAAGCTTCACTTAGTCCACACACAAATTCCCACAACTCTTACCCAAAATGCCTTAGAGCTGTTCATGACCTACTCCTACCCTTACCCCTAGCACATTTAAAAGTTCTTCTGTACTCTGTAAGTTATTTCTATCATACTTAGAAAACACATTAATCTTTTTAGATCTGCTTCTCCCCTAAGTATTAGCTGCTCTCTGTTCAGAGAAAACTCTGGGAAAGCATTTCAAAATAGGCTACCACATGGTACAGAGCCTCTAGATGTCCTCGTTGCATTAATGAAGGCTCTCATTTCCTCTTGTTGATACAGTGGATTTCTTCAGCGCAGTCACTACTGAAGAAACACATTTTTCTCTAGGCAACATAAATCAAGGTCTCATGCATATCTTCAACTTCTCGAATGAACATAAATAAGCTCAATGTATGTGGTCCTCCAAACATTTGGCAACTATGAATAAGGTTGCAAGCTCCAAGAATACGAATATAATAAATAAAGTGGTGGTAGTGGTTATGTGCTGTGGAGTAGGTTCCGACTCATAGTGACCCTGCATAGTGTTTCTGAGGCTGTAAATCTTTATGGGAGCAGAAAGCATCATCTTTCTCCCATGGAACCGCTGGTAGTTTTGAACTGCTGACCTTGAGATTAGCAGCTCGACTAGTGATCACTATGCTACCAGAGCTCCTTCAGTAATAAAAAATAAAGTGGGTAAAAATAAACCAGTATTCATAGATGTGTTTCCTCTACTTCCATTCTTTTTTTAAAGCTTTTATTGTAAACTGAGTGATAGTTTACAGAGCAGATCATCAGTTTTGCACTCAATCAACCACATTTTGTTTCATTGCAATGATTACAATCCCTCCATGTACCATCGGTTAACAGTATTTGCTTCTGTGCCCTTTAAAAATTTTTTTTATGTATATAAAACACAGAATATATATATGTGTATGTGTATATATATTTTTAATTACCTAAGGACACGTTTTGCAAGCCAGCCTCCTGCCCACCAGCACAGAGCCTTTCTCATTCCATTCTATTCCTTTCAAAAATCATCTTTTTAGTGCTCTGCTGTTGTGTTACATATTATATACTGTTGTATTATTATATTCATTAATTTAATTGAGTGGAGAACTAGAATGGAAGAAGTTTACATAAATAGGAATCCAGTTGGGGGCTACCGATCAGAAGAGATTCAGCAGCTGGGAAGAAGAGACTCAAAGAGGTAGGAGATTCCAAAGAGACCAACAAGAATAATGTCAAGGAGAGCTGCTGTGATATATTGGACTTGGGGGAAATAAGAGGGGTTTTTAGGGTATTTTCTGTATGTTAGATGGTGCCATTCTACTTTAACATCTTTCCTCAGATTTATTCCAGTTATATAATAATAATAGTTATTTACTGAGTACCAATTGCCACGTGCCAGGCACTGGGCTAAGCACTTTGTACACATTATCTCCTATAATTCTAAAAGCAAACCTATAAGGTATTATTATTCTCATTTTACAGATAAGAACACTTATGTGGAGAGAAGTTAAGCAAGTTGTCCAGTGTTTTGCAGTTCATAAATGAAAGAGCCAGGATTCTGGACTTGTCTGTCTTTTACGTGTTCTACTATGGTTTATCAGTCATCTATCACTATCGTGTGCAATCTAGCAGCATAAGCAAAAGCACAAAGAAGTCATGCAGCCTACTTCCAGGTTCTGGATTCCTGCTTGGCCAAATTCTACTTATCTTAGGAGTTGCAACTGTGACTGTGAAGTCATCCAGCAATAAACAATACAAGATTTTAGGCAGTCTGTACATGTTATCAGGGAGCAGTTGTCCCTATCAACACTTCATTCATTTAAAAGAAACTGTATACTACTTCATTCTCTCTCTCTCTTTCTCTCTCTCTTCTTCTCTAGTGCACTCTCCTTTTAAGGACATGGCCTTTTGTGTTGCTCATTGTTTTTCTTTTGGAAAAGGGGATCATAAGAAAATGGCCATGGTCTAGATCACCTGTGTATGATCCAGAGAAACGTGTCCGTCACTCCTTGTCTGGTATGGTAGGCAAGTGATGCCTTCCAAAGATGCCCAACATCCTAACCTTCAGAATTTGTGAATATGTTGTCTTGTTGTTGTTGTTAGGTGCCATCAAGTCAGTACCTACTCATAGCAACCTTATGCACAGCAGAATGAAACAATGCCCGATCCTGGGCCAACCTCACTACTGTTGCCATGCTTGAGTCCATCGATGCTGCCACTTGGCCAATCCATCTTGTTGGGAGTATCAAAATAGAGTTGACCATGATGAGGTGAATGGAGTAAAGCCCATGGGAGTAAAGTCCGTGAGCCATTCATTTGCTGATGGGACACAACTCAAAATGAAGAGAAACAGCTGTAAATATCCATTAATAAATGGAACTTGGAATGTACGAAGTATGAATCTAGGAAAATTAAAAATTGTCAAAAATGAAATGGAACACATAAACATCAATATCTTAGGCATTAGTGAGCTGAAATGGACTGGTATTGGCCATTTTTATCTGACAACCACATGGTTTACTATGCTGGGGATAACAAATTGAAGAGGCATGGTGTTGCATTCATTGTCAAAAAGAATATATCCAGATCAGTCATGAGGTACAACGCTGTCTGTGATGGGATAATATCCATGCGCCTACAGGGAAGATCAATTAATACTTCTATTATTCAAATTTATGCCCTAACCACTAAAGCCAATGAGGATGAAATAGAAGAATTCGGCCAACTTTTTCAAACTGAAATTGATCAAACTTGCAATCAAGATGTCTTGATCATTACTGGTGATTAGAATGCAAAGGTTGGGAGCAAAGAAGAAGGATCAGTAGTTGGAAAATATGGCCTTGGTGATAGAAACTATGCTGGAGATTGTATGATAGAATACTGCAAAATCAATGATTTATTCATTTCGAATACCTTCTTTAGACAGCATAAGTGATGACTATACACATGGACCTTGCCAGATGGAATACATAGAAATCAAATTGACTACATCTGTGGAAAGAGATGATGGGAAAGATCCATATC
>NW_006408618.1:11589397-11590502 GCF_000296735.1 Chrysochloris asiatica
AAGCAATACTCTGAGATCTTTAGATACAAATACTTCTGTAAGTGTAGGGTGGACAAAATCTTAGGTTGTGAGAGAATTCCTGAGATAGTATGATGTCTCCTGTCCTTGTAGTACCATCCTACCCTACAGACTTCTAGTATCCATCCTACCCTGTAGACTGGCACACATTTACATTATAATGAAAAGGAAACAGGAGCCCTGGAGGTGCAGTGAGTAAGAGCTTGGCTGCTAATCAAAAAGTTGGTGGTTTAAACTAGTAAGATGAGGCTTTCTACTCCTGCAAAGATTTAAAGCCTCAAAAACCGTATACAGAGTTGCCATGAGTTGGAACCAACTCAGAAGCACTTAGTAACAACAGTGGCTCCATGGAAGAAAGATTTCATGTAAAGTGGCTCCAATAAAGACTACAGGCAAGATTGCATCCAAAATGTGGTGAAACCCATGTGAAATTGTTCATGACAGATTATGTATGAGCACAAGTAAGTCTGTGCTTACCTTCTTATTGGGAAATTCACCCCTCCCTATGGACAGTTTCAACTATGAGTTAGAAAGTACAGAACAGCACCCAACCACAACAATGACTTTCTATTCTACTTGAAAGAGATTCAAAGAGTATTTGTCAAGGTCACCTTCCTTTACATTTATTAATTCACTTAATCCTTATAAGAACTATATAAGAGATATGAGATTAAGTCCAAAGGTTAAGTCCAGAATATAGAAGAGGATGGAAAATCCCAAATTCATTTTATGAATTGATCATAACCATGATACGGAATCAGGCAAAGATACCACTAAAAAAGAAAATGATAGACCAATATCCCTCATGATGGGATATCTATTTGCAGAAAAATGAAACAGGACCTAAATTTCACATTGAATACAAAAACAAATTCAAGATAGATGCAAGACCCAAATGTAAAACCTAAAACTATATAATCCATCAAAGAAATAATACAGACAAACTTAAGGACCCTGTAATAGTTAGGGTTCTGTGTCAACTTGACTAGGCCAGGATTTCCAGAGGTTTAGCTGTTGAAATATGCTTATTCCCATGGTGATGAAACCTAATACAGGCATAGTTAACTCTATGATGATTGGTGGTAAG
>NW_006408618.1:11592427-11593356 GCF_000296735.1 Chrysochloris asiatica
TGCAATGCATTAATGGACCGTCTGAAGCTCAGTCTCTATAACCCTGTGACCAAAAGGACTAGATAGTGCCTTGTTACCATTACCAACTCTTCTGAAAGAAATCATATTAGAAAGCCCTGGATAGAATGGGAGAAAAATGCGGAACAAAATTAAAAATCTTTAAAAAAAGAAAGACCAGTAGATAGCATAGACAGTTGAAACCTGAGATGATAGTTTTTAGTCACCCTTCAGGCCTGGAAATGAACTCATCCCCGTGGCTCAATTTTCAGTCCAACAATAGACAGGTCTATAAGGGCAACAATAGTACTGGGGAAGTACACACTCCTTAGAATACGCAACCTTTTGAAATCAAAATGACAGCATTAGCCCAAGGAAAATTTTAGAAGACAGGAAGGTTTGGAAAGAAGGAGGAAGAGCAATGGGGAACACAGGAAGAAAGTGGGATAAGTGATGGTACATTGTGGGGATTATAATCAATGACATGAAACAAAATGTGTATGAATTGTTGAATGGAAAACTGATTTATCAGCTCTGAAGATCTTCATCCAAGTCACAATAAAAAGGGTTTTTTAAGATTGCTACAAAATCATAGAAGCCTTTATTAAACAAAAAATAATATCAAATGTGAAGCCATTGTTTCTTGACATGCCCTCCATCTAGGTCTACATACTTCTGAAGGCAGTGTTTCCATATCTCTAACCCAATTTATATTGTGTCGTACTGGCAGTTTTGGCATCCTCAAGGAACTCAAATCATATTCCTTTTCAAAGTTTTGGTGTGTTTTTTTTTTTTTAAATTGTGAATTGAGTGATAGTTTACATGGGGGAACATCAGTTTTACACTTATTCTATTGTATTAATTGCATTGCAATGACTACAATCACTTCTATGCATCATCATTCAACAGCATTTGCTTCCATTCCTTCTGTT
>NW_006408618.1:11595521-11596823 GCF_000296735.1 Chrysochloris asiatica
GAAAAAGAGAAAGATCCCCAATGAGATGGATTGACACAGTGGCAGCAGCAATGGACTTAAATATAACAATGATTGTGAGGATGGTGCAGGACTAGGCAGTGTTTTGTTCTGTTGTCCATAGGGTTGCTAAGATTTAGAATCAACGTGATGGTATCTAACAACAACAACACAAGACAGAACACATCTGCTCCATAAGGTTTCTTAAGCTATAAATCTTTAGGGGAACACATTGCCACATCTTTCTTCTTCAGAGTTGGTGGGTTTGAACCACCAACCCTTTGGCTAATAGACCAATGCTTAACCCAATAAACCACCAGGACTTTTTTTTTTTTGTAGGAGGGAGCTTCAAAAAGTTCATGGAAAATGGAATTAAAAAGAATGTAGGAAGGATGGAATAGGAGTAAAAAGACCAGTTGAAAAATTGTTGTAATAGTTAAAGTAATAGGGAGTGACTACCAAGGGGTTTCCTTTGGGGATAAGGAAAACATCCTGGAATTCTATAGTGGTGATGACTGAACCATTTTGTGAAGATACGAGTGTGAGACAAAAATCGTCCATACTCTAGCTGTGGCATTTACTTTAAGCAACTTTCAGAGAAGAAAAATACATCATTTTTTAAAACATAATCTCCTTGCTTTTCGATACACTTTGTCCATCTGTCAACAAGCTTTCACATTCCCATATTAAAAATTTTTTAGACTGAGCTGAGAGCCATTAATGCACTGCAGTCTTCACTTGTCAACAAAGGTGAATTTTCCTCCTCAAAGGCTGCTTTCAGGAGACCAAACAGGTGAAAGTTCAATATAGTAAGATCAGGACTCTAGGGAGGATGCTTTAACACGTCAAAATAGTGTTTTTGTAGTGTCAACAGTGTGGACAGAGGTGTGCAGGTATGCACTGTCATGCTAGATCACAACACCCTTGGATAGCAGTCCTTTGCATTTTTCTTGATAGTGTTCCGGTACTGGCCCTTGAGAATCCTAGAAAACTATAAGCATCAATTTTTCAGGTAATGGTTGATGTTTGAAATTTTACTTGGTCAGTGATTGAGGATGTTTCCATTTCATACTCTGCCATTTACTCTCAGGCTCATAGTGATGAATCTGTGTCTTGTCATCAGTAATCACTTTTTTTTTTTTTTTTAATGTTTTATTGTGAATTATGTGATAGTTTGTTTACATGGGAGAACATTAGCTTTTCATTCATCCTATCATGTATCGTTTAATTGCCATGGTTACAGTCCCCTCCATGCATCATCAGCAACCAAAGGTATACTCTGCAAGCCTGCCCCCAGATCATCAG
>NW_006408618.1:11598693-11606957 GCF_000296735.1 Chrysochloris asiatica
CTATGGCTGAGTGATTTACTGAGAGAACTTGCCCGCAATCGTCCACTGATTGCAGAGGTATGTTTAAACACTTTCTTTTTTGAGTAAACCAATGGATGTATGGACTGAAACCTTCATGGTGGTGGTTATATGCCATGCAGTCAGTTCTGACTCATAGTTGACCCTATACAATAGGGTGTCTGGGGTTGTAAATCTTTGCAGGAGTATAAAGCTTCATTTTTCTTCTCTGGAATGACTGGTAGATGCGAACTGCTGACCTTGCGGTTGGCAAGGAACCCTAATAGCAACGTTTTAAAATTTACCCTTGTATACTATTATTATCTCAGTTTTACAGATAAGACAATGGAGGCAAAGAGAGACTAAATAACTTGCCACAAAAGTACACACTTTGTAAGTAACAGAGTTGGAATTTGAAATCAGGTAGTTTGGTTCTATTTACCATGGAATTATCTGGGTTGTAATGATGCTATCAAGTAATTACAAGTAACAAGGTCACTTTCAAATGTGTTCATTCTTGTGCTGCAAAGGGACACTCACTATAACAAGCTCATGTTGTAGGAGTAAAACAGTATGAGATGTCACTTAATCTTCAAGTGTTGGATAAATCCAAACCATGAGAGTGCATTTTGAAATTTGTATATGGTCCTGAACATTGAAGTTGTTATTTAAAATAGAGCTATTCCCAAAATATGTAGTGGATCCTGGAATCAACCCTGGAGTTTTCATGAGCTTGAAGTAGGCAGGATCAAAGGTCCAGTCAGTGCTTTTATACTGACTCACTGAGGGAAAGAACTCTGAGGGAACAGTGAAGAAAGAGGAATGAAATGAGGCAGTTCTGCTCCCAAAAAGATTTACAGCCTCAGAAAACCTGTGCAGAGTCGCTATGAGTCGGAACCGACTCCATAGCATATAACAACAACAACAACTCTGTCCTGTAGAGTTTTTATGAGTTGGAATCGACTTGATGGCAGTGGGTATGGGCACTTTCATCCCATACTGAACACTATCAATGTTTTCACTCATTTATTCAACACATACTACTATGTGCCAAGCAGGCACTGTTCTAGGCACTTAGGACATAGCAGCAAATAAAACAGATATCCCTGCCTTCATAGAATCTATACACTTAACTCCTGACTGATCAACTACCTTCTTAGCCAACATTTCATTTATTACCATAATAAAAAAATATCTGCTATCCAATTATTTTGCATATTCATGACATAACTCTGGCAGTAACAAAAGCTGAGCTGCAAGGGGAGAGTCACACTGGCTGTGATGGTTAAGGCTGTGTGTCACCTTGGCTGGGCCATGATTCTTCGTGATCTAACAGTTCTACAATGGCGTAATTTGGCAGTCATGTAATGATATGGTCATCCACTTTGTGATCTGATATAGCTATTCTCCATTTATGCAACATGCTGATTTTCACATAATGATCTGTCATTAGACTGTGTTGATAAGTGAAGAGTGGGTACATATTGTTTCTTGAGTTATGGTTACATTTCTGAGTCCCAATCCAATTTCTCTCTGGTCGTTTCTTTAAAAGATGTATCTAAAACATGCCCTTTTTTTAAAACATGCAAATTTGTCTCTAATAAAGCTATCTCTAAGATAGCTCCCCATAACAAAGAATCATCTCTCAAAATGTCAATACTGTTGAGATTGAGAAGCCCTGCTCTAATGCAATGATTTTCAAAAGAGCTTGTATTAAATTCCTTAGGTTTTATTTTTAACTTATGAATTTATTAAAACACTTCTAGCCTTCCCCTAATAATTATGTCTTTCAGCTAAATAGCAGATTGGCTCATAAAATAAACAATTTCACCCATAGTACTGGAGAAGGATATCATGTTTGGTAAGGTGGTGGGTCAGAGAAAAAGAG
The DNA here is from genome assembly GCF_000296735.1 of Chrysochloris asiatica. NCBI lineage: Eukaryota > Metazoa > Chordata > Mammalia > Afrosoricida > Chrysochloridae > Chrysochloris > Chrysochloris asiatica. The sequence continues at coordinate 11,600,579 of NW_006408618.1, forward strand.
GAAGAACACCAATGAGATGGACTGGCCAAGTGGCAGCATCGATGGACTCAAGCATGGCAACAGTAGTGAGGTTGGCCCAGGATCGGGCAGTGTTTCGTTCTGCTGTGCATAAGGTTGCTATGGGTCAGTACTGACTCAATGGCACCTAACAACAACAGCAACAACTGTGCTCCTTTAAAAACATTTTTTTTTTAAATCATCTATAAGACCAAAAGAGTCCTGATATGGCTTTGTTGCATAAACACTGGACTGCTAACCGCAAGTTTATTAGTTCAAACTCATCAGCTACTCCTCAGAAACCCTATATGGGGTTGCTATAAATCAGAACCAACTTAAAGACACTTAACAACAATAATAACAACCTAGTTCTTAGTTCTTAACTGAGAGTAATTCTGTCTTACACATAGGGTTGCCAAATTCTGAAGATGAAAAGCCAGGATGCTCAGGTAAATTCAAATTTCAGATACATAATTAATAATTTTTAAGTATAAGCATATCATACATTTGAGGGAACTTCAGAAAGTTCTTGCAAAAATGAAATTGAAAGACAATGGAATTTTTCCATGAAAATTTTGAAGCCCCCTCATACTGCACACATTGCACATAATGCAGTTTATTTGGCAATCAGTAAAAGAAGACATTTTTGGTTGTCATAACTTGGGAGGGGATGCTTACTGGCATCTAGGGGGTAGAAGTCATGGATGCTGCCAACCATCCTACAATGTACAAGATAGCTCCCCATAACACAGAATCATCTCTCAAAATGTCAATACTGTTGAGATTGAGAAGCCCTGCTCTAATGCAATGATTTTCAAAAGGCATGGGACAAATCAAAACCACCTGGAAGGTTTTTTTTTAAAACACACATTACCACACCCCTCCCCCATGTGCAACAAATCATTGAGGGACTTATAGTCAAAAAATCTTACCCACCAGTGCTTCTGTGATGAGGAGGTCAAACCCACTATTGTGATTCCAATTCACAATAACCTTATAGAACAGAGTAGACTTGCTCTCTAGGGTTTCCAAGGCTGTGTACATCCTTACAAAGCAGATCTGCCTCATGTTTCTGCTGTGGAGTACCTGGTGGCCTCAAATAGTCAACCTTTCATTTAGTACCTTAATGCTTAACCCACCATGCCACCAAGACTCCTTGATGGATCCCAAGATCTGGAGTAAGACTACCATCCCACAAGGTTCAGCCATGGTCTGTGTAGAGATTAGAGTCAGGAGTGTACCAGGGTTTTCTGGCAATAGAGTTAGGCCAGTGATCAACAGCAACACTTAGCATCAAGGAGAAACCATAGCAACTTTGGACTGATCAATTTTGAGGTTGTCCACTTGGTCATTTTAATAGTTAAAGAAACACTCCTGGAGGGCTAGCTGGGTCTCATGTCAGCGGGACGTTGTCACATAGCACCATGCAGGATCCGGCAGTGTTTCGTTCTGTTGTGTGCTATGCGTCAGAACTGACTTGATGACACCAAACAACAACATTTTTATTTGGTAAATCTGGCAACCCTCTCTAGATTGTGTTGTTATGATTGACTTGGCTTCTTCATAACCACTGGATTTGCTCTTTTATCTCAAAGCCTTGACCTTAATTAAACGTTGATAAGGAAGGGAACACCCTTAATGTAATTAATTGCCACAGAGCTGAGCCACTCTGTTTTCTGAGATGTCTTACTGCACCTTTATCATCAAAGCCATTTTCCATTTGATCCCTTAATATTTGGGGTCTAGGATCACTGTGGTGGTGTCCTGGTGTGGTGTTGTAGAATAAACACTGGACCGTAAGGTCAGTTTGATCTGCAAGATCGGAAGTTCAAACTTACCAGCTGCTCCTCAGAAACCCTAAATAGGATTACCACGAGTCAGAAAAGACTCAACAGCACTTAAAAACAACAGGTAATCCAAAGGTAGGTGGTTCACACCCACCAGTCACTCTTTGGAAACTCTATACAGGGTCACTATGAGCCGGAACTGACTCAACAGCACTTAACAACAACAAGGCAATTAATTCCATTAAGGGTGTTCCCTTCCTTATCAAGGTTTAAATAAGGCCAAGGCTTTGAGATAAAAGAGCAAATCCAGCAAAGAAGCAAAGTCAGCCATAAGAACTCAACCTAGAAAGGGTTGCCGGATTTAGCAAATAAAAATATTGTTGTTGTCCTTAGATGCCATCATGTCGGTTCTGACTCACAGCAACCCTATGCACAACAGAATGAAACACTGCCCAATCCTGCACTGGTGCTGACAGTGTCCCACTGCTATTCATATGGTTTTCAGTGGCTAAACATTCAGAAGTAGTCGGCCTCTCCTTCTTCCTACTCTGTCTTAGCCTTGAAGCTCAGCTGAAACCTGGCCATCATGGATGACCCTGCTGGTATTTAAAGTACCCATGGCATAGTTTATCCTACAATGCCACACCAGGACCCCCAAACAAAACTACATACGTATAGTCACCAGAAGACATGTAGAAGGATGTTCATTACAGCACTAATTGATATAGCCCCAAATGAAAACAACCCTGTTTGTTAAAAGTTGAATGAATAAATAACGTATCTATAATATATTCTACGAATTGAGCTGCGAACCGCAAGGTCAGCAGTTCGACACTACCAGCTGTTTCGCGGGAGAAAGATGAGGCTTTCTGCTCCCGTAAAGATTTACAGCCTCAGAAACCCTGTACAAGGGTTGCTATGAGTTGGAACCAACTTCACGACACATAACAACAACAACAATATATCCTCAGGAGTTCTGGTATGGTCTTGTGGGCGAATGTGTCAGACTGCAAAGTTGTTTGAACTGCAAGGTCAGTGGTTTAAGCTCATCAGCTGCTCTTTGGAAACCCTGTATGCTATGGTTTGGAATCGACTTAACGGCACTTAACAACAATATGGCGCTATAGGATAAGCACTGGACTGCTAACCACAAGGTCGGTGCTTCAAACATACTAGCCACTCTTTGAAAACCCTATATAGGGTTGCTATGAGTTGGAATCAACTTGACAACCTTTACCAATAAAAACAGACTCGCTAAGAGTCTGAATCAATTCTATGGCATTGGGTTTGTTTTAGAAACAATATACTTTTCCATTCCCATAAAGTCCATGGTGTCTGGGTTTTCTTCATTTCCTTTGATCTCTGCTTGGATTAAGTCTGGATCAATTCTAGTCTGGACTCAACTCTGCTATAAAAACTAGCATTCTCTTTCCAACCACTTCTCCCCAAATGGGGTTTTGACTTAGGGGTTCAGTAAACTTGTTGTATACAAGGTCAAGTTCTCTAGAAGAATGTCTTGAGATGAGAATTCGGTTACAAGTGATTGATTGCGAATGTGTTCCTAGGAAGTGAGGGAACAGCAGGATAGTGGTGCGAAAAAAAAGCCAAACTATGGCGCCCTTTGAGGCAAAGCTCTGATCTCAACTGGATTGGAGCAAAAGTAATGCTTCAGAGTTTATCCCATCTCAAGACAGGAGCTGGGTTTTTATGAAGCCTTATTTGTGGTTCACTGAGGATGGGCTGTGCCTTAGGGACTTAAGGAGTCCTGATGCCATGGTGGGTTAAGTGATGGACTGATAACTGTAAGGTCAACCGTTCAAACCCACCAGTCACTCTGCAGGAGTGCCCCCATAAAGATGTACAGTCTCAAAACTCTGAGGAATCGTCCTCCTCTGTCCTATAGAGTCACTATGAGATGAAATCGACTTGAAGGCAGTACATTTGGCTTTGGTTTGGTTAGGGACTTAAAGGCTGAAGGAAAGGGCTGCAGTAGCCCAAGGATTACCAGTGGCCAGGGAGTTGATTCCAACTCATGGCCACCCTATGTGTGTCAGAGTAGAACTGTGCTCCATAGGATTTTCATAGGCAAGATTTTCAGAAGTACATCTCCAGGCCTTTCTTCTGAAATAGCTCTGGGTAGACTCAAACTTTGTACCATTTGATTAGTAGCCAAGTGTGTTAAGCTGTTTGCATCACTCATGGACTGTAGCCCAAGGGTGATTTAAAAACAATAAATCCCAGGTGAGAGTTAATAGAAGCAAAGCTGATAGAAACTGGGGGATAGGCACAGAGAAGCCACACAAGAGTTCTGAGTGGATAACCAAAAGTTCACCAAGATGAAGGGTGAATAACACCTTTATTTTTACTAACCTTCCATTGAAATTTAGCATTTTCATCAGTTATGAACATGGGCAACAAATATGAACTTGAAAAGATTCTACATTATACTTTAAAGCAGTGGTGGAGAACATTTTTTGTGCCAAAAATCTTAACATCGTTCGCGGGCCATACAAAATTATCAACTTAAAAATTAGCCTGCTATATTTGGTCAAACATAAAATTTCTAGAGACTTATTTTAAGGTTGAGTGCTGCGAAACTTAAGGTCAGCAGTTTGAAACTACCAGCCACTCCATGGGAGAAAGATGAAGCTTTCTGCTCCCGTAAAGATTTACATCCTTGGAAACCCTGTACAGGGTCGCTATGGGTCAGAACCAACTCGACGGCACTTAACAACAACAACGTGATAGCTAAGGAGCACTAGTAGAGAAGTGGTTACGAGCCGGGCTACCAACCTTAAGGTCAGCAGTACAAAACGACCAGTCTTTCAGTGGGAGAAAGATAAGGCTTCCTGCTCCGGTAAAGACTTACAGCTTCGAAAACCCTATTCAGAGTAGCTATGAGTCACAACCGCCTCCACGGAACAACAGCACCACCACTATCCCAATGTTATGGCTGGAGTTTTGGTGTGACACTGTGGGTTAATGTCCTAGACTGCAAAGTCGGTTTGAATCACAAGTTTGGCACTTCAAGCTCACCAATCACTCCTAGGAAGCCCTATACAGGGTTGCAATGAGTTGGAACTGGCTCAATGGAACTTATGTTGCTAAGTGATGTGATGGTTGGAGTCCTGGTGTGGCTCTGTAGGATAAGCAACTTTGCAGTCTGGAGCATTATTACCCACAGTACCACATCAGGACTATATAGATGCTTAAAATTCTGTGCTAACTTAGGGGGCAGAAGCTTGTGGTCTATTATGTGCCTGAACTAGAAAGGATTCTACACTATACTTTAAAACCAGGCAGATATAGAACAATTCACAAAATGTTCGGGAGAGAAGTCATAGAGTTATTAAAGTCTGTGATCCCCACCCAGGGGAATTTTAAGCATGGGAGATACATAGAAAGTAGTTTCTAAAGTTCATAATTCAGACTCTAAAGATTTCTAAAAATACTAGCACTCCTCTTGAAGGTATGAACAGTGGCAAGTCCTGGTATACAAGACATGTCCAGCATGTAACATTGTAGTAGACCATGGGAAAGGCTATTCAGCTTGGGTGGAAATAATAATAATCCGAGGGTATTAGCTGGGAATGAATTTTCTACTCCAGTGGGGAAAAACAAAATTTTGTTAGGAAACAATGCTGAAAAAGATACAGGGATAATTAGATATCAATGTAGTACTTTAGTACTGGTATCCTAAAGCTTATGAGAGACAACTCATTAGAAAATGCCTTTATATAGTGACATAGCTGGATAAATTTTTTTGTTCATTAAAAAAATTAACTTATGATGCTCACTTCAGCAACATATATACTAAAACTGGGATGGTGCAGAGATTAGCATGGCCCCTGCGCAAGGATGACATGAAATTCATGTAGCATCCCATATTTTTCTGTGTATGTTGTTGTTACGTGCCATGTCAATTCCGACTCATAATGACCCTGTAAAGGGTTTCTGAGGAATGGCTGGTGGGTTTGACATGCCATCTTGTGGTTCAAATCAACTTTGTAGTCTAGTGCCACACCAGCATTCCAGGCCACACCACACATACTTGATTATCACCACACCATCTCTATGGCTCTACAACAGATGCAGGACCACATTTCTACAATGCAGCAATTATCGACTAACCCTCTTCTAACTGGATTGGCTCTTTGCCTTTGACGTGGTGATATATACTTCTACCAATTACGGGAATTCTGTACTGAGAAATAGTACTCTGTTGCAGCATGTATTACTGCTGCAGCCTTTGGTTACAATTCTCCAACGTCCAGGGCTGAGGGATTGTGCAGAAGACTGGCTGTAAGATTGTAAGGATCATTTAAGGGCATTGGAAAGGAGTATAGGGACACAAACTGAATGAATGCTCCACAATGACTATGTCAAAGTCATCTCAAAACCTTATCTCCTGTATCATCTCACACCAACAATAACAGCAAAGATGAAAAATGGAGAAGACAATAAATGCTGGCGGGGATGTGGAGAAACTGGGACACTCTTGCATTGCTGGTGAGACTGCAAAATGGTCCAACCTCTCTGGAAAACAATATGGCGTTTCCTCAGAAGGTTGAAAATAGAAATACCTTATGATCCAG
>NW_006408618.1:11641946-11656278 GCF_000296735.1 Chrysochloris asiatica
AAAAAGACAAATAACCCAATTAAAAAATGGGCACAGGACATAAACAGACACTTCACCAAGAAGGAGATCCAGGCAGTAAACAAACATATGAAGAGATGTTCACAATCACTAGCCATTAGAGAGATGCAAATCAAAACAACAATGAGATATCATCTCCCACAAGCAATAATAGCAAATATCAAAAAAGTTGTTGTTGTTAAGTGCTGTGGAGTCAGTTCTGACTCATAACGACACTGTACAGGGTTTCCAAGCCTGTAAATCTTTACGGGAACAGAAAGTCTCATCTTTCTCCCGCAGAGCATCTGGTAGTTTCTAAGTGCTGACCTTGTGGTTCACAGCCCGATTCGTAACCACTACGCTAAAAGTAGAGGACAATAAATGCTGTCAAGGATGTGGAGAGACTGGGACACTCATGCATTGCTGGTGGGATTGCAAAATGGTCCAACCTCTCTGGAAACAATATGGCTTTTCCTCAGAAGTTTGGAAATAGAAATACGTTATGATCCAGAAATTACTCTACTTGGTATTTATCCACAAGAAATATGAGCCATAACAAAAGTAGATATATGCACACCAATGTGCACAGCAGCACTATTTACAGTAGCAAAAAGATGGAGACAGCCTAAGTTCCCATCAACTGAAGAATGGATAAACAAACTTTGGTACATATACACAGTGGAATACCATGCTACTTTGAAGAACAAGGAAGCTGCAATCCACCAGATAACATGGATGGGAGAACAGTTAGGCAGGTTTGCATGGGATAAATGGAACCGAGGTAAATGATGATGCATGCACAACCTTGGAACAACAGGGCTCTGGGATACAGGGATTGTGGTATGGTTTGTGGTGCTGTGGGCTAATGCATCAGATTACAAAGTCATTTGAACTGCAAGATCGTTGGTTCAAGCTCACCAGCTGCTTCTTGGAAACCCTACACAGGGTCCCTATGGGTTGGAATTTTCTCGACAACACTTAACAACAACAACAACAATGTTAAGATGCTTGGCTGTCTTTTGAATCTTGGTTTCCCTTGCCTACCACTGTAGAATAGACACTTGACGGGGAAAGAAAGAAATAGCCAGAAATCTCACAATAGAAAGCTTGTAAGTCCATCTTCTGCCTATAATTGATTGGAATACCTTAAGGAGGGCTAGAAGTTGACCAGTGAAAGAGGCTTCCTGTGGAGCCTTTACATTGCATAAGATCATGGGTGGAATCCTGTAACCCATCCAGAATTGTCTGAGGTGGGAAATTTCCACTTGAAAGGACAAGTAGACCAGCCTGGAACAGCTAGAAGAACAGAAGATACTTCATGAAAAAAAGACCAGCAGGATAAATCATAAACAATAACGGCAGTCTGATTGACTACTATAAGAACAAGCAAGCTGTTCTCCCTATCACCAAGGTAAGCAGTCTGGTCCCCCATAGAAAACCCCCTTCCAATACTAAGACTCAAGGGGAATACACGAGCAGGTATGTTGTCTGGCTGGTTACCACATTGGTCACTGATAAGGGGAGGTGGGGGGAAAACAGCAATGAAGTTGGGAGCTAAGTCTGACTACATTCAATAGATTCCTGTGAACCCTGGTGGAGACCTGGTTGGCCAGCAGTATGGCAAGACCCAAGAACTCCTGGGCCCAGAGGTAGTGACATGGCCAACGAGGACTAGCGCAGAGAGTGAAGTGTCCAGCTGATATGAAGTAAGGGGAGAGGCACAAGAACATCCATACTTGCAGATAGTACCCATTTGACCTGGCTTCAATGACTGGATGATCAGAACTCAACTAGAAGAAAGAAAAGGAAAAAAAAGAGTTACTCACTACCATTTGATGAACTTTATCTATACTTATGGATATTCATGTTAGATGCCATCGAGTTAGTACCGAATCATAGAGACCCTATGCACAGCAGAAAGAAACACTGCCCAATCCTGGGCCAACCTCACTATTGTTGTCACACTTGAGTTCATCAATGCTGCCACTTGGCCAATCCATCTCATTGGGGTCTCCCTCTTTTTCTCTGACCCTCCACCGTAACAAACATGATATCCTTCTCCACCGACTAGTTCCTCCTGACAATATGCCCGAAGTATAAGAGACGAAGTTTGGTCATCTTGGCCTCCAAGGAGCATTCTGGCTGCACTTCTTCCAAAATGGATCTATTGGTTCTTTTAGCAGCCCATGGCACTTTCAATATTCTCCTCCAACACCATAACTCAAAGGCATCAATTATTCTATGGTCTTCCTTATTCACTGTCCAGCTCTTGTATGCAGATGAGGTTATTGAAAACACCATGGCACACCTTAGTCCTCAAGCTGACATCTTTGCTCTTCAACACTTTAAAAAGGTCTTGTGTAGCAGATTTGCCTAATGCAATACGTCATTTGATTTCTTGACTGCTGCTTCTGTGAGTGTTGATAGTTGTTCCAAGGATGTAGTAGCTCAAAATAGGGAACAAAACTTTACAGAGAGGATAATTCCCACCCCCTCGGTACACAGGGTTGACAGGGATGAGCAACTTAGACATTCGCTACCCAAAAAAAAAAGGGGGGGGGGTGCTACAAACGCAAGAAGTGACTGGCTTACAAGTTTTCAAGAGGGAGCTTAGATTCAGAGGGTGCCGGGGAAGGTAGAATCTCCACTGAATGGCTTCCAATCTGTTGGGATGGGGCTAATTGAAAGGAGATGGGCATAAGACTTTTGTGGTACAATAGTGAATAATTGCTATCAGGACTGACTATGAGGATCAGAAATGTAAAGGTATATGTTTTGTAACAAAAGGAGGGGAGTGACTGATTTTGCAGTGCAGGAGCAGAGGTCCTTGGGACCATCAAGTGAGAAGAGCAGCGTGCGGGACCATACCCAGAGAAGCAGTGTCATCAGAAATGGAGGCAGAGTCGATGAAGTGGACAGATGAAGCGGCTGGGGACACTGGACTCAAGGAGGGAGGGAGAGGGACTGTGTGCTAATGGCCGGGGTCAGGCCTGTGGGGTGTTCCCTTTGGTTGTTTGATGATGTATGGAGGGGATTGTAATCATTGCAATGAAATGAAATATGATACAATGAATGTAGAGCTGATGTTCTCCCTTATAAACCCACATAATTCACAATAAATACTTAAAAAAAAAAAAAAAGGATATGGAAACAAGGACTTGTAATATTTATGAGCCAGCATTATAACAACTTATGGAGTCCTGGTGTGGCACTATAGAATAAGCACTGGACCGCTTGCTAACTTCAAGGTCGGCAGTTCAAACCCACCAACTGCTCCTTGGAAACCTTAAACAGGGTCACTATAAGTCACAAGTAGCTCGCCATTACTTAACAACAACAATTATAACAGCATCACCTTCCATGCAGGAGACCTAGGTTCAATCCCAGGACAATGTACCTCATGAGTAGCTGCTAACATCTGCCAGTGGGGCCTTGCATGTTGCTGTGAGGCTGAACAGTTTCAGAGGAGCTTCCAAACTAAGATGGACTAAGAAGAAAGGACTGGCAAACTACTTCTGAAAACTAGTCAATGTAAATCCTATGCATAGTAATGGTCAGATCATTGGGAAGGCACAAGACTGGCTGCATTTTATTGTATTGTGCATGGAGTCACCACAGTCTGGGGTGGCCATGAACTATGACTCCACAGCAGCCAACAACAACATTATAATAATCTATCACAGTTGGGCCGCCACTTGTCTGTCAGTTTGTCATACTGTGGTGGTGATTCTGGAAGCTATGCCACAGGTATTTTAAATACCAGCAGGGTCACCCATGGTGGACAGGCTTCAGCTGAGTTTTCAGGTGAAGACAAATTAAGAAGAATGAGAGATGAGCTATTTCCGAATATTTAGTCATTGAAAATCTTATGAATAACAGTGGAACACTGTCAGCAACAAAACTCTGAATATTGAAATATTATGTAAAATGCCAGAATATTGTCAGATATAGTGCCAGAAGCTGAGCCCATCAGTTTGGAAGGCACTCAAAATACGACTGGGGAAGTGCTAGCTTACCATGGTGTAAGTAGACCATGGTGATGCAAATGAAGTAAATCCCTTGGGACCTTCATTTGCTGATGGGGCACAACTCTAAAAGCAGAGAAACAGCTGTAAGCATCCATTAATAATCGGGACATGAAATGTATGAAAACTAGAAGCTGTCAAATATGAATTGGAACGCATAAATATTGACATCCTCAGCATAGTGAGCTGAAACACTGGCATTAGCCATTTTGAATCTGACAATCACATGGTTTACTATGCTGAGAATGACAAATTGATGAGGAATGGCATCGCATTCATCACCAAAAAGAACCTATCACGTTTTGTCTTGAGGTACAAAAGTTGGTGGTTTGAACCCATACATAGGTGCCACACAAGGTCTAGCTATCTGCTTCTGAAAGGTCACAACCTTGCAAACCCATGAAGTACAGTTCTATTCTGCACAGATGGGTCACAGAAGAATTCACAAGATGGCAATGGGTAATGGGTGTCTGTATTGAGACACTGATAAATTTTAACATAAACAATGTTCAGGCACCTGAGATACTTGTGATTATTTTCTTTATATATACTTTCTTTAAACTACAATTAGTCACTGTTGAGTTAAATGTAGCAAATTTGGTTTTAAAGTGTTTTAAAGCAACTGAAGCTAACTCCAGGAGAGAATGAAAATGGTCTTTGTGTAAAAGACCAAGCCTCATTATAAAATAATCTGGGAATTCATAGGATATCATAAACATGGAATGATGGAATGCACCCACTGGTATATTTCTCTGGGTCCCAACTTTTTGTTGTTGTTGTTTCTGTAGATTAAAAATTTTTTTCTTCATGTATTATTGGCAGGACATTAAGTATATGAGAATATAAAAATTAATTTAATCATCTACAAAATGCAAATTTGTACTAGGTAATCTCTATAATTTTATGACTTCATTTGCCATCATGAAAAACATTTGTTATTCATATAGGCTCATTTTGACTCTAGTATTGGCACCAATACATCAAACAGAACAAGGGGATACTGAATGGTTTAAAATCACAAAAGTTGCATAGGGTTGCTATGAGTCAGAGGCCACTTGATGGCACCTAACAACAACATTGACACCAAAGGATGTTTTGTGAGCAGTGCTTTCTTTACTAACTTCAGCTTCAAGAATGTTGTTGTTGTTATTAAATGCCATCGAGTCAGTTCCAACTCATAGCCACCTTATATAGGGTTTCTGAGGAGCAGCTGGTGGGTTTGAACTGTTGACCTTTTGGTTTGCATCCCAGTGTTGATCCTACAATGCCACACCAGGAGTTAAGAATGTTACGAGATCCTTATTATAGGATTATATGGTGTAACACTGTTAAAAGGTCGACAGTACAAACTCACCAGCCATTTCTCAGAAATCCTATACAGAGTCATTGGTCATAACCGACTCGACGGCACTTAACAACAATAATTCTCTTAATAATCCCTTAAGAATATTATCCAGCAATGTGACATGTTTGAGGAAATACGTGACACTGTTTGAGAAAAGTATAAATAAAGAAAATAATCATAAGTTTCTCAGGTACCTGAACATTTGAGAAGTTATAAATATTTACTCACATTAAAATTCATCAGTATTCTCAATACAGATTCCCATTACTCATTGCCATCTTGTCAATTCTGACTAAGACTTCTATAACACTGTAATTATAATGGCAGGATAGTCTCTTCTCTACCCTGCGTGATTGTACTGAGATATAAGATCCAAATTGTTTTAGAAAATGCAATTCATTGAGTTAAAGTCACATCCCTGTATAAAATGCCTGCTGTCAGAGTGCCTTCGAGAAGGGGGAAAATGGAGGCTGAGAAGTTAAGATACTAGTTTGTGCTATTACTGTTGTTACATTTTACTGCTTTATGACCATAATGGTAAAATATTATTACCTTCCAATTGTCCCCAAATTTACCTCCTGAATATGGTGTGTCCTGGCCAAGCAGACGACAGAGGCCATCCTGGCAAGTGAAGAAATAGCAGGGGTCAGTACTCACAGGTGTATCTCATTTGACTTTCGCTTCTATTTTACACCTACTTTTTGACTGTTCAAGGAGCCCTGGTGGCAAAACCCTGAACTGCTAACCACAAAGTCCACAGTTCAAATGCACCAGCTGCTTCTCAGGAGAAAGATGAGGCTTTCTGCTCCCATTGAAGACTTACAGTCCCTGGTAAACTCTATACACGGTTGCTATGAGTCAGAATGGACTCAATGGCAGCCGGTGGGGGTTTTCGACTGTCCAAATCTCCACACTGAGTATATAGGATAGAGGGAAGAATTTCAGGAGAAAACCAAGCTTATTATTATTTTTTTTTTGATAGGAGAGCAAGTTCCATTGCTTTATCAAGAAGAGTGCTCCTACTTTGAATATGCTTAGAAAATAAATGAATTTATCTTAGTTTTGGCCTTGATGGTGATTGTGGTTGTGTGCCACCACGCTGGTTCCAACTCATAGTGACCCTGTATAGGGTTTCTCAGGTTGAAAATCTTTAGCCTCATCTTTCTCCCAGGGAGCAGCGGGTAGATTCAAACTGCTGACCTTGAGGTTAGCAGCCCAGTTCATAATCCACTACACTACCAAGGCTCCTTATTTTGACCTTAGATATATTATAAAGATCTGCTAAAAATGATGTTCTGGTGTGGCACTATGGGTTAATGTGCTGTACTGCAAGGTTGCTGGTTCAAGATCACCAGCTGCTCCTTGGAAACCCTATACATGTCACTGTGGGTCGGAACCACCTTGACAGCACTTAACAACAACAATAACAAAATGAAAATAGACCCCATCAGAAAAACATGGAGATGAGTCAAAATTAGTTGAATCATTAAGTACAATATCATTAAGTACAAAAATGCTTCTATACTTTAAGAAAATAACTTGCTGAAATGAAAATGTGAAGCCTTCTGGGAGCTGTTAACCTGGATATTTTTTTTTTTTTTTTTTTAAAGCAGCATGTTGTATTGAAGAGCAAGTCCTAGTGATACAGTGGTAAAAGTGCCAGGCTGCCAATCTGAGGGAGAAAGGTATGACAGTCTGCTTCCATAAAGATATACAGCCTTGAAAACCCTGTGGGGCAGTTCGACTGTGTCCTAGAGCATCACTCTGACTCAGAATTGACTCAATGGCAGTGGGTGGATAGTATTGCAGAAAGCACCTGATGAAGAGTCAAGAGTCTTGGGTCTCAAGTTGAGACTGTTTCATTAGCTCCCTGAATGACACTAAGCAATCCTCTTATATCTGCATTTCCTTGGTCTCCCTATCCCATGGAGAAAAAGGTTAGGTGATCTCTGACTTGTTTCAGCTCTATCATTATGTTACCATCCACGGATCATACCTTGACCTCTAAGTCTCATTTTGAAATCTTTACTTTTATAAGACAGAATTTTTTACACAGTCTCAATGGGCTTGTACATTTGGCAAGACTTCTTGCATTTCACAACTGCATAACTAAATTAAGAAAATAAAGCAATGTATCTTTCTTGACCTATAAAAGTGTCATATTTTTTCTATTAAAAAGTTAGGACTGGATTTTCTGTTTTTATTAGGATCATAAGACTGGCCTGAGGCAAGCTTCTAAAACTCCAGGTTTGTTATTGGTAGCCTCCCACCTATCTTTCTTCACCCCTATTACTTCCTGAGATTTATTGCCTTTGCTCTCTTTCTTGGTGTCCCTGCTTTCACAATACTCTGGGCTCCTCAAAGTCCACCTTTGTCTAACTCCCTCACACCCTACTTTTTTGTTCACTCTTTAATACAGTGTTTCATTATTCCAAATTCTTTCTTTCTTATCCACAAAAATCATTGTTCATCTCAAAGTTGTGAAGTCACTGGATATAATGAGAAAATGAACTGACTGGATGAATTAACATTGCTGCTGCTGCGGCTGCTGCAGTTTTGTGCCATCAAGTCAGTCCCAACTTATAGTGACCCTGTTTGAATATGCTGTACATCTTTTCCAGAGCAGAAAACCTCATTTTTCTCCCGAAGAATGGCTTGTGGATTCAAACTGCTGACCTTGCAGTTAGCAGCACATTGTAACCCACTACGATATACCAGTGGTGAATAAATCCACATCTTGTTTCACGAAAGTGTACTTGGTAAACTTTCAGACTCAGTAGCAAAGTAAAAGAACCTTAGGGAGTATAAGGAAACTTGAAGGGAGAAGTAGAAGAAAGGGTCTTTCTGCTTTTACAGAATTGCTATTACGTGTGGCTATAGAATCAGCAGTATTGGTATCAGTTGGAAACTTTCTAGAGATCTCAGACTTTACCCAATAGTTAAAGTGCTTGACTGGTAACCAAAGGGTTAGTGTTTTGAATCTACCTGTGGCTCTGTAAGAGAAAAGACCTAGTGATATTCTGCCATGGAGACTCCAGCCAAGGAAGATTTGAGTCTAGGAACAAAGAAGACCAGTTAATACCACTATATTCAAATTTACACACCAGTCACGAAAGCCAATGATGATGAAACTGAAGAGTTCTACCAACTTCTTTGGTGTGAAACTGATCAAATATGCAATCAAGATGTAGTGATAATTACTGGTAATTACTATGTGAAAGTTGGAAACAAAGAGGAAGGATCAGAAGTTGGAAATTATGATCTTGGTTACAAAACCAATGCTGAACATCACATAGAATTTCGCAAGACCAGCGACTTATTCATGACAAATACTTTTTTCAACAACGTAAAAGGAAATAAGCATGGACTTCATCAGATAGGACATGTAGAAATTGTGTAGTGATTCCATCTTTATGAGTATTTTTTTGACTGACATATGGATTGAAATATTTGATTAAACCTTTACCTTCTGCTTTCACTACTTCATGTGTCTATCCTTTGCAATTTCTGAATAGCTTTTCAATTTCAACTCATAGCATGAGTTGAAACTGACTTGATGGCACTCAAGCCCAGTCCTACTTGTTAGATTTTATATTTTGACAAGATATGGAAACGTGGTGGTAGTTTAGTATGTGCATTAAAGCTTGAGATACACTAGTTTATAGTATTTTAAAGGTGAACATCTCTGCTTGGTTTAATGTCAAGCTGACTGTTGCTTGTTAAAATCTGCATTCAAATGAAGACCATTTTTATGTTTCTAAGTGGTCTTCCTTCTAACTGGAACAGGACATAATTGCCACAAAGACTCCACTGCAAGTTTCTTCTAGAATGAAGGCAAGTACAGCAATTGGAAATTGCAAAGTTATCTAGGATAGACAGGTGAAGGGTGTCTCAAAGCAAAGGGTGAATCAAATATTTCAGTCAATATGTCTATCAAAAAAAAAAAAAAACTATTCACAAAGATGGGGAATATCTACACATAATTCCTAGATTTCCTATTGTTAGGTGCAAAGGAAGTAGTTAGGTTAGGTTTTTATTCATTTTAGGGTATTGATGAGGGTTGTTGTTGTTAAGTGCCTTTGAGTCAGTTCTGGCTCATAGCAACCCTGGATAGGATTTCTGAGGAGCACCTGGTGAATTTGAACTGCTGACCTTGCACCTCAAACCGACCTTAAGGTCCCGTGCATTAATCCACAGCACCATACTAGGACTCCTCAATTAGGGTAGCCAAGCCAATCCAGTTAACTCTACAATGTCCTTTCCAACGTTCATCTACTGTTCTTTATGTCTCTGACATTCATACAGCCCTACTTCTGTTAGGATGCCAACTGATCTGGTTTTCCCAGGATTAGTCTGGGTTTTGCACTTAAACTTCTGCTATAGGGAGGACACACCTCAATCCCCAGAAAACTAGAACAGTTGGTCATCCTATCGCCAAACAACATTGGAAGTACTGCTCCCTATTTTAAACTTCTTTATATCTTTAAACTCTTACCATATATTTGGTACATAATATATACATTTACATGCTTAAATTTACGTATTACTTTACATGGAAATTCTTTGTGTACAAGAAACATATTCTATGATTGGTTATACATTACCCAAGGACAGTAATTATGCCTTTTATCATTTTTCTTATTCCACACAGCATTAATCCAGCGTCATGCACAATGTCGGAAGAATTACTCAATCATTTGAATGAAAGAACTAATTTGAAAAAAATTGGTAAACTGTTGTCATTTGGAAGTGTGTCTAACATAGAGTTTCAATTTATTGAATCAAAAGTCACAATTGGGAAATCCCAATATTCCTAGTTTTGCATTTTAGATGATTTTAATATGACCGCTACATATTTTCCCAGCCTAATCTTCCACTCCTTTCATGAATTTCTCAAACCAGGACTGATGCAAGAGAATCCAGGGCGTATGAGAAGTCACAGGAAAGCATGCATGGTACATTTTCCCAAACAGTAATTTTTCCATTAATTTTCTTTTTTCAAATAGTGGGGTTTATTGTTGTTGTTGTTGTTGTTGTTAAGTGCCATCGAGTCGGTTCCGACCCATAGCGACCCAGTACAGGGTTTCCAAGGGGTGTAAATCTTTACGGGAGTAGAAAGCCTCATCTTTCTCCCGCGGAGCGGCTGGTAGTTTTGAACCGCTTACGTTAAGGTTCACAGCCCGATTCGTAACCACTACGCTACCAGAGGTCCTTTGTTGTTAGGTGCCTTCAAGTTGATTCTGACTCCTAGCAACCCTATGCACAACAGAACGAAATACTGCCCAGTCGTGAGCCATCCTCACAATTTTTACGTTGGAGTCTATGGCTACTGCCACTGTATCAATCCATCTCATTGGGAGTCTACCTCTTTTTCATTGACCCTCCAGTTTGCCAAGCATGATGTCCTTCTCCAGGGACTGGTCACTTCTAAAAACATACTCAAAATATGAGAGACAAACTCTCATCATCCTGGCGTCTAAGAAGCGTACTTCTAGGAAGTACTCCTGAGTACTTCTTCCAAAACAGATTGGTTTGTTCTTCTGGTAGTATTGTCAGTACTCTCCAACACCATAACTCAAATGCATTAATTCTTCTACAGTCTTCCTTTTTCACTGTCCAACTTTCACATGTATACAAGGCTATTGAAAATACTATGGCTTGGTCAGTCGTGCCTTAGTCCTTAAACTGATATCTTTGCTCTTGAACACTTTAAAGAGGTATTGTGCAGCACATTTGCCTGATGCAATACACTACTTGATTTCTTGACTGTTGCTTTCATGTTGATTGAGTGTTGATTGTGGATCCAAGCAAAATGAAGTCTTTGGCAACTTCAATCTTCCCCTCCCCCCATTTATCATGAAGTTATTTATGATGCTATTTATAGGTTCAGTTGCGAGGATTTTTGTTTTCTTTACACTGAGGTGCATCCATACTGAAGGCTGTGGTCTTTGATCTTGATCAGTATTTTAAGTCCTCTTTGCTTCCAGCAAGCAATGTATCATCTGCATATTACAGATTTTTAATGAGTAGTCCTCCAATCCTAATGCTATGTTCTTCTTCTTCATATACTCCAACTTCTGAGATTATTTGCTCAGCGTACATATTGAGTATAGTGAAAGAATACAACCCTGGCACACACATTTTCTGATGCTAAACTATTCAGTATTCCTTTGTTTTGTTTGATCGACTGCCTCTTGGTCTATGTACAGATTCCCCATGAGCGCACAATTAAGTGAGGGTTTTGTAGTATGAATTTTTGCACAATTAATATGCTGTATTAGATTTTTCATTTGGGGCATTACTGCAGAATTGGTATACAAAGAAATCCTCCTGTCATAGAAAACCTAAAAATGCTGAATAAATTAAATATATGGAAACTTTTTATTGTGAATTGAGTGAAGGTTTACAGAGCAGATCATCAGTTTTACATTCAGTAAACCATACGCTTTGTTTCATCTCAATGATTGCAATGACAACAGTTAACTCACTTTCTTCCCGTGGTTCTTATTTCTAGTCCACATCTCCTTTCCAACCCTTCTCAACTTTGTCCTTAGGAAAACGTTGCTCTTTTGATTTTGAATGATTGACCATTCCATGGTAAGTACGCCTTACTAGTGTTGTTGTTCCTCCTATATACCTATCTACTGCTTGGTTGAAAATTGGGCCACGAGGGTAAGTTCCTTTCCAGATTTGAAGGGTGGACAAGGGCCATAGTCTCAGGTTCCTCCAGTCTCTTTCTAACCAGTAAGCCCAGTCACATTTATAATTTTGAGTTTTGTTCCACATTGTCTTCCATTCGATCTGGGACTTTCTAATGTGATCCCTTTGAGAACAGATGGTAGTGGTGGCTGGGCATCACCTTGTTCTTCTAGTCTCAGAGTCATGGAGACTGATGTTCATGTGATCCATTAGTTTATTGGATGAATTGATTCCAACCATCTTCAATTTTCACTATTCTTCTGTATTTCACACATGGAATGGAGAGACCAATAGTTACACCTTAGATAGACTCTTAAGAGTTTTGATGATCCCAGTCGCTACTCATCAAAATAGGATGGAGAACATTGTCATTGTGGACTATGTTATGGCAATTGACCATGGTGTCCCCTGAGACTATGGTCCTGAGCTCCCAGACCTAGCCACTCATTGCCTCAAGGTGTTTGGTAATGTCCAAGAAGTTTTCTACATTTTGCCCCCTATATGCACATTCAAGATATGTTTGCAGCAAAAGTAAGTATCATGTAGAAATTGCCTCTGTCAAACCCTTATTTATTTATGGATATCACTCTCCCTCCCATACTTATTCAGTTTATGCATCTGTCTATGTATCTACCCACAGAACACTGTTGTTGCAGTGTTATGTATATGACAGTATTTACCTCTATCCTCTTTAACCTTTGCATTCCTTCCTGTTTCTCCCTGTCTTCATTATTCTTCCACCAACTTCCCTCTTGTATACTACCTTTCCCATCACCTGAGTTAACATGTGTATACGTTCTAGCCAGTGAATTACAATCCCTTCCCTCCCACTCCTGATAACCAACAAAGAATGTTCCTTTCAGCATGAACACCTTTTGTTCAGTATTTCCAATAGTAGTTTCATATAATAGTTGTCCTTTTGTGATTGACTAATTTCATTCAGCATAATGCATGATGTGTTTCACAGATTCATTGCTATTCTTTAAAATTGGGTAGTATTCCATTGAGTTAATGTACAAAGGTTATTTCTTCCTTTGTTGGGCATTTACACAGTTTCCATCTTTTTGCTATTGGAAATAGTGCTGCAATAAACATGAGTGTACATATATCTATTTTTGTTATGGCTTTTATTCCCTGAGGATATAAACTAAGTCCCTGTGTAGTACTGTGGGATAATGCACTGGACCACAATGTCAGTTTGAACTGTAAGGTCGGTGGTTCAAATTCACCAACTGCTCCTTGGAAACCCTATACAGGATCCCTATGAGTCAGAACCAACTTGATGATGCTTAACAACATATACCAAGTACAGGTATTGCTGGGGCATATGATATTGCTATTTCCAATTTTTTGAGGAAGTGCCATACTGTTTTGCACAGTGGTTGCATGATTTTACAGTCCCACCAGCATGTAGGAGGATCCCAGTGTCTCCACACACTCACCAGCATTTGTTGTTTTTTGTTGTTTCTATTTTTACCTTTGCTATTAATGATGGGCGAGATGATATTTCATTGTTGTTTTGATTTGTATCTCCTTAATGGGGGTGGTGCTGTAGGTTAATGTGTCAGACTGCAAAGCCAGCCGTTTGAACTGTAAGGCCGGAGGTTCAAACTCACCAGCTGCTCCTCAGAAACCCTATACAGGGTCACTATGGGTCGGAACCGACTCAATGGCGCTTAACAACAACAATGGCTAATGAGACTCCTGGTGTGGCGCTGCAGGGTAATACCTGGACTGCAAGGTCGATTTGAACTACATGGTCTGTGTTTCAAACTCACCAACCACTTCTCTGAAACCCTATACAAAGTCGCTATGAGTTGGAACCGACTCCATGGCACTTAACAACAACAATGGCTTACAAATAGGAATATTTCTTCATATGTTTGTTGGCTGCCAGATTGGCTTCTTTGGTGAAGTGTCTGCTCATGTCCTCTATCCATCTTTTCATTGGGTTATTTGTCTGTTTTTTTTGTTTTGGGGTTTTTTTGGTAGCGGTATTATTGTTGTTGTTGTTGTTAGGTGCCATTGAGTCAGTACCGACCCATAGCGTCCCTATGCACAGCAGTATGAAACACTGCCCAATTCTGGGTCAACTTTACCACTGTTGCCTCGCTTGAGTCCATCAATGCTGCCACTTGGCTGATCCATCTCGTTGGGGGTCTTCCTCTTTTTTTCTGACTCTGCACCTTACCAAACATGATATCCTTCTCCAGTGACTGGTCCTTCCTGACAATATGTCCAAAGTATGAGAGACGAAGTTTGGTCA
>NW_006408618.1:11657623-11659715 GCF_000296735.1 Chrysochloris asiatica
AAGTTTTGCTAAAGGTAATACAGAAACGGCTACAGTCATACATTGACAGAGAACTTCCAGAGGTTCAAGCCGGATTCAGAAGAGACCATGGAATGAGGGATATCATTGTTGATGTCCAATGCATCTTGGCTGAAAGCAGAGAAGATCAGAAAAATGTCTATCTGTGCTTTATTGACTATGCAAAGGCTTTTGATTGTGTGGATCATGACAAGCTATGGACAACATTGCAAAAAAAACCATGAGAACACTGAATGATTTAAAATTAAGAAAGGTGTGCGACAAGGTTGTATTCTTTCACCATACTTATTCAACATGTATGCTAAGCAAATAATCCAAGAAGCTAGGTTATATGAAGAAAAATGTGGCATCAGAATTGGAGGAAGACTCATTAACTACCTGTGATGTGCATATGATACAACCTTGCTTGCTGAAAGAGGTATTGTAGCTTTCTATAAATTTTAGAGATTAGTCCCTTGTCTGACATGTCACTGGAACACTTTTTTTCCCAGTCTGTGGACTCTCTTTTGGTGAAATCTTTTGATGCACATAAATGTCTAATTTTTCAGAGGCCCCAGTCATCTATTTTATCTTCTACTCTTTCTGTGCTTTCAGTTATGTTTGATAGTGTATATATACCATGTATCTGAGCCCTTAAGTTTGTCCATATTTTTTCATTGATAATCTTTAAAGTTCTAGGTTTTACATTTAGGTCTTTAATCCATGTTGAATTTGTTTTTGTGTATGGTGAGAGATGTAGGTCTTTTTTCATTTTTCTGCAATTGGATTTCCAGTTTTACCAGCACCAGTTGTTGAAGAGACTATCTCTTCCCCACTTAATGCATATCGGCACTTTGTCAAAGCTCAACTGACTGTATGTGGATGGATTGACTTCTAGATTCTCAATTCTGTTAATTGATTTATGTACCTATGTACCATTACCAGGTTGCTTTCACCATTGTGACTGAATAGCAGATTTTACGATCAGGAAGTGAAAGACCTCCAACTTTATTATTTTTACTTAAGTAATGTATTGCTTATCTGAGGTCTCTTTCCTTTCCATTTAAAGTTAGTGATCCATTTTTCCATCTCTTTAAAGAATGATGTTGCAAAGCAATCTGGATTGGAATTGCATATGTATAGATTGTGTTGGTCAGTGTTGACATTTTCACAATGTTAAATCTTCCTATCAGTGAGTATGGTATATTTTTGGCTTCCTATCAGTGAGTATGGTACATTTCTATAAATGTCTTTTGGTTTCTTTTATTAAAACTTTTTATTATGAATTGAGTAATGGTTTCCTGAGCAGATCCTCAGCTTTACATTCAACAAATCATATACTTTGCTTCATTACAACGATTGCAACCCCTGTGATGTACCAATCATTAGTTAACAGTATTGACCTCTATTCACTTAATTCTTTCATTCCTCCCTGTGTCTCCCACTATCTTAATCTTTCTTCTGCCAACCTCCCTCTTGTTGTAATTAGCTGCCTATCCCATGTTAGTATGAGCTACCCTCTAGCTCATGAATGTTGTTGTTGTTGCTGTTAAGTGCTGTCGATTCGATTCCAACCATAGCGACCCTGTATAGGGTTTCCGAGGAGCAGCTGGTGAGCTTGAACTGCTGATCTTGCAGTTCAAATGGCAGTAGGCTTACTTTGCTGCTCCTTTTCTAATTTTAGGAACTGTTGCGTTAATATGTTGATTTTTATTCTTTCTTCTTTTTGGATGCATTTATTGCTATAAATTGCTTTCTAAACACTGCTTTTGCTGTGTAACAAAGGTTTTGTTATGCTGTGTTTTTGTTCTCATTTGATTCAAGTAATTTTTAATTTCATTTTTTATTTATTCTATTACCCAGTAGCTTTTAAGAAGGGTGTTATTCAATTTCCATGCATTTGATTTTTAACTCTTGCTTTCTAATTTTATAGTATTGTAATCTGAAAAGATGCTTTGCAGTATTTCAATGTTTTAAAATTCATTGAGTGTTCAATAGACTTCTGTGAACCCAGGTGAAGACCTGGTTGGCCAGCAGTGTGGTAAGACCTGGGGACTCTTGGGCCCAGAGTCAGTGACATAGCCACAGAGGACTA
>NW_006408618.1:11660345-11662736 GCF_000296735.1 Chrysochloris asiatica
AGAGAGGGAGAGGGGCTGTGTGCTGATGACTGGGGGGCATGCTTGTAGTGTATACCCTTTGGATGGTTGATGATGCATGGAGGGGATTGTAACCATAGCAATAAAATGATATACTATAGAATGAATGTAAAACTAATGTTCTCCCATATAAACTATCACATAATTCACAATAAAACATTAAGAAATAATAATAAAAAAAAAATTCATTGAGGCTTGCTTGCTTTGTGGCCTAACATGCAATCTATTCTAGAGAATGTTCGAAGTTTACTGGAAAAGAATATGTATTGATAGGTTGAGTGCTCTATACAAGTCTATGAAGTCAAGTTGGTTAATTGTGTTATTTAGTTCTTCTGTGTCTTTGTTGAGAATCTTTCTAGTTGTTCTGTCCTTCATGGAAAGTGGTATATTAATATCGCCTACTATTAATTGTAGAAGGGTAGTATAGTGGATTATGAACTGGGCTGCTAACTGCAAGGTCAGTAGTTCAAATCTACCTGCTGCTCTGTGGGAGAAAGATGAGGTTTTTTACTCCCGTATAGATTTGCAGACTTGGAAACACTATACAGGGGCACTATGAATCAGAACTGACTCGGTGGCACACAACCACCACCATTATTGTAGAGTTGTCTTTTCTTTAATTCTATTACAGCTTGATTTATGTATCTTGAGGCTCTTTCACTAGAAACACAGATATTTATTATGGTTATGTCATCTTGTTCATTTGACCCTTTAATCTTGAGATATGCCCTTTTTTGTCTGTTATGCTGTTATTTGCATTAAAGTCTACTTTATCAGAAATTAGTATTGCCACTCCTGCTTGTGATATATTTGCTTGATATATTTTATCCATCCTTTGATTTTTAGTCTATTTTTCCTTTGTGTAAGGTGTGTAACTCATAACTAGCATGTTGAAGGATCTTGTTTTCTTATTCATTCTGCTACTCTCTGTCTCTTGACTGATGCATTTAATCATTAACATTCAGTGCAATTATTGGCAGGTATTTATTGATTACTATCATTTTGTTGCATGTTTTTTTGTGTGTGGTACTGCTGGTTTCTTTGCTCCACATAATTTTCTGTGCTGAATTTATTTTGTTTGTAGTTATTCTTGTTATTTTCTTTATTTCTATTGTTTTAATATTTACTAAATCTTTAGATTTTCCTTTTTCTTGTTTTGCTGTGAAGGTGTATTAATTTTCTTTGATATTACCCTGTAATTTATTCACCAGTTTAAAACACTTATTTTTTTAAAGATTTTATTGTGAATTGAGTGATAGTTTACATGGGAGAACATTGATTTTGCACTCATCCTATCATATTTTGTTTCATTGCAATGATTACAATCCCCTCCATTCATCATCATTTAACAGTATTTGCTTCTAGTCCCTCTAGGTTTTTGTTTGTTTGTTTTTTTATGCACACAAAACCACTCAGAAATATATAATCATTTAAGCAACCAAAGGGCACATTCTGCAAGCCTGCCTCCTGGCTGCCAGCATACAGCCTTTCTCTTTCCATGAGTCCTCAACTGCTTTTGTGGTGCGCCCACTGTTGCTGCCAGTGTGTCAATTCATCTCATTGAGTATCTTGTTTTTTGTTGACACTCGATTTTACCCAACATGATGTCCTTCTCAGGGACTGACTGTTCTCTTCTGATAACATATCAAAAAGTACAAGAGAGAGAACAAAGTGGTGGATCGGCTGGAAGTGCAGTAAAGGAGCTCCGCCAACAACAACACAGAATACCTGACAAAGCATGCTCAGGGGCTGGTCCCAGAACTCTGAACCACATATAAAGGAATATTTAGACGGTTGGAAGGCTCACAGCTGGGGGAAGTTGTGGCAGAAGCAACAAATCTATTGCTTTCTAGTCCGGGATGCTCAGCTGCTCCAGGAGCCGCCATCTTGGGTGAGACCACGCAGGGGAAGGACTGGAGCAGCCACAGACGCCTGGCAGAACCATTGAGATAAAGGTGTGGACATTCTTTTCTTTTGGTATCTGTTCATTGGTCCCTTGTTCTCTGCACACCTCCATTCTGGTGACTATAGGGGTGCCTGAGTTAGTGGGCACCCTAGCCCCACCCTCGGAGGGTTCTACCACGTATGCACACAGATCTCCTCGAAATTTAAAGAGACAGTTTCCAATTAAAACCAAACGGTCACAGCCAGCCCTGAACTGTTTCCAACTAGAAAAAAGGCCTGAACGGAGATTGTGGAGCAGGACAACCTGACAAAAGAGGAAATAGGCCGAAAATTAAATCCTAAGTTATGTAAAAATGACCAACAGTGGTATCTTAAAATTTCTCAGGAAGAATGAGTGAAAAGGGAAGCCCATTTCCTGATCACATCTACCTAGAGGCATTCAGAAAGCATAAAAAATACCAAAATACA
>NW_006408618.1:11677843-11698211 GCF_000296735.1 Chrysochloris asiatica
GAAATTCATTACCTCTCGTTATTACATTGACATTTAAAAACAAAAGAGGGCTTTCACAATGTTGATGAATTCATCTTTGAGTACATGATTTATAAATATATAAACTGTCCATGCATACTTTTACAATAATAGGTTTTAGGAGAATAAGAACTTTTAAAAAGCGAATCAAGGCAGGTTGTATTTCATTCCAACTGCCTCTTTTCCTTTGTGTTGGTAATACCACAAGTCTTGAGAGATGCTGGGGGGTCAGTGTCACCTCTATTCCAGTCTCTTTTCTGAGCCTGCGCAGCTGATGATGAGAATGTGGTATATCTTCTACCTTAGCTTTGATGCTTTTTCATTAATTCACTTCTGGTTGCAAACTGTGGCAGATCTTCCACTTCAATGCCATCGGCCATTTCCATCACCTTGTCTAACAGATCTTTGTTGTAACTGCAGCCCAAGAAGAGATGGTTGGCCCAAACCATGGAGAGGGACAGCAGCTGGTCCAGGCAGCCGCCACCATCAGGCGGGTCGCGGTAGTTGGGCAGGTGGCGCAGGATGAATTCCATCTGAGCCTTCCATTGCTTCTCACTCTCCGAATAGGAGTGGAACTGCTCCGCGAAGTCAGCCGCCTGCCGAACCCCGGAAACCCTTGGCTGACTTTTGAACCTAGGTTTTCCATATATTATATTATAAAACTGACACTGGAGGGGGAGAGAAAGGAATAGCCAGAGATGTCACCATAGAAATCTTGTAAGTCCATCTTCTGCCTATAACTGATTGGAATACCTAAAAGGAGACTACAATGTATCCAGTGAAGGAGGTTTCCTGAGGAGTCTCGGCAGTACATAAGAATATAGATCAATCCAGAGATGACTTCTGGCGCTTCCCTGACCAGGCAGCTCAGGTAGGGCAGTCTCGGGGAAAAGGGGTGGAATCGCACATAGGAAACCTCTGTCTAGCAGAAAGACAGCCTTTGAATAAACATAAGATCTTATATTTCAACAATCTGAACTCGTTTTTTTAAAAGATCAAATTACTGAGGAATTACAGGCATTTGGAGCTTTTGCCTGCCTGCACGCGGTTCCTGCTTCCGGTCCCGCACCAGCAAGTGGCTCTGCCCCCTGCAGACCTTGGAATGCAGGGCTAGAGCAACCCCACTTAGTAGGCTGCAGTTCCAGAGAAAAGGAAGCATAAACTGACAAAGCTGAACAAATAGAGAGGGATATCGGCACGGATATCAGGAAATTCGGGGAACCCACGGTAAGAGAGACTGAGAGAGGCATCTTTTACATCATCAAATACAGACACTACCTCCCTGCAGCCATTACCCCCAGCCCTTTACTGCCCCGGCCTAGACCAGCCCTCTGCCAAGCTGCTGAGGTCCAGGGCCCCCAAGGCCCAACCAGCCGCGTAGCCCGGTCGCCAAGGCCCAGTGCCCCTGAGACCCAACCCGCCCTTAGCCCGGTCCCCGAGGTCCAATCTGCCCAACCCGCCCACTGAGGCCCAAGCCGCCCGATGCCCAGCTGCTGATACCCAGGCCCCCTGAGGCCAAAACCGCCCGCCCGAGGACCAAACCACCCACCCTAGAACCAACCCTCCTGAAGCCTGGTCGCTGACGCCCAGGCCCCCAGAGGCCCAACTGCCTGCCCTAGGCTCAACCCACCTGCCTGAGGTCCAAACGGCCCACCGCCGAGGCCCAGGCCCAACTGAGGCCCAAAAAAGTTACTCTTAGTTAAGCAATAAGGAGAGTGAAAAGGGAAGACCACATCCTGATCATATCTTCCTGGAGGTAATCAGAAAACATAAAAAATTACCAAAACACTTAATTAATTATTAGGGCCACAGATAAACATTAAACATGTCCAAGAAACAAAAGCAGATGACCATATCGGCCCATGTCAAGAAAAAAGATAAAATATCTGAGACAAATGAACCAGAAGTAGACCTTCTCTCCATGCTGGAAGGAGGGCAGGCCTTGGAGATATCTGAGAAAGAATTCAGAAAAATGATTGTAAAATGTCTCAAAACACTTTACAATGGAGTTGAGAAAAATAAGGAAGAAGTCAGAAAAGCGCTACAGGAACAATCAAACAAGATAGATACAGCATTGGTAACAATCCAAAACCTACAGAAAGAGGTCCAAACAATCAACAACAAAATGGCAGAAATAGAAAACTTCCTGAAAGGGCAGAGGAGTAGAATAGATGAGATGGAAGGAAGAATCAGTGAACTGGAAGGCAAGTCTCTCAATACCACTAAGACAGAAGAACAAACCCAAAAAAGGGTAAAAAATTCAGAGGTAGGTCTAAGATTCATGTTGGACAACATGAAGAGGAATAACCTAAGAATTATTGGCATTCCAGAACAAAATGAGTCACACAAGTCCACAGAGGAAATAGTCGAAGAACTCCTGAAAGAAAATTTCTCTAACATCCTCAAGGGCGAAAAGATAGACATCCAAGAAGCCCAACGAAGTCCAGGAAGGGTGGACCCCAAAAGAAAATCACCAAGACATATCATAGTCAAGCTCTCCAAACTCAAAGACAAGGAGACACTCCTGAAAGCAGCAAGAGAAAACAGAGGGGTCCCATATAAGCCCAAACAAGTCAGACTAAGCTCAGACCTCTCAGCAGGAACCATGCAAGTGAGAAGGCAATGGGGTGACATATATAAAACCCTGCAAGAAAAAAATTGCCAACCAAGAATCCTCTATCCAGCAAAGCTATCAATCAAATATGAGGGTGTAATCAAAACATTCCAGGATAAACAGAAGCTATGGGACTTCACTAAAGCCAGCCCTGCGCTACAAAACATCCTAAAGGGAGTTCTGCAGACCAAGAACCAACAAGAATAGACAACAACTAGAGATTGACGTATGTGGCAGCACCTCCCTGAATTAAGTCAACAGAAAGAAGAAATGTTAACAAGAATATAGATCAAAGCCTAACCACACCCAGACCTTCAGAGATGGGAAACTTTCCTCTTAAAAGGGCAAGCAGACCAGCCTGGAGCAGCCAGAAAACCAGAAGACACTTCTTGAAAGAAAGACCTACAGGAAAAATACAGAACAGTAAGGGCAGTCCGACTGCTACCACAAGAACAAGCAAGTTGCTAGCCCAGGAGGCATCAAGGCAAGTGGCTGGGTCCTCTCAGCACAGATCCTCTCCCAAGACTAAGATGCAATGGAAATCCAGGAAATCCACGCTCTGATTGGTGACCACGCTCGTCACCCATAAAGGGAAGTGACCGAAGAACACAATGAAGCGATGAACGAAGCCCTGCGTGGTTCTGCAGACTATTGCGAACCCAGGTGGAGACTCAGTTGGTCATCAGCGAGGCAGAACCAAGGGACCCGTGGGCTCATAGTCAGTAACACAGCCACAGAGGACTAGAGTGGAGAGCGAAGAGACCAGCTGATAAGAAGAGGGCAGACAGACGCAAAAACACCCACACTTGCAGATGATACCCACATGACCTGGCTTCAAAGACTGGATGAACAGAACTCAACCCAAGGAAGAAAGAATAGAAAAAAAGGAAAAAGAAAAAAAATGTGTCATCTGATACAACTTGATGAACTAGACCTACACCTATAACTGCAGTAGCTCAAAAGAGGAAAAAATTCCCGGCTACAAGAATTATCCCCACCTCCTTCACACAAAGAGTGGAAATGGATGGGCAACGTGAACATTGGCTACCCAAAATGGGGGCAGGGATGCAAAGGTAAGAAGTGACTGGCTTACAAGCTTTCAAGAGGCAATCTAGATCCACAGGGCGGGGAGGATAGTGGAGTCTCCAGTGAATAGTACCCAACCTGTCTAGGAAGGGCTGATGAAAAGAAATGCAGATGGGTCTCATGTGATGCAATGGTGAAAATTGTTACCAGGACTGATTGTGAGGACTGGAAATGTAAAGGTGGATATTTTATAGCAAGGATGGGAGTGAATGACCTTTCAGTCTAGGAGTGGAGGGCCCTGGGACCATCAACGGAGAAGAATGGAGAGCGGGACCCCACCCAGAGAAGCAGTGGGGCCTGAGATGAAGACATAGATGACAACGTGAAGAGATGGAGTGCCTGGGGAGTTGAGACCCAGAACCCAGAGAAGGAAAGGGGCTGGTGCTGAGAACCGTGGGTGGGGGCGGGGGGGGGACATGCAAGGTATACCCTTTCATTGGGGGATGATACATGGACAGACTAAGGCAATGAAACAATATAGGATAGAATGAATGTAAAACTAATGTTCCCCCATGTAAACTATCACTCAGTACACAACAACAACAAAAAAAGAACCAGCTTCTTGTCCTGTTGATTCTTTCTATAGTTTTTTATGTCCTGTTGATTCTTTCTATAGTTTCTATGTTTTCCATCTCATTTATTTCTTCTCTTCTCTTTATTATTTCTTTTCTTTTGGTGACTGTAGGTTCCCTCTGTTGGTCTGTTTCTAATTGTTGGAGATTCTGTGTTAATGTGTTAATTTTGGCTCTTTCCTCTTTTTGGATATGCACATTTATTGCAATAAACTGTCCGCTCAGCACCATCAGGTCCCAAGGATTTTGGTATGTTGTGACTTCATTCTCGTTTGTTTCTAGGAACTTTGTGAATTCACATTTAATTTCTTCTTTTACTCAGTCACTTTTCAGCAGGGTGTTATTCCGTTTCCATGTATTCAACTTTATTTCCTTGGGTTTCTTATTGTTAATTTCTAGTTTTATAACATTGTGGTCTGAAAAGATGTTCTGTAGTATTTTGGTGTTTGTAAATTTATGGAGGCTTGCTTTGTCACCTAATACATGGTCAATTCTGGAGAATGTTCCATGTGCACTGGAGAAGAATATATATTTTGCTGTTGTTGGATTGAATGCTCTGTACACATCTATGACTTCAAGTTGGTTGATTGTGCTGTTTAGTTCCTCTGTAACTTTGTTGAGTTTCTCTCTGGTTGTTCTGTCCCTTTTCAAAAGTGGTGTATTAAAATCTCCCACTATAATTGTAGATTTATCTATTTCTTTCTTCAATTCTAGTTAGGTTTGCTTCATATATCTTGGTGCTCTTTGATTGGGAGTCTAGATATTTATTATGGCTATGTGTTCTTGCTCAATTGACCCTTTGATCATGAGATAGTATCCTTCTTTATCTCTTATGCTAGTTTCTGTTTTAAAGTTTACTTTATCGGAGATTAATATTGCCATTCCTGCTTGTTTATTGTTTTAGTCTTTTTTTATCTTTGTGTGTAATGTGTGTCTCTTGCAGACAGCATATTGAAGGGTCTTGTTTTCTTATCCATTCTGCCACTCTCTGTCTCTTCACTGGTGCATTAATCCATTGACATGCAATGTAATTTTCGATAGATATGAATTAATTGCTGCCATTATGTTAATTTTTTGGTATTGCTGTTCATTCCTTTGTTCTGCATGCCTTCTTGTGCTGAATTTGTGTTTTTTGTGCCATTTGTTTTCGGTTTCTTTTTAGTTTTCATGTTTCCTTGTTCTGCTTGGAAGTTCGTTTTCATAGTAAATTGTGAAGTATTAACTTTCTTTAGGGTTACCTTATAGTCTATTAACTTTTCTCTCCATTTAAAATAATCTATTGTATACTATAAATCTAGCTGACAGCCTCACCACCTGGATCTCTGTTCCTACATTTATCCCTTCTTTGACATTGATATTATTTTGATCTTTGGTTGACCTCCCAGCTCCTTTGAATTTGTTGTTGTAGTTTTGTTCTGTTCTGAACTCTGCTATCTGTCAACTGACTTCCATGTGGTGTTGCCACACCTGTCAATCTCTGGTTGTTATCTGTTCTTGTTGGTTTTCAGTCTAAAGAGCTCCCTTTAGGATGTTTTGAAGTGCTGGATTGGTTTTGACAAAATCTCTCAAAGTATGTTTATCCTGGACTGTTTTGATTACACCATCATATTTGATTGATAATTTTGCTGGATAGACGATTCTTGGTTGGTAGGTTTTTTCTTTCAGGGTTTTGTCTCCCCATTGCCTTCTTGTCTGCATGGTTTCTGCTGAGAAGTCAGAGCTTAATATGATCTGCTTGCCTTTATAAGTGACACTTCTCTTCTCCCTGGCCATTTTTAGGATTCTTTCCTTGTCTTTGATTTTGGTGAGCTTGATTATGATATGTCTTGGTGACTTTCTTTTGGGGTCTATCCTTCCTGGGATACGTTCAGCTTCTTGAATGCTTATCTTCTCGTCTTTCAAGATATTAGGGAACTTTTCTTCCAGTAGCTCTTCAACTATGTCCTCTGTGGACTTCTCTGATTCTTCCAGTTCCAGAATACCAATAATTCTTAAGTTGTTTCTCTTCATGTTATCCAGCATGAATCTTAGACTCTCTTTTTTTAATCCTTTTTTCTGCTTGCTCTTCTATCTTAGCAGTTTTGAGAGATTTGTCTTCCAGCTCACTAGTTCTGGCTTCCATCTCTTTTATTCTGCTCCTTTCCCCTTTCAGCATATTGTCCATTTCTGATATTTTATTATTAATCATCTGGACCTCTTTTTGCAGGTTTTGAATTGTTTCCAATGCTGTATCAATCTTGTTTGATTGTTCTTGTAGTACTTTTCTGACTTCATCCTTGTTTTCCTCCACCTCTTTTTGGAGCATTTGAATTTGTTTCCATGTCATTCTTCTGAATTCTTTCTCAGGCAAATCCAAAATGTATTCTTCCTCTTCTGGAGAGCCTTTGTCTGTCTCCAGCTCATTTGTCTCAGTTACTCTTTTCTGGTTTTGGACATGTTTTGAGATCTTTTGTTGTGTTTTGTTTGTCACTTCCAGTAGTTATGTGGGTTTTTAAATGCTTAAATGAATGTTTATTGTTGTTTTATTAAGCTTACTGGGTGTCTCCTGGTGGATATGATCAGGAGATAGGCTTCCCTTTTTGCATGTAATACTTAGCAGCTATAATTTGCTCTTGTCTCAATGGTGGAATATTATGGGGTATGCTTGTAGCTTGGCCATATGCCCACAATTGCTGACTCTTCTTGGGCAATACAAGGAGAAAAAGCTTCCACCTCCAAGAAAAATGTGTGATCAAAAGGACCGAAAGCAGAAGCAATAAAAAAGCAGAGACAAAAACCACCACTTTGAAACAAAAATAAAACTGTGGCTGACTGTCCAGTTGCTTTGCTACACAGGCAGTGTGTGCACCGTAGAAGCCTCCAGCAGTGGGTGGGGGTGTTCTCTTACTCAGGCCCCTCCTCTAGCCACCACCATAGAGATGTGCAGATAGATATTGAGACGTTAATGGGAGAAAGATTGTCTACTATTTTTGTCTCTGAAGGTCAGTTAGGTATCTGTATGTGTACAGTGTAATTCTTGAGATAGTTGCATCCTTTTATTTTGGGGTTTACAGATTATTCATAAGGTTTGTCTGTCAGGCCTGACAGACCTGCTTTTTTCTTGCTAGATATGCCATAGTAAAGGGGTCCTGCAGAAGTTAATTTTGGACTATGACCCGGTGTCGAGGTCCTATGTTGGGTTCCAGCCTTGACAAGGAAGTGTGGGTGTCACGAAGAAGGGAGATCTGGCGGCGAAAGTGATAGAGAAAGAGAGAGACGAAATATATACAAAAAAGACAGATACACAGATACGATGCAAGCTGGCAGGTAGACAGATCTGCAAACATATTGCCTAGTATTGCCCAGCATTGCCCAGCATTGCATTCAGAACTCACTCTACCTCAGTCTTTTATTCTCTTTTTTAGGGAGGGATTTGTTACAAAGGAAGGATGTAATTCACAAAGGGAGGATGTCACAAAGGGAGGATGTGGTTAAGACAGGATACGGAACTGAAATGTGATTAATCATTCAAAACAGGACATAATGATTCACAGGAACAACTTTTAAGATATTTTCATAGTTTTTTCTTAACAATCTAACATTTTTATTTTTACAGAAAAAAGGTTCAATCAAGCTGTTATATATTAACTTTTAGGCTTAAATGGTCTAGAGCAGTGACGTGTGGTTTCTTACGGATACATATCATAAAGCAAGGTTCCTGAAAGGAGCCAAGCTGTCTCTGTACACTTTGCAAACTTTTGTTTGTGAGCAAGATCTCAGGCACCGGGCTTCATTTATCTATACCTAAAATGCTACATTGTTCTTAATTATCACATTCCTATATACTTTCAGGAGGAAAGAGAGCATCTGGGTTAAACTGATTATATTCAGAGGTGGTTTAATGGGGCTGCCACTGATCAACCCAGGATCTGCGTATGCTGTCCCCAGAAACCCAGAGGCTAATGTCATAAGCAGCTTCCAAGCTCATTCTCTCTGTTCCGTGGAAAAACTGTAGGGTCAGCACTGGACTTTTTTTGGGGGAGGGGAAGGGTGCACCCACCCGCCTGAAGGCGTTTGTGCTGGGCAAAGAAGGCACATCAGGGAAGAGGAGGAAAAAATGTGTAGAATCCCCCACATCTCCTTTTGCAAATGTCACTGCACTGCTTTTAGCGCAGGTTCCCTGTACCCGTCTAGCTGTAGCCCCACCCTGTGAACTCCGCCGGGAGGGTTGGTTGCAGAGGGAGTCCCATCTCAAGGGATTCCTAACTCACAGTATTTTCCTTTATACCGTGATTCTTCCACTTGCACGTGTGGGGAACTGACGCCATCCTTATACTAGATCCAGAGCTCTGGTGGTGTTCCTTGAGCACCACTTCTCTGGGTTTTTGGTCCCTCCCACATGGAGCCTTTCCTACTTGTCTCTGCCGGAGCCCAAACCAGAGCCTTTTCCATCTTCTTTTTATGCTTTTTGCATCATTTGATATTTTGCCCATGTTGTTGTTGCTAAGTGCTGTCGAGTCAGTTCTGGCCCATAGCAACACTGTAAATGGTTTCTGAGGAGCAGCTGGTGAGCTTGAACCACCAACCTTGATGTTCAAACCAACTTTGCAGTCCAGCACATTAACCCACAGTGCCACACCAGGACTCTCTTTTGCCTATAGAATCCTTCAATATTGCAACCCGAGGCTTGAATTTTTCATCACGTCTTTCAGCTTGAAAAAGGCTGAGTGTGTTTTTCACTTTTGGTTTTCTAACTCCACGTCTTTTGCCCATTTCAGTTTAATACTTAACTTTATCTTCTCAAGCTATCCTTTGAAATTTTCTGTTCAGCTTTTTACTTCATCATCTTTTCCAGTTGCATAACCTTCTCTAAGTTCCAAGAGCAAGTTTCAGAATCTCTTTTGGTATCTATTTTGAGATTTTCTTTCTTTCTTGTCTTTTTATTGACCTTTTCCTTTTTTCACAGATGATGTTCTTGATGTCACAGCTTATCTGGTCTGAAGTCATTAATGTCTAATGCATCAAATCTGTTCTTGAGATGCTCTCTAAATTCAGGTGGATATACTCAATGTCATATTTTGACTCTCATGGACCTGTTTTAATTTTCTTTAGCTTCAGCCTGAACTTGCATATGCGTAATTGATGTTCTATTCCCCAGTCTGTCCCTGGCCTTGTGTTGGCTGATGATATTGAGCCTCTCCACCATTTCTTCCCATAGACATAGTCAATTTGACTTCTGTGTGTTCCATCTGGTGAGGTCCATGTGTATAGTCACTGTTTATGTCATTGAAAAATGATATTTGCCATGAATAAGTCATTAGTCTAGCAAAATTCTATCATGTAATCTCTAGCATTATTTCTATCACCAAGGCCATATTTTCCAATTACTGATTCTTCCTCTTTTGTTTCTATTTGCATTCCAATCACCAGTAGTTAGCAATGCATCTTGATTTTATATTTGATCAATTTTAGACTGATGAAATTTGTAGAATTCTTTAATTTCACCCTCATTGGTTTTAGTGGTTGTATGTAAATTTGAATAATAGTAGTATTATCTGTTCTTTTTTGTAGGCATATGGATA
Source organism: Chrysochloris asiatica (assembly GCF_000296735.1). Taxonomy (NCBI): domain Eukaryota; kingdom Metazoa; phylum Chordata; class Mammalia; order Afrosoricida; family Chrysochloridae; genus Chrysochloris; species Chrysochloris asiatica. The sequence continues at coordinate 11,687,695 of NW_006408618.1, forward strand.
TTATCCTATCACAGAAAGACATTAAGGAAGATTAAATAAATATTCAGACTTAGCCTATTCATGAATAATAAGAAGAAAGCAGAGGGTCATGCTGTACTAGATACAAAATCTTAACATTCATTTATAGAATGGCAACCATATGCTGTGGACACAAGGATAGATAAATAAATAAGTAGAAAACTAAAGGAATATCAGCAGCAGCCTACTGATACTTGATATGCAGCAAAGTTGTCAGCTGAGAAAAGATGCTCAGTTGGACCTGTTTGAGGAAAAACAAACAGATCCTTACTCACATCAAGGAAAAGTAGATGATTAAGGGTTTAAATAGAGTCCTGGTATGGCACTGTGGGTTAATGTGCCAGACTGCAAAGCCACTCTGAACTGCAAAGTTGGCAGTTTAAGCTCACCAGTCACTCCTCGAAAACCCTATACAGGGTCACTGTGGGTCAGAACTGACTTGATGACACTTCATAACAACAACATAACAAGGGTTTAAATGGCAAAAGCAAAACTAAAATTTCTAAAATAAGTTACTGGAGACTGTGACTGTGTCTGTGGCCTCACAGAAGAATTTCTTTAGATAGAAGGAGCTGAAACCAGAAAGCAAAACACCAGTTTTATTATTGTAATAACTGTAAAATAACCATTGTTATTATTGTACCTGCTTTTCAACAACAAAATTACTAAAAAGAGTAAAAAAGGCAAAAAATATATTTGAAATAAATATAGATGAAAAAGGATGAATTATTATTTTTTTAATTCTACAAATATAGTGGAAATATGGGAAGTCTTGATGTTATAAAAGAGAAAACACAAATGGCACCTAAATACATGAATATGATAGAACTCACCAGGAATCAGGGAAATTCAAACTAAAACTACAATTATTTATTATATCTACCAGATCTCATCTATCAAAATTAAAGGTTGATGTATGGATGAGTTCTTAGATGATGCAAAAATGCAAGCACACGACTACTAGCTAAAAGGTTGGGAGTTCAAACCCATCCAGACGCACCTCGGAAGGCAAGCCTGGTGATCTGCTTCCAACCCTATGGAACTGGGTTGATGGCAACTAATAACAACAAAGCTATAGAAAAAATGGTACTTTCATTTACGACTAGTGAAAGTTGGTACTACCACTTTAGAAGGAAATTCAGTATTGTTTCAGCCCAGTTGTGTACAAACCATCCCAAGGCTTACTGGTTTAAAACAACACCCCACAGGTTGTGCCATCCAAGAGTTACTCATTCAGTTGCAGTCAGACATCTGGGAATTGCAGCAGCTGAAAACAGGCATATCTCTTCTTGTTGTCTGTCTCAGGGTCTCCACATGGACTAGGTTGGACTTCCTGATAGCATGGTGGCTTTGGAGTTATCATAATGTTTACAAAGGAGCTAAAGGCTTCAAGACCAAGAGCACACAAGGAAGAAGCTGCATAGTCCTTTATTACTCAGTCTTGAAAGTCAAATATTTATTTCCACTTATACTCTACTGGCTGAAACAGTTACAAAAGCTCACCCAGTATTAAAAGAAGGGGACCCAGTCCCCACCTCTCAAAGAGAGGCATCTCAAAGTCACAACATAAAAAGAACATATGGATGGAAAATATTTTTTGTGGTCATATTTTTAAAATACAATGTGGCCAGCCACAATTTACTAAATTTGAGAATTCATGTACGTTATGATCTAGTAATTTCATTCCTAAATATGAATCTAATCTGTCCTTGGCACTATTTATTAAAGGCTTACATACCTTTTGTTGTTGTTAGTTACTCTGTGTCAACTCTCACTCAAGACAGCCTTATGGACAACAGAACACGTCACCCAAGCTTGCATCACCACCATAATCACCAGCACATTCGAGTCCATTGCTGCAGCTACTTTCCCATTTATTTCACAAACTCTCATGCTCTCGTTGGCTCTCCACCAAACAAGCCATCTTGTTCTTGCCTAGAAGCAGAAGGGAGACAACCATTTTAGGTTTGTGCAAGTCTGTCTTCTGACCTGAAATTTGAAGACATGGGCCCATTGTTTCATATTGACATTGTTATTATTAAGTGCCGACTCATAGCGACCCTGTATAGGGTTTCCCAGGGGCAGCTGGTTAAATATAACCACCAACCTTTCAGTTCAAATCGACCTTTTGGTTCACTCAGCCAATGATTATGATAGTTTCTAGCTGGTACTAGTTTATTCCTTAATATTATTTATATATTTTTTTTAAGGTTTTTATTGTGGATTGAGTGAAAGTTTACAGAGCTCATCATCAGTTTCACGTTCAACCATTCATATGACTTGTTTCATTACATTGATTACAATCCCCTCCATACATCATCAGTTAACAGTGTTTCTCTCTATCCTCTTTAGCTTTTTTTGGGGGGGTCAGGTGGGTGGGAAACTTTGCCTTTTTGGAATTTACAGTCTCGGCTTTTAGGGAAGGTTTTTACATTTATCTGTGGCTATCCAGGGCTCATGTATGTGATTACTAACAAGCATAACTGAATAATCAGATGAGGGACAGTTTGCTATGTCTGCTAGGTGGCTAAAGTCTGATCCTCAGAGCCTATGGTTTGGACGGTCTGCAACACTTGGGCCCACAGGGCCTTGAACTCCTCGCCGGGTCTGCACGATCTACATCCATTTCCCCCTTATTTATTGTTTGTTTAGGGGACTCCTTAATATTACTTTTGTTATTTATAAATTATTCAGCCTTTGAGGAAGTCTTATTCCAATTCCTAGTAAGTGGTTATTCATTATATGATTTTAAATTACTTGAATCTTATTGGTAATTTTTGCAGAGTAAGATTCCAGCAGATTAAAAGGTGAGCTGACAGAATATTGCAAAGAGGACCCCCAGAGTATAAATCTTAATGTCTTCTTAATTTTCCTTCTAAAAACCACAGATATCTCAAGATCACATTTTGGCCTGCTGAGTCAGTGAGACTCTCACCTATATGAACTGTTCATTGTGCCAAAGGATGTACATTAGTGAATCAGATTGGTTAAATTTATTCTCTATTGCTTATGTTTTATATGGTCTGAGGGCACAAGACTTGGATCTTCCTATCTATCATTCATGCCTGCTTTGGATTTTTAAATCCACCATAGCTAGGAGAAATCTCTTGACATGTACTTTCTATTTTCAGTTCAGTTTAAATCTATTTATTGAGTATCTAAAATCCTGTAAGGTGCTCTGGTAGCGTAGTGGTTACAAGTCAGGTTGCTAACCTCAGGGTCAGCAGTTCAAAACTACTAGACATTCTGAAGGAGAAAGACAAGTTTTCTGCTCTCATAAAAATTTACAGCCTCGGAAACCTCATGCAGCGTCGGAACCAATTCCACACACCACCACCATCATAATCACTGTGATAGACTCTACACGGATGAATCACGAATAGGTAAATCCATTCTTCCCTTCAGGAACTTTACAGATTCTATGTATGTGTGTGTTCATGGGGTAGTAAAGTGGGGCTTAATATGTTGATATATACAAGTATATGTATATAAATCCAGTTGCTATCACGTCAACTCTAAAAAGAAATGCTCTCCATAGAGTTTTCAGCGACTGATTTTTCAGAAGTAAATTACCAGGCATTTCTTCCAAGATGCTTCTGGGTATACGCCAGCCTTCAGCTTTTCATTTAATAGCCAAGTAGTTTCATCATTTTTACTATCCAGGGATTACAAAATATATAGAGATAGTTTTCTGTTGACATGTAACCACTGTCATTTTCAAATTATCTTCACAAAAATTATTCCCCTTGAATTTAAGCAGCATTTCAAGCATAGATTTGATTCACCAAACACTAATGACCAAAGACCAGAAGAGTTTTGGGATGACATCATTGACCTTATACATGAAGAAAGTATAAGGTCATTAAAAAGACAAGAAAGAAGGAAAAAAATCACTCCTTTATCCCCCATTACTTAGAGAATAGCTTAATAGTTTCTGTAATCAAACCCATGTAGATAAGACCTTACATATTTAATTCAATGTATTACCCCTATACCAATGAAAAAAAATTAAGTCTAACATTTCTAAAGCAATATGGCTATTAATTTCTGTACAAAGCCAACTCAACATGGTACAACTGGGATACTTTTTCCAAAGTTTACAGAACAGCTTAAGTTTCCAAACATACATGTAATTCACATTATATATATTTATGAAGACCAATTGCACCAATAACAGCAACAATTTTTCTAGGTTCCACAGTCATCTGAATGAAATTATAGAGACATTCAGCACACTCCATTAAGAAAAGAAAAGTAGAAAAAAAAAAATTCAGAAAACAGCAAAGTTCTGTTAACTGTTGTGGACCCTGGTACCATTTTTTTTTTTTTTTTAATTAGCTTCTCAATCATCATCTGGAACAAAAACATTGTAGAATAGCATCATTAAAAAACAGTTCTGATATAGCACAGTTATAATTACATATCATAAAACAGGTACAAGATATTTCACATTTACAGTGGTATGATACACAGTACGGTCCTACATCTAAAACATTAGAGGCTATAATGAAAAAGGCATTATTTGAGACTTGGTCCAAAAGATAGTGTGACACAGAAGCACACCTTCTTAGAACGGATTTCCTTTCATTAATGTAGCAGTTTTAAGTACTCGTGGATCTTTATAAGAATTAACTAAAAACTATTTTTAAAATATTCCAAAATGAAAACAAAAACCAAAAGCCACTGGATTGTGGAGGCAAGCAGTGCACTCAACCTAAGTATTATTTTACCAAATCTGTTGTATGAATCGTGAGAGCTCCATGGAAGAAAAGCCATGCCAAGCAGCACGTCAAAGCTTTGGGCCACAACCAAAACACAACATTTGAAACAGAAGCAGTAACCAAACATTGCTTATTGGAGATGTTCCTGGATGCTGACATCAATACTTAATCATCTGCTCACTCATCCAGGAGGAAGGGAGATTAGTTACCATACTTTGTGTTTAAATCAATCACCATGCTACAAAACTAGCAAGCTGACATAATAAAAATAAGGCTTCTCTAAGCAGGACCAGTAATCAACGGTTCTTCATCACCAAGCCTACAAATGCTAAAACCATATCCAAAGAATATAAGAGAGCAACAAACCATATTCTGATGTAGTAGCTGAGCTAGTCCTCTGCAGTGTTATTTTCCTCACATTTCTAGTATTTCATCTAATCATAAGGAAGTGAGTTCTAAATTATATGCACTCAAAGAATGTGTGCATATATTTGTATATAAATACCGATTGAAGATGCATGGCCATCAACATTTGTTGTTGTTTTTGTTAGGTGCCATCGAGTCAGTACCAACGCATAGCGACATTATGCAAAGCAGAACAAAACACTGCCTGATCCTAGGCCAACCTCACCACTGTTGCCATGCTTGAGTCCATTGATGCTACCACCTGGCCAATCCATCTTGTTGGGGGTCTTCCTCTTTTTCTCTGACCCTCCACCTTACCAAACATGATATTCTTCTCCAGGGACTGGTCCCTCCTGACAATATGTCCAAGTATGAGAGACGAAGTTTGGCCATCATGGCCTCCAAGGAGCACTCTGGCTGCACTTCTTCCAAAAAGGCTCTGTTGGTTCTTTTGGCAGCCCATGGCACTTTCAATATTCTCCTCCAACACCACAACTCAAAAGCATCAATTCTTCTATGGTCTTCCTTATTCACTGTCCAGCTTTCACATGCATATGAGGTTACTGAAAATATCATGGCTTGGGTCAGGTGCACCTTAGTCCTCAAGCTGACATCTTTGCTCTTCAACACTTTAAAAAGCTCTTGTACAACAGATTTGCCTATTGCAATACATTGTTTGATCTCTTGACTGCTGCTTCCGTGAGTGTTGATAGTTGATCCAAAAAGAATGAAGTCCTTGACAACTTCAATCTTTTCTCCATTAATAAGAATGTTGTTTATTGGTCCAGTGCTGAGGATTTTTGTTTTCTTGACATTGAGATGTAATCCATACCTAAGGCTGTGCTCTTTGATCTTCATCAGTAAATGTTTTAAATCCTCTTCACTTTCAGCAAGCAAGGTTGTATCATCTGCATATCGCAGGTGGTTAATGAGTCGTCCTCCAATCCTGATGCCTAATGCAATACATTGCTTGATTTTTATTAAAACTGTTTATTGTGAATTGAGTGGAGATTTACACAGAAAATCATCAGTTTTACATACAACAAACCATATACTTTGCTGCATTACAATGCTTGGAATCCCCTCCATGTACCAACAGGTAATAGTATCTACTTCTATTCACTTTAACTACTGCATTCCTTCTGTGTCTCCTGCTTCTTTCATCTTTCCTATAACCTCCCTCTTGTTTTATATTGCCTGTCCCTTTACCCATGTTAACATGTGTCTACTCTCTACCCCATGAAAATCCACTCCCTGTAGCCAGCATAGAGTTATTGTATCAAGAAAACCTTTTCTTAACTTTTTTACATTTTGTCATCATTTGATTTCCTGACTGCTGCTTCCATGAGTGTTGATTGTGGACCCAAGCAAAATGAAGTCTTTGACAACCTCAATTGTTTCTTCATTTGCAATGATGTTAATTACTGGTCCAGTTGTGAGGATTTTTATTTTCTTTACATTAAGGTGCAATCCATACTGAAGACTGTGATCTCTTATTTTCATCAGTATTTTAAGTCCTCTTAATTTTCAGGTTGGACCATTTGCATATTGCATAGTGTTAATGAGTCTTCCTCCAATTTTGATGCCATGCTCTTCTTCATATAATCCATCTTCTAGGATTATTTGTTCAGCATACCAAGTGAATAAGTATGGTGAAAAAACACAGCCCTGGCACACATCTTTCCTGATTTTAAACCATCCAGAGTCCCCTTTTTCTGTATGAACAACTGTTTCTTGGTCTGTGTACAGGTTCCTCATGAGCAAATCAAGTGTTCTGGAATGCTCATTCTTGGCAATGACATCCAAAGCTTGTCATGATCCACACAGTCAAAAGCACAAGTAAACATCTTTCTGGTGTTCTCTGCTTTCAGCCAAGATCCATTTGACATTAGCAATGATATCCTTAAAATTATTGCTTTGTGTAATTTTGTTTATTGGAAAAATTGAAAAAGATAAAGACAGCAAATACATATTTAGAGGTTGTTATATTAATCTTCTTAGTTGTCATTCTGGTTCTCTTCATTTGTTCCTGTGGACTCCAAAGTTACTAATACAACTTTGCTCCCAATCACCTCCTTTTTGTGTAACCAAGTATAGCACAGTCCTAATGTTTTATAAAATCAACAATATAACTCACGCATATTGTTTCATACAATTGTTTTTTTTTAAATCAATTAAGAAATGGAAAGAGAAACTATGAATTTATACTATCTTTTCTACAACTCATCTCTCAGTTCACCATACTGTGGTGGCTTGTGTGTTGCTGAAGAGACTTAAACAGTTGAAGCAGTAAGTTGACAAGGAACTGCCAGACATTAAAACCATATTCAGAAGAGGATGTGGAATGAGGGATTTCATTGTCAATATCAGATGGATCTTGGCTGAAAGCAGAATGTAACAGAAAGATGTTCACCTGTATTTCACTGAATGTACAAAAGCATTCCAACTATGTGGATCATAGCAGTTATGGATAACCTTCCAAAGAATGGAAATTCAAGAACACTTAACTTTCCTTAATAGGAACCTGTACATAGACCAAGAGACAATGTTTCAAGCATAACAAGGGTTTACTGCATGGTTTAAAATCAGTAAAGGTGTGTTTCTTGGTTGTAACCTCTCACCATATGTATTCAATCTGAGAAACTGGACTATATGAAGAAGAACATGACATAAGGATTAGAGAAAGATTCATTAACAGCCTGTGATATGCAGATGACACAGCTTTCCTTGCTGAGAGTGACGAGGACTTGAAGCATTTACTGATGAAGTACAAAGTCTGTAGCCTTCAGTCTGGATTATACCTTAACATAAAGAAAAGAAAAGTCCTTACAACTCGACCAATAAGCAACATTATTCTAAATGGAATAAAGACTGAAGTTGTTAAGGATTTCATTTCACTTGACTCCACAATCAACACTTATGGAAGCAGCAGTCAAGAAATCACATGAAGCAATGCATTGGGCAAATCTGTTGCAAAAGATCCCTTTAAAGTGTTAAGAAACAAAAATGTCACTTGAGGACCAAATTGCAACTGACTTAAGCCATGGTATTTTCAATTGCCTCATGTACATGCAAAACTTGGATATGAATAAGGAATACTAGAGAAGAACTGATGCAATTTGGCAAAGAATATTGACTACCTTTCCAAGAAGAAGTACAGCGAGAATGTTCCTTAGAAGTCAGGATGGGGAGATTTCAACTCATATACTTTGGACATGTTATCAGGAGGGATGGGACATCATGCTTGGTAAATTAGTGTCAGCAATGAGGAATACCCTCAATGAACGAGTTGACACAGTGACTGCAACAAAGGGCTAAAAAAATAACAATGGTTAAAGATGGCACAGGACAAGATGGTGTTTCATTCTGTTGTGCCTAGGGTCATTCTGAGTCAGAAGTGACTTGATGGTACCTAACAACAATAACAATATAATGTATTTTATATACATTATGAATTTTACTGGCACTCATTTGTTGTTGTTGTTGGTATGGTGAATTGCCTTCAGCCTGAAAAGCTTTAAGACTTCTTGTAAGATGGGTCTGATAGCTTTACTCACTTTTATGTCACCTTCTTTTTTGAAAGATCCAGTCACAAAATTACTGACAGTTGTTTTTCTGTATCAATGTTTTGAATATGTAGTCTTAGCACATTCTGGCCTCCATTGTTTCTGATCAGAAGTCACCTGTGACTCTATTAGGTTCCCTTTTACAAAGATTCTTTTTTTTTTTTTCTTGTGCTTTCAGGATTTTCTCTTTGTCTTGGGCTTTCAACATTTTTACTGTGACTTATGGACTCATTTAAATTTATCATTTGGGACTTTGAACCTTTCAGATGTGTAGATTAATGTTTCCCATCAAATTTTGGGTTTTTCAGCTATTATTTCTTCAAGTATTCTTTCTGTTACTTTCCTTCTTCTCCTTCTGGTACTTTTGTTATGTGTACTAAATGGTGTCCCACATTTATCTGAGGTTCTGCTCACTTTTTTACATTTTTCATTCTCTCTGTTCTTGAGACTGCAAAACCAATACCAATCTATTTTCAAGTATACTGCTATTTTTTTTAAATGCCAATTCAAACCTGTTGAACCTCACTAGTAAATTTTCATTCATTTATTCTTGTCAAATCTTGAATTTCAACCTCCCCCTCCTTTCTTTCTGAACTTTATCCTTGGGTAAATATTGCCCTTTTGATCTCAAATGGTTGATTATTCTAAAGTGTGGGTACTTCCCTACCATTATTGTTCCCTTATAGAGTTGTCTATTGTTTGGCTGAAAATTGAGTCATGGGAGTGAGTTCCTTCCCAGAACTGAAAGGTGATTAAGGGTCCCTAGACTGATGTTTACATGGTCCACCAGGCCTTTGAATTGTTTCCATGCATCTTTAATTTTCTTGACTCTTCCTGCCTTCAGAAATGGCAAGGCCAACAGTTTGTACCTTAGATGGTTACTCAAGAGCTTTTAAAACTCCAGCTGCTACTTACCAAAGTAGGGCCTTATCTTTGTGGGCTGTTGTTGCTGCTACTGTGTGCCATCAAGTCAGTTCTGACTCATAGTGATTCTGTATAGGGGTTTTGAGGCTGTAAATCTTTAGAGGAACAGTTAAGCCTCATTTTCTCCCATGGAGCTATTGGTGGATTTGGACTGGTGACCTTACAGTTAGCAGCCCAATGCATAACCCACTATCCTGTCAGGGATCCTTGTCATTGTGAACTCTGTTATTCCAATTGACCTTTGTTTCCCTTGAGACATTTAGCTCTTTTTAATATTTTCTATCCTTTAATATTCTATAATTGATGAGACACTGTGTACATAGCATCCTTTACTACTTAAAGTATGCTTTTAGTTCTTTAGACATATTTATAATTGTTGATTCAATTGTGACATTTTGCTATTAAATCTGATAACCTGTGCTCTCTAACAGCTAGTTTCTACTGCCTAATCTTTTTCCCTGGGTTTGAGTCACTTTTTCCTTTTTCTTTTAGTAGATTGTAATTTCAACAACAACAACAAACATTTTATTGCATTTTCAAGGAGGTTTAAACAGCCAGTTAGGTTCTTATCCAACAATGTCTATATAGGTTGTTTAGTAATGTCGGTTACATTCTTCATAATGAATGACTATACTCATTATCTATGTTTTAATTATTCCATTTTTATTCATCTAGTTTCCCTGCCCCCCCTTATGATCTCTTATTTAAAAGTAACTGGTGTCATTTTGTCTCATGACTCGATGGCACCTAACAACAACAACAAAATGATGTTTTAAAGGTGTACAGTACTTATGGGTGATATTCACTATTTTTTGCAGATATTTTGATATTTAACAATAAGGTAACCTCAGGGGTTAGTTTCAGTTCTAGGTTGAAAGAGTAT
>NW_006408618.1:11699395-11701065 GCF_000296735.1 Chrysochloris asiatica
GTAAATCTTTACGGGAGTAGAAAGTCTCATCTTTCTCCCGCAGAGCGGCTGGTAGTTTTGAACCGCTGACCTTAAGGTTCGCAGCCCGATTCGTAACCACTACGCTACAATTCCATTACCTTTTCTTCTTCAGAAATGTTTTCTAGCTCTGCATCATAGTCATTTGTTTGAGCCATTCAAAGCAAAAACAAAAAAATAGAGCAGTTTTTGGACCTTGAGAGGAGAACTCTGGGGGCTCCTGCAAGCCAAGCAGCTTATGAAGTGGATGTGGGAAGGATGTGACAGCAGAGTTCCTGGCCCGAGATGGAGTTCCCATTAACTTAGATGTTGTCTATGTTCGGGGCACTCAATACAGAAGTAGTTCATGGGGTCCTTGGTAGAGCTGGTTTCAGTGTCTGTTAGGACCACAGGGCAGCTGGGGCAGGGTGACTGGTTAAATGATGATCTGGTGGCTCTGTGGGTTCTGTGGGTCTGGAACCAAGTCTGCCTGAATCTAGGCCCCAAAGCAGTACTACCAGCCCCTGCCTTACACTGGCATAGCTCCCAATCACGTGACTCTAAACTCCCAGAATACAGTGTCAGTTCTGGGGATGGATGTGGTCAGTGCTAGGGAATGGCCACACCTCTGGTCACTCGGGGAATATGGAGGGAAAAAAGACTCTCACCTTTCCCATCACCTAGTTCTGCTAGGCCACGTTTTGTTGCCAAAGTTGCTCCCAAGATGGCCTCACGCCGTGTCTGGCCAGTTGTTCACCAGTCGGTCTCCCTCTCTTGCCATCCTTGCGCAGTTTCTCCTCTCAGCAAGCACTCAATCCACTTTTCTAACCTTTCCACTGAAGTTCAGGGTTCCAGAATTTTCATGTTTCTGTTTCATTTGGTCTGTCATATCTTTGTTCAAATATTCCATTATCTTTTATTTTTTTCATTCACTTTTTGAAACCCCTTTATATATATATATACACCTACATATACACCTATACACATATTTGGAGTCCTGGTGTGGCACTGTGAGTTAATACACTGAACTGCAAGGTTGGTTTGAACTGCAAGGTTGATGACTCAAACTCACCAGTTGCCACACCTTTCAGTGGATCTATTCCTAGATATTTGATGGGTTTTGCTGTTACGCAAACGTTGCTTAAAAATACATTTGCTAAACTTATGTGCATCAAAAGACTTCACCAGAAGATTAAAAAGGGAACCCACAGATTGGGAAAAAATCTTGCAATGACACATCAGATAAGGGATTCATTTCTAAAACATATAGGAAACAACAACACCTCTACAATAAAAAGACAAATAACCCAATTAAGAAATGGACATAGGACATGAACAGTCACTTCACCAAGGAGGAGATCCTGGCAGCCAACAAACATATGAAGAAATGTTCATGAGCGCTAGCCATTAGAGAGATGCAAATCAAAACAACAATATCATTTCACACCAACAACAACAGCAAAGTCCAAAAACATAGAGGACAGTAAATGCTGGCAGGGATGTGGAGAGACTGGGACACTACTGCATTGCTGGGACTGCAAAATGGTCCAACCTCTCTGGAAAGCAATATGGCACTTCCTCAGAAGGTTGAAAATAGAAATACCTTATGATCCAGCAATTCCTCTACTTGGTATTTACCCACAAGAAATACGAATCGTAACACGAGTAGATAT
>NW_006408618.1:11703673-11706833 GCF_000296735.1 Chrysochloris asiatica
GGACTAAGAACTGGTGGCCAGGAGCAGACTTGCAGAATGTACCCTTTGGAGATGTAAATTATTATATATGCCTGAGTGGTTTGTTTTTTTGTTTTGTTTTGTTTTTTAAGAAGCTAAAGTGGTTAGAGAGAAATACTGTTAACTGATGGCACATGGAGGGGATTATAAACAATGTAATGAAACAAGGTATATGATTTGGCCCTGTAAACTTTCACTCAATCCACAATAAAAACCTTAAATATTAAAAAAAAAAAAAGCTTAGCTTTACTTCTTCCTTTCCAATCTTTATACTTTTTCTTCTTTTCCTTGCCTATCACACTGGCTAAAATCCCTAGTACACTGTTAAGTAGTAATGGTAGTGGACAATCTTGTCTTGTTCCCATTTTGGGAAAAAATTTACTTAATTTAAACTGAACAATTTATTTTTAGAGACATCTTTTTTAGGTCTTAAATGGGACAAAGACAAGATAAAGTCAAGTAACCTGGGTAAAGGAGACCATCAGGATCCTTATTGGTGTCCAAAGGAGTCATGACCTCGATGATTAATTACAGACCCTTGAACTGAAAGTTTTAAGGTTTTTGAGAAGGTAAAACCTATGAAATATTTTCATAAAAATAAATTGCTCATGATTCTAGCATACAAAGTTCGTCTAGTTGGCAATATACAGAATTAGTATTGTGTTTCATATATTTTACATTCATATACACATGTATACAAATTTAAGAGTGATATGAATTGTTTGGTTTTATACAATTTATCTCAGTTGCCATGTGCAGTTAATGTAAATACCATCCTAATTTGTGAGTATCTGTAGTTCTCTTTATGAGATCATGAAAAGAAGCAAGAAAATCAATACTCAGCATTACTAGAAAATACTACTTTGTTATTCATGAATCCTGGTGTGGTGCTGTAGGGTAAGCACTGGATTACTAACCACAGGGCTGGCAGTTCAAACCCATCAGCCACTCCTCAGAAACCCTAGACAGGGTTATTATGAGTCAAAACCAACTCCAGGCACTTGACAACAACAACATGCAAGAATCAACGGGTCCCTGGGTGTCACAAACAGCGAAGTGCTTGACTGTTTGCCAAAAGGCTGACTGTTCAAAGTCATCCAGAAGTGGCTGTGAAGACAGGCCTGGCAGTCTGCGTCTGAAAGGTCACAGCCTTGAAAACCCTCTGGAGAAGTTCTCCTCTGCAAGCATAAGCCAGAATCAATTCATTCAATAGCAACTGTTGGCAACAACAGTGCAAGAATCTACCGCATTCTAGCTTCCTGAGAAGATTTGACAACTTAATTAATTTGCCTTTTACTTAATTACTTCTGCAGCTCAAGTTCAACCCTTCCCTGTACTTGAAAGCAGTGTATGTCTTTCAGCAGCCTGGCAACCCACACATTTTATGACATTCAGATGACGATGACTTTGGTTTCTAGGACATATAAAGGAAAAAATCTGTGATGAAGGGTTTGCCACAGTTTACCATCTATGTTCATGAAAAAGTGATGCTATTTATGGATGTAGATGGTTAAGAGTAACAGGCAGCACTCTGAAAATGCTGAATGCCAGATCTCAATTAAGAATGGGGCCGAAGGCTTTCTGAGTGACTCAGACACCACACCCTGTCTCAGAAGCAGAACTGTTGTATTCCCTGTCTCTGACTTCCCATCACCAATCAAGACTGTTCCCACCATAAAAAAAAGAAAAGAAAAAGAGTGCTGCTTAGGTATTTTTAAAAGAATGCCTATGTACAGTATGCAGGGCTATTCACAAGGACTAGAACAGAAGACTTTCTTGCCCATGTTAAAGTGAAATACTGATCATATGAAATATACCAAGAGCAACAGAGGTCTGTTTTCTCAGTATTTAACAAATTTGTATTGAGCATCTACCCTGTACCTTGTACAGTGTTAGATTTGGGATAAATGTGTTATAAGATGCAATCACTGCCCTTACACAACTTGTTGTCTAGCAGGTGACACAGATATGTAAACAGGCATTCAATAAGGTGAACTATGTACTTTGCTAGGGGAAGAATGGTACTATGGATATACATTGGAGAGCATGAATCTAGTTTTATGTAGGTTAAGAAGGCTTCCAAGAATTTATGGCATAGCTTGGTTGAAATTTAGTCATTACCAGGTTAGGCACTTTATTATCTAGAATAAAATCAGGGTTCTATTACCAAGAAAAAGAGACGAAATATTGAGCAGGCAGCTAGCAGTCTCACCCACAGAGAGCCATAGAAGCTTTTTGAGTAGGATAATGACATAATCATAGCATAATTCCAGGAAGACTGGTCTGGTTGCTGAAGAAAGAAGTGTGGACACTTGTTAGAATACTATTACAACAGCCCAGGTGAAAAGTAAGGAGGTTCTGAAGTAGGGCAGTGCCAGGTAGAATGAAAAGAATGCCCTAAAATAAATAAGCCTGGGCAAGTGAAATCATTGTAATGAAGCGAAGTCTATGATTTACTGAATGTGAAACTGATGATCTGCTCTGTAAACCTTCACTCAATTCACAATAAAAAGTTATAACATCAATAACAAAAAATTAAAGTCTTTGAAAGACACAAGAAACACTGTTCTAAAAATGGTAGCATGGAGGGCATCTCTGACCTCCTCTAACCTCAAAGCTGATTCCTATGAAGTGGAGGTTAGACATAGCTTCTCTTTCTAGTCTTTTTACCAATTCTTTCCATGGTGCTTTCTACGTCTCTGCTGAGTTCGATAATTCATTTCAATAGCCACACAGAACTTGCAGACAATGCTCATGATTATGAGGGTTTATCAGGGAAGTAACAGGTTACAATTCAGGATCAGGATCAGGATCAGGATAAGGATCAATTATGGACACAGTTCTTTGGTCAGGACACCTTCTTGGCTATGCCCACAGACAAACCAATCTCTGCCTGAATTCAGCCTCTTGGATCTCTTGGGTCCAAAGAACACATTCTGTCCCCTTCTCTTTTTCTTGGTGGTAGTGAGGCCCCCTTTCCTGCCTCTCAGTGGTTTATTTAAAGCCAAGCAGGATGGCAAAACTGACCAATCGCTCCCCTTCCCCCATGTTGTTGTTAAGTGCAGTTGAGTTGGTTCAAAACCATAGTGACCTTGTATAGAGTTTCTGAGGAGATACTGGTGAGCTTCAACTGCTGACATTG
>NW_006408618.1:11707823-11710052 GCF_000296735.1 Chrysochloris asiatica
CCTGTACAGGGTTTCCGAGGGTGTAAATCTTTACGGGAGTAGAAAGCCTCATCTTTCTCCCGCGGAGCGGCTGGTAGTTTCAAACCGCTGACCTTGCGGTTCCGACCCATAGCGACCCTGTACAGGGTTTCCGAGGGTGTAAATCTTTATGGGAGTATAAAGCCTCATCTTTCTCCCACAGAACAGCTGGTAGTTTCAAACTGCTGACCTTGCGGTTCGCAGCCCGATTCATAACCACAACACTACCAGAGCTCCTTGTTGGTTAAAAGTATACTTACAGTATAGTTGAGCTCTGACATGTAATTTACAATCCTAGAAATGTGACTGAGGTGGTACAGAGATTAAGCACTTGGCTGCTATCTGAAGGGTTGGCAGTTCAAACTCACCAGCTAAGAGAAAGATATGACAATTGGCTTCTGTAAAGATTACAGCCTTGGAAACCCTATGGGAGAAGTTCTATTCAGTCCTATAGGGTCTTTATGAGCGGTAGAAAAGTGCCTTGGAGTCACTGTCAACTAACTCTAAGACTCTAAGGTAAATATAGGGAAATAACTGACTCAAAAGACTCTAAGGTAAATATAGGGGAAATACAAAAAACAAGCAAAAACACTCAGCAAACATATTCTACCATTGCATCTAATTATCTGAATCTTAAGAAAGATATAATTGCTTAAAGGTATGCACTGGATCAATGAAGCTATTTACTGGTCATGCAGTCAAAAGAGAATCTATACCATGATAGACTAGAAAGACTGGACAATTTTCAAGAGTAAAAGAATGAAGGCTAAGAAGGTATGTGATTAAAGTATAAAAAATCATAGCAAAAGTTAATGAAGTAGAAAAAACTGACTGACCCTCTGAATTAAAAGAGTGGTATATATTTGGGCCAAATAAAATCAAGTTATATTTTACTTTGTAGTTGTTGTTAACTGCCATGGAGTCAGTTCCAACTCATAGTGACCCTGGCATAGGGTTTCTGAGGAGCAGCTGGTGAACTTGAACCACTAAGCTTGCGGTTCAAACCAACATTGAAGTCCAGTGTATTAACCCACAGTGCTTACCAGATAATAAATTCATTACTTCAAGGAAGGATGTAGGTCATCAATCAACCACTCTAGTTAGAAACATAGTATCATACAAGTAAAATCCACAGGGAAAGAAAAAATTCTACATTTGGAGGTGTCTGCCACCAGTATTTTAAATACCAGCAGGGTCACCCATGGTGGACAGGTTTCAGACGAGCTTCCACACAAAGGAAAAAGAGTGACGAACTACTTCGAAATAGTCACTGAAAACCTTATGAATAGTAGAGAAACACTGTCAGATATAGTGCTGGAAAATGAGCCCCTCAGGTTAGAAGGCACTCAAAATGTGACTGGGGAAGAGCTGCCCCCTCAAAGTAGAGTTGACCGTGATGATGTGAATGGAGTAAAGCCCGTGGGAGAAAAGCCCGCTGGACCTCCATTTCCCGATGGGGCACAACTCAAAATGAAGAGAAACAGCTGCAAACATCCATTGAAAATTGGAATATGGAATGTACGAAATATGAATCTGTGAAAATTGGAAGTTGTCAAAAATGAAATGGAACGCATAAACATCTACATTTTACGCATTAGTGAGCTGAAATGGACTGGTATTGGCCATTTTGAATGTGATGACCACATGGTTTAAAAAGACAAACTGAAGAGGAATGGTGTTGCATTCATTGTCAAAAAGAACATATGCAGATCAGTCATGAGGGATAATGCTGTCTGTGATAGGATAATAACCATGTGTCTACAGGGAAGCCCAGTTAATACCACTACTATTCAAATTTATGCAGCAACCACTAAAGCCAGTGAGGATGAAATAGAAGAATTCTACCAACTTCTACAATCTGAAATGTATCAAGCATGCAATCAAGATGTATTGATCATTACTGGTGATTGAAATGCAAAGGTTGGGAGCAAAGAGGAAGGATCAGTAGTTGGAAAATATGGCCTTGGTGGTAGAAATGATGCTGGAGAACGCATGATACAATTCTGCAAAACCAATGATTTGATCATTTCAAATACCTTCTTTAGACAGCATAACAGATGACTGACTACACTCATGGACCTCACCAGATGGAAAACACAGAAACCAAATTGACATCTGTGGAAAGAGATGATGGAAAAACTCCATATCATCAGTGAAAACAAGGCCAGGGGAAGACTGTGGAACAGACAATCAATTACTCATATGCAAATT
>NW_006408618.1:11711292-11714559 GCF_000296735.1 Chrysochloris asiatica
TGGATCATGACAGGCTATGGACAACTTTGCGAAATATGAATATTCTGGAACACTTAATTGTGCTCATGAAGAATCTGTACTTGGACCAAGAAGCAGCTGTTGGAACAAATCATGGGAACAATGAATGGTTTCAAATTAAGAAAGGTGTGTGACAAGGTTATATTCTTTCACCATACTTATTCAACTTGTTTGCTGAGCAAGTAATTCGAGAAGCTGGGCTATATGAAGAAAAATGTGGCATCAGGATTAGAGGAAGACTCATTAAATACCTGCGATATGCAGAAGATACAGCCTTGATTGCTGAAAGTGAAGAGGACTTAAAACATTTACTGATGAAGATCAAAGAGCACAGCCTTAGGTATGGATTACATCTCAATGTCAAGAGAACAAAAATCCTTACCACTGGACGTATAAACAACATTCTTATGAAGGGAAAAAAGACTGAAGTTGTCAAGGACTTCATTCTTCTTGTATCAACTATCAACACTCATGGAAGCAGCAGTTAAGAAATCAAATGTTGTATTACATTATGCAATCTGCTGTACAAGAGCTTTTTAAAGTGTTGAAGAGCAAAGATGTCAGCTTGAGGACTAAGGGGCGCCAGACCCAAACCATGGTATTTTCAATAACCTCATATGCATGCGAAAGCCGGACAGTGAATAAGGAAGACCATAAAAGAATTGATGCTTTTGAGTTATGGTGTTAAGAACCAATAAATCCATTTTGGAAGAAGTGCAGCCAGAGTGCTCCTTGGAGGCCAAGATGGCCAAACTTCGTCTCTCATACTTCGGACATATTGTCAGGAGGGACCAGTTGCTGGAGAAGGATATCATGTTTGGTAAGGTGGAGGGTCAGAGAAAAAGAGGAAGACCCCCAACTAGATGGATTGGCCAAGTGGCAGCATCGATGGACTCAAGTGTGTCAACAGTAGTGAGGTTGGCCCAGGATCAGGCAGTGTTTCGTTCCGCTCTGCATAAGGTTGCTATGGTTCGGTACCGACTTGATGGCACTTAACAACATATATATGGAGTCGTGGTGTAGCGCTGTGGTCTAATACATCAGACTGCAAAGTCATTTGAACTGCAAGTTCGGTGGTTCAAGCTTACCAACTGCTCCTTAGAAACGATGGTACGTCACAAAAACAACAAATATGCGTAAATGGAGTCCTGGTGTGGTTCTGCAGGTTAATGCGCTGGATTGCAAGGTTACTTGGAATCACAATGTCGGAGGTTAAGCTCACCAGCCACTCCACGGAAACCCTCTACAGGGTCGCTTTGAGTCAGAACTGACCCCACAACACTAACAACAACATATATGTAAATATTTGTGTAAAGCAATCCTAAGGTGGCACTGTAGGGTAAGTACTGGACCGCAAGGTCAGTTGAACCACAGGTTGGCAGTTTAAATTCACCAGTTGCTCCTTGGAAACGCTATACAGTGTTGCTATGAATTGGAACCAACGGGACCGCACTTAACAACAACTTATATGAACAAAGCAGTGTACCAAAAGATGGGCATCAACATATTAATAGTGGCTATCTCCAGGTGGTGGAATTTTAAGTTTTTCACTTTTTTAGTTTATATTTTTATATACGGTTGGGATTATTTTAAATAGGCTTGTATTATTTATATAACTAGAAATAGATCTATTTTCCTTGTGGAATTAAAAACAATCCACATTAGTCTAATAAAAGAAACTACACCTTTTGGGGGAAAAGCTTAACATCATGGGAATCAAACTCTAGTACTTATGTCAGGAACTATAAACTGGGACAACAGCAGAACTTTGTGACAACTCTTCTACCCTTACCTGGGGTACTAAGTTAATTGTACCCATTCACTGTGGTGATTCAGAAACTCTTGAGAGAGTTTCCTTATATATGTACATCCTTTGATGAATAACTTTTATGTCTATAGTGGTGCCAAGAATGTTCTTTGCTGTATATCAGTATAGCTAAAGAGACTCCATGGAGCCAAGCCCACTTAACTGGGATAGATTACTGCCTTCCTTATATATAAAGACTTCTGTTTATAGAAGAGCAAGTGATGACATGTTATTGTTGTTAAGTGCCACTGAGTCGGTTCTGATTCATAGCTACTCTGTATAGGGTTACTGAGAGGTTAGTGAGTTTGAACAGCCGACCTTACAATTCAAAACAACTTTGTGGGCCAGTGCTTATCCTATGGCCCCACACCAGGGCTCTGAGTGTTGTTGTTATTGTTAAGTGCCGTCATAGCAACCCTGTATAGGGCTTCTAAGGAGCGCCTGGTGAGCTTGAACCACCGACCTTGTGGTTCAAACCAACTTTGTAGTCTAGTGCATTAGCCCACAGTTCCACACCAGGACTCCTGAGTGATGACATAGAAAGAAAAAAATAATGACTGGCCACGACTGTCATTGGGATCCACTCACTCTCTAGGCACTTAGGCCACTCAGTTGATGTCACTCATTCAATACATTTCAGGTATTATGTTTAGGAATGAGAATTCCAGGTTGACAGGAGTTTTCAGTAACACACCAATTACTGTCTGTGCATTTCATATTCTTATCACCTAGAACAGGTGCTTTACTTTATTATTATTTTTCTTAAATAAAATGATGCCAATGTTGACATTTAACTGAGCCTTGATCTTAGTGATTGATCAAGATGAGACTTTCTTAAAGTCTGGACACAGGCCCCTCCATTCATACTATATGGCATTCCCCCGTAGTAAACAGCAGTGCTGCCTCCCACCTGCATAATTAAGCAACCTAGGAGTCACTTTGTTTACTTTCTTCACACCTGTACCTCAGAAAATATTTTGAATTCTTTCTATTTCCATAACAAGCACCTTAATTCAGGTCTTTATCACCTCTGCCATGGACTTGTCCAATAGTTTCTTATTATTCTTTGACTTTTCTCTGGTTTCATTCCTGCTTTCCTCCAAGTGATTTCTATGAAATAGATATAAAGCACACATACACAAACTCTTTATAAACTTCCCTTTGCAGTTAACAAAAAATTTCAAACAACATGATTTGGCTCTATGCCACTTTCCAGTCTCAATCCCATAGCCTCTACTCACTATGCTCAAGACTCCTAACCTTATGTTACTCACACCACTTGAACTTGGTCAGCCCCAGTCTTTTCACCTGTTGTCTTCAATCTAGAATGCTTGACATGACTGACTGATTGCTTCCTCAAAAAGTCCTTTCATAACTGCTACGTTTTGTTTCCTTAACAAAATGAATCCATAACTAACTGAAATTACCTTACTTTCTTAAAA
>NW_006408618.1:11714659-11721710 GCF_000296735.1 Chrysochloris asiatica
ATATATATATATATATTTCATTTTCTTGCCCACTTAGAAGCACAAACTTCTAAGGGCAGTAGCCCTTTATATTTTATTCACTGATATATCTTCCTAGCACCTAGAATAAGAAGCAATATTTTTTGAATAAAAAAATGAAAAACTAAGTCTTCTTGAAATGAGTCCCTATGTTACACTGTCTTTAATTGGTGGTTGGGACTCCTGGTGTGGTGCTGTAGGATAATCACCAGACTATTAACTGAAAGAATAGGGGTTCAAATCCACTAGCTGCTCCTCGGAAACCCCCTATACACAGTCGCTGTGAGTTGGAATTGACTCAGCACTTAGCAACTAGGGAGAGGTGAAGAACACTAGTAATTGTGATCTACTGGAGAAATTGTAATTACGACTGTTGTAGAAGAGGCCTGCCAAAGATGGTTAATATTGAATTCAACTGTACACTTAGGCCTGTTTTATTTTGGAAGGTCAGTGCTACCTGCTCTGGGTGGCCAGGTTAACCAGTATAAACCCATTCTGTGAAAAGAACAGTTCAGTAAGCCTCATTTTCAGGGCAGCTTGACCTGTTACCTACCGGTGGCCACCCCAACCTGTTTACAGTAGGGATGTAGTGATGAGGCAGGTCAGTTTACTTGGTACTGGTTTGTAGACTGGTATTGTGGATCTTAAGTCTGCACCTCTCAACGTTTTCTTCTCATCTCCTTTTATCTTAGATTCATCTACAACTTTGCCTTCACAAAATCAAAGAGATTAAACCATTGTATTTAATCTATGTACTGAGTCTTTCTGCATCATAAATCTTTCTTTGATTATGAAGTCTCAAGGAGCAGGCTAGGACCCTTTTAAACGAATTAACTGCCCTATTAGTTTATGTACCTTACTGAAGTTTCTTCATTTACTTTGCCTGTTACTGAAAGGCACAACCAAGTATGGTTTACCAAGCATAAAGTATCCCATGACAAGGGTTCTGGCCTGTGCTTCCTTTTTGTTCCTAGAGGATCAATTCACACTTCAATGTTGTACAGTTTTTTACAGAAGAACAGACTGGGCCAGTCCCCTACTCGCACGCTGGATGATGGTTCGGAATTGCAGGAAGCTTTTCCGTCCAGGTTGTCTCGGTCCCGTTTCTGCCGAAAGTTCGATCGGTGAGGTAAGTGGAAAGCAAGTTGCTGTCGCCAGTGTCACGGTCAGTTTTCTGGAAGCTTACCGCGCTGAGAACCAGAGCCAGCTAGGGGCTCTAGTGCAAGACGCCCGCGCGCCCGGCAAGAGGGCGGGGCGGCTGCTGGCGGTGGGAGGAGCCTGGCGATCGCCGGGACCACCAATGAAATCCGCACTCGGCGCTCGTCGTGCGCGTGACGCCACGGAGGGGGCTGGGAAACGGGGGGCGGAGGGGTCGCGAAGCCAGACCCTTTATCTTCCTTTGCTGCGGGGCCGGCAGCGTTATTGACCCTGGGCGCACGGAGAGCTGGCTGAAGCCGACTCCCACCGGCTGTGCAGTAAAGACTTCCCGGCTCTGCCTTCTTCACTGGGTTATCCGCAGCCGGGCTCCGGCCCCAGGTAATACACATGTTGCCTCATGCCCTCCTCACTTCCCGTTGAGGTCCTTCCTTGTCAGGCAGAGACCTTGGGAGAGAGGTGGCGGCTGAAACCCTCGCTCGTGGGCCCGGCCTTGCGGTCCTGCCTCCCTCCGGCCGGATGGGGGAACGGAGGACGCGGTCCCGGGCCGTGGGGTGGGGGTGGGGGGCTCCGCGAACCCCA
Source organism: Chrysochloris asiatica (assembly GCF_000296735.1). NCBI lineage: Eukaryota > Metazoa > Chordata > Mammalia > Afrosoricida > Chrysochloridae > Chrysochloris > Chrysochloris asiatica. The sequence goes on from NW_006408618.1 coordinate 11,716,415, forward strand.
GAGAGCTGGGGGTTGGGCGGGAAAGTTACCATCAGGCGCCCGGGTTACTGTCAGCATTTTAAACCTTGGACGTCTGCTTCGTGTCCCCTAAATCCCGGGGCATCCCTCAAGCCGGCAGTAAAGTTATGAATTAAAAGACGTTTTATACCTGGAAAAGCGTAATAAAAAATGCTCTTAGAAAGTCTGTTTTTTACTCATGGGGGGGTGAAAGTGAGTTGAGGGAGGGATGACATTACAAGATAGCGAAATCTGTTATTTGCACCATAGCCGTTAATCAGATTCCGATTTTATTTTTAAGTACTGTGATATAGTTTCTGTCGTCCTTAAATGTTAATGAATAGACGTATAATTGAAATGATATGTATAGTTACAAGTTATTCGTAAGTGGGAAACAACTGTAAACTTTTCTATATTTACATGTAGGTTAGTATTTAAGTGGCTGCTATCTGCTTAAACTACTCCCCACTCCCTCCCAGTACTTGTCTTCTTTTCTCGTGATTTAGAATTCAACCCGAAGCGTTATTTTAAGCTTATTTTTATTTGGGCGGTATCGATGAATGGCTAATTAAAGAAAGTTTTTTGTGTTGTTTAGACCTGCGAATGGATTTTACAAGTCTGTATTTTAATTGTTGTTAAGTGCCGTGGAGTCGGTTCTGATCATAGCAACCTTGTATAGGGGGTTTCTGAGGAGCAGCTGGTGGTATCGAACCCCCAGTCTTTCGATTAATAGTCCAGTGCTTATCTTACAGCGCCACACGTACAACAGTGCTCTTGCGTCTCAATGCATCTCGTGGTTAGAACCCATCAAAGGTTTCATTCTAAAGACCAAAATGTTGAATGATCTCACTCTTCCATCGTCAGCTGATTTTGGGTCATTTTTTTCCCCCTGGCTCTCTGAATTTAAGCCATTTCGGCTTTATATTTGTTCCTTGAAAGCCTCTTTCCCTTACCTGACCCCTAACCCCCCAAGAGTTCCTTGTATTTGTACTGCCCGGTCTTCATTCTGTCAACTCCCATACATTCTTTTAAATATCAGCTCACATATCACTTCCTCAGAAAAGCCACCCGCCTCCTTTAAGTTCCACCTAGTGTCCTACTCGGAAACCCTATGCAGGGTCACTGTGGGTCGCAACCTACTCAACGGCACTTAACAACAACAAGCGTGGAGTCCTGGTGTGGCGCCTGGGTAAGCAGTCGACTTAAGATTTTGAACCGGGAGGTTGTGGTTCAAACTCACCAGCCACTCCTTGGAATCCCGAGACAGCATCGCTGTGAATCTGAACCGACTCCTGAGGCACTTAACAACTAAACAACAAAGTGTGCTGCACAAAGTGTGCTGCGTAGGGAGCCCGGTTACTCCGTAGGATACGCACTGGATTGCGAACCACACGCGCCACCAGCCGCTCTTAACAAGTGTGGCGCTTAACACCAGCGGCACTTAACAAGTGTGGCGCCCTGGTGTGGCGTTGTGTAGGATAAGCTCTCAACCATAAGGTTGGCAGTTCAAACTCACCAGCCCCTCCGAACCGGCTCGATGGCACTTAACGACAACAGTGTGCTTTCATAAACCACTGAACCTACTGCCAACGAATCAATTCTATATAGGGCCTCTGATACATTTATGGGAGCAGAAAGGTGCTTCTTTGTCTGGTGAAGTAGCTGGTGGATTTGAACTTCTGACCTTGTGACCTTGTGGTTAGCAGCCCAACATATAACCCATTACACTGCCAGTGTCAATCACACATTGTAATGAATTGTATTAGTTGATTATAAAGGAGCCCTGGTGGGTAATAGATTGTGTTGGTGTGCTAACCACAAGGTTAGCAGTTCCAAACCACTACCTGCTCTGCAGAATAAAGAGTTGAAGAAATGTTTTAATTGTTGCTTCTACCTGGTAAGATTAATGAAGGCTAGGCTAGTCCTACATCTGTCTCAATCCGCAGGGTTTGTCACAATGAAAGAATTAATGAGTTGGAGAGGAAACCAAGAAACTTTTGATTGGGTAATATACTAAGGCAAAATTGTGGAGTAGCAGCTGCTTATTTCCCTGGGAAAGAAATGGAAATTATTTTTAACTGGCCAATTAAACTTAATATGTTGAAAATGAGACCTTCTGTTTTGAAACCTATCACATAGGAGAAATGATCATATTAATGATTGTTGTTGTTATGTGTTGTGGAGTTGGTTCCGACTCATAGCTACCCTATACAGGCTTTCCAAGGCTTTAAATTACAGGAGTAGAAAGCCTCCTCTTTCTCCCGCAACGCGGCTGGTAGTTTTGAAATGCTGACATTAAGATTTGCAGACCGATTCGTAAGCACTGTGCTACCAGAGCTCCTTATATTAATGATAAACAGATATAAATGGGAATTTGTCTGTTTTCTTCCATTTTTCTACTTAGCTTGACCATAGTTCTTTGATACTTAAAAAGTTGCGGGGTCTTTAGAGGACAAACCTTTGAATGGAAGAGGTAGAAATTTTGTTTTCAATTGCAAGTTCCACATGCAATCCTTTCTCTTTTCCCCACTTAACCTGGGGGTGATGTACAGTTCCTTGCCCACAGTAAGAAACTCAGTGTTTGTTTCATATACTTACAGATTCTTTTGAAAGCTTTATTCATGATAATCTTGTAAGCCGGTTAAAGCTGATACTTCTTTCCAGCATGGTTTATTTACTTCTTTCTCAAACCATTCTTTTTGTTTTGCTTTCTTAGGCAAGTTAGATATTAACACACTGAATGTTACAAAGCTGCAGTACACAGATAAGATTCTTTAGAAATTCTTGTTTGGTCACTGTGTCATTGTACTTTTAAATAGCTATCTAGTCATAGCTTTATGTCACCTCAGGTGTAAAGATTTCCACTGCCACTTATTGACTGTGTGACTTTGAACAAGACTCTTAGCATTTCTGAATCTTCCCACATCATTTATTAAATGAGGCATGGGATACACCTCTTATGGAATCTGGTGCTGTAGGATTGGCCCAGTAAACATGGTACCTGGTTCCCTCACTGCTGGGCCTATTCAGAGACTTAGTCTTATGATCACGGCTTTCACTTCCTCAACTCATTTTGCAATCCACTCCAAGATATTTCTTTGTCCTTCTTCCTGAAACTGTACAAGTGGTAAGTAAATGGTAACTATTGATGTCCCCAAATTGTGAAATACCCCATATTTTACTCCTCCTTTTTCCATTTTTTACGATACTGCCCACAGATTACTCCTTTTTGCATCTTGATTTCCAACATAGCTTATTCCTGATTCTCCTTTAACCTCTTCTAGGCTTTGTTCTCTTCATTTTCATTGTTCTTTAATTGTCACCTGAAAATTGATAAAGCTACTTGTTGTTAAGTGCTGTTGAGTTGGTTCTGACCCATGGCGACCCTGTATAGGGTTTCTGAGGAACACCTGGTGAATTTGAACTGCCAACCTTGCTGTTGAAACTGACTTTGCAGTTCAGTGCATTAACCCACAGCGCCACACCAGGACTCCATAAAATAGGATAATTGTTGTTGTTGTTAGGTGCCATCGAGTCGGTACCGACCCATAGTGACTTTATGCACAGCAGAACGAAACACTGCCCAATCCTGGGCCAACCTCACTACTGTTGTCACACTTGAGTCCATCGATGCTGCCACTTGGCCTATCCATCTTGTTGGGGGTAATAGTATGGGATAATGCACTGGACCTCAAGGTTGATTTGAACTGCATGGAGGATGGTTCAAACCCACCAGCTGCTCCCGGAAACCCTACTCAGAAACTCTATTGTTGTTGTTGTTAAGTGCCATCCAGTCGGTTCCACTCTATGCAGAGTGAATTTGAATTGCCGACCTTGTGGTTCAAACTGACCTTTTGGTCCATTGTATTATCCCACAGTGTCACACCAGGACTCCTATTATTCCTTAAAACCAGTTGCTATTGAGTGGATTCCTGTTTATGGTGACCCCGTGTGTCAGAGTAGAACTGCACTTTATTATATTTATAGGCTTTTCAGTGGCTGAGTTTTTTGGAGTTAAATGTCAGGTCTTTCTTCTGGGGTGCCTCTGGGTGGACTTGAACCACCAGCCTTTCAGTTATGGTATGTAAACCATTTATATCACTGAGGGAGTCCATGTTTTTTACTTATTGAGGTCACTGACTTAAAGTGACCCCATACAATAGAGTAGAACTTGCCCCTTGGGCTTTCTTGGTAATCTTTGTGGCAGCAGATTACCAGGTCTTTGTCCTGCTGAGCTGCTGGATGGGCTCAAATCACTCAACTTTCAATTGACAGTCAAATACTTAGCTGTTTGTGCAACCAGGACCTCTTATATGGTTCCCTGTTGGTGTTGAATGTCATTGAGTTGGTTCTGACTCATAACAACCCTGTTACAGAGTTTCCAAGGAGCAGTTTGGTGGGTTTGAACTGTCAACCTTGCATTCCAGTGCGTATCCTACCGTGCCACACCCAGACTTCTATATTGTTCCCCATCTTGTTGTTAAGTGCTGTTGAATTGGTTCCTACTCATAGCGATCCTGTATAGGGTTTCTGAGAGGGCCTGGTGAGTTTGAACCACTGGCCTTGTGGTCTAGTGCTTATCCTACCGCGCCACACCATGACTACTATATTGTACCACTTTTCTTCATCTGTGGTTTCTCCCTGGGATATTTCTTTCACCTTAATGCCTTCCCATACACTGATGAATTCTGGCTCTTTCTCTTTAGCCCAGTCTTAATATACTTAGCTGCTTGTTTTTGGTTATTACATACTTGGCTGACCTACAGTCACATCCTATTGAATACATTTACTCTTTCTTTCACTTGTTACTACTTATCTTTGTTAATGGGATACCTGTATCCACTGTTGTTGTTGTTAAGTGCCTTCCAGTAAATTCTGACCCTTTGCAAACCCTTATAGGGTTTCCAAGGAGCGACTGGTGAGCTTGAATCACTGACCTTCTGGTTTAAACCAACTTGGCAGTCCAGCACATTAACCCACAGCGCCACACCAGTGCTCCACCCATAGTCATAGCCCTTAAAAAAAACCCAACAACAAAAAATACTGCCTTCGACAAACCCCTTTCCAAGACTGAGGCTCAAATAGAATACACCAGCAGGCATATGGTCCTGCTGCTGACCACGTTGGTCACCAGTAAAGGGAAGAGGGGTAAAAACAGTAATGAAGTTGTGAATGAAGTCCGACCACATTCAATAGACTCCAGTTAGCTGGATTGAGACCTTTAACCAGCAGTATGCCGAGACCTGGGGATTCCTGGGCCCAGGGGCAGGGACATGACCCCAGAGGACTAGAACGGAGT
>NW_006408618.1:11727035-11738171 GCF_000296735.1 Chrysochloris asiatica
GGAGAAAAGATTGAAGTTGTCAAGGACTTCATTCTTCTTGGATGAACTGTATTGCATAGGGTTATTAAAACATGAACTGTAGCTCTGATACTATTATATAGAAGACAGATAAAATATATATATATATAAGCTCTTTGCTCTTGCTCTAAAGGATCTGTGCTTTTTATTTTATTTTTTGGTAGTTTTTTATTCTACTTCAAAATTTTCTCTCCTGATGTCACCTGTAGCTGTGCTCTGGTAGTTAATACTTTTTTCCTGTTAGAAAATGGAAGCAGTTACCCACCTCATAGAGTTATTGTTAATTTTACATGGGCTGATATATGCAAAAACCATGTGGGAACATGTCTGACTTCCGTTGGTTTCAGACAGGGGAAAGAGAACCAAACTCAAAATCTGCCCCAAGTCCAATTCCTATGAAATGAAGGTCGGGCATGCCTGCCCCCTTGTTGTTTAGTGCCTTAGAGTTGATTCCGACTCATAACAACACTGTTTCCGAGGAGCAACTGGTGAATTTGAACCGCCGACCTTACAGTTCAAAGGGACCTTTCAGTCCTGTGCATTATCACACAGGCCTCCACCCTACGGCTTTCTTTACCCTATTTGGACACCAGCCATCCCTCCCACTGCATTCTCTGCCTCACATCTGGGTATGATAATCTATTGCAATGGCCACACAGAACTCATAACAATACTCAGAATTATGGGGTTTATTAGGGAAGTGAACAGGGTACAATTCAAGATCAAAACTAACTCAGGACACAGCAGTTCTCTAGTCAGGAATGCCTCTGGTCTGCTTACCGCAGGCATGCCTCACCTTTGTCTTTGTCCTCTCAACTATGTGGCCCATCAGCCTCTGCCCTATTCTTACAAACTGCTTTAGTCAGTCTGTAAATGTCTGTAGGGTACATTCTACAAACCAGGCTTCTACTTGTAAGCACACAGTTTTACTCAGTCCATTGGCCTAGATTGTTACAGTTGTCACTGCCTCTGCTGTTTTTGCTTTTCTAGGAAGGGATCTCATGCTTCACTCATGCTCCTCTTTCTTGATGGTCCTAGGATCATCTGCTCCTGCTTCTGAGATGACTTTTTAAAACTTTGCTCAATGGCAAAACTAACCAATACCAGCCTTAGAATCCTGGTCCCACTCATTCACTTAAGAAGACTTTGGATAGAAAAGCCCTATCAAATAAATTCAGGGTATCATGAGATACATAAAGACTTTATCAGTATTGTTGTTAAGTACCTTTGAGTTGATTTCGATTCATAGCAACCCTGTATAGGGTTTCCAAGGAGCAGTTGATGAGTTTGAACGGCCAACCTTAGGGTTCAAACTGACCTTGCAGTTGAGTGCTTATTCCTACAGTGCCACACCAGGACTCCTGGCAAATATTAAGTACCCACTAAAACCACCTGCTCCTCAAGGAGCTCTAGTAGCATAGTGGTTATGAATAAGGCTGTGAACCGCAAGGTCAGCAGTTCGAAACTGCCAGCTGCTCTGCGGGAGAAAGATGAGGCTTTCTGCTCTGATGAAGATTTACAGCCTCAGAAACCCTGTGCAGGGTTGCTATGGGTCGGAACCAACTTGATGACACTTAACAACAACAACAAAACCACCTGCTCCTTGGAAACCCTATACAGGGTCATTATGGGTCCAAATTGACTCAATGGCACTTAACAACAACAAAAGGGAATTTGCTAATAATTGTTTTAACATCTACTCCTATTTTTTAAAAAATTGTTTCAGGATAATTTTGGGATCTTTTTCAGTGGTATAAACGACATGGCATTTGTCAGAAAAATTTAATTGTTGGTTAGATTTAGAAATAAGAGTGAAGAAAATCAGCTCTCTTACTCTCTTGCTAGCTGATTAAAACAATAACTTTATGAACAGGCGATAGACAAGCTTGTATTTCCTCCGTGAATGTGAAAATATATGTGCCTTTATTCATTACATTTTATGAAGTGTTTCATATGTCCTGGGCATAATTCTAGATACTTGATAAATTGGTAAACAAAACAGAATTCTACCTTTCATGAGCATTATAGTCTTGTGACGGAGATAGACAAAAAGTGGTTAAAGGGATAATAGGCTATGAGTGTGGTTTTTTGTTTGTTTGTTTTAAAGAATAAACAGGGAAGTCCCTGAGGAGGAGCTATTGATCAAAGAACCTGAATGTAGTAAAGGAGGAGGAAGCCATGGAAGTATCGGGGGAAAATGTACCATGTTGAGAGACTAACAAAGGCCTTGAAGTGGTAATGAGCTTGTTGATAAAACAACTGAAGGCCAACGTAACTAGAGTAGAGATGAGAATAAGGCTGGAGGTGAGTGATAATGTAGTCCTGGTGTGATGCTATAGGATACTGTACTAAACTGCAAGGTCAGTTTGAACAGCAAGGTCAGTAGTTCAAACTCAACAGCCTTTCCTTGGAAACCCTATACAGGATCGCTATGAATCAGCACTTAACAACAACTGTAGTGGGAACTTTGAATGTTTGAGGACTCCTGGTGTGGTACTGTAGGATCAGCACTGAACAGTTAACCACAGGGTCAGCAGTTCAAACCCACCAGCTGCTCCTTGGAAACCCTGTACAGGGTAACTATGAATGGAACCCACTAGAAGGCACTTAACAACCGCAACAATAAGAATGTTTGAAGACTGTTGAGCAGAAAAATGACTTTGATCTGACTAAACTTTTGTTAAAAGTTTCCATTTTTTTCTTACTTGCTCTACTTTTCACAAAGCACTTAACTTCAAAAAGTTAAGTGCTTTGTGAAAAGTAGAGCAGAAGGGAGAAAGAATGGAAAGGAAGGCACTACAGTTGTTCAAACCCACTGGCCACTCCTTGGAAGCCTTCTTCAGGGTCACTATGAGTTAGACTGACTTGACACAGTTAAAAAATAACAACACAGACTTAGTGAGAGATGATTATGACTTAGACTAGGACTAAGTGGAAGTGTGGTAGATGTGGCTTAAAAGAGGTCGTGGTTAAGTGCTGTAGAACATCAAGAAATCAGTTTTGGTTGTGTTAAGGTTGAGATGTTTGTAAGATGTTGAATGAAGATGTGAAGTAGGCACTTAGATGAGTCTAGAAAGTTTGGGCCTGGTGAGTGTCACATCAAAGAATTGGTGTGGAGTTATTGGAGTAAGTGGTCAGAAGGTGGTTGTTACCCTTGATTCAGCCCCCTATTCATGGTGACCCCATGCATAATGCTACTATCCCCATGATTAGTTGTAGACTGAACCATTGTGAGCCATAGGATTTTCATTGCTTGATTTTCAGAAATGGATTACCAGGCCTTACTTCCTAGTTGGTCTTAGTCTGAAAGCTCTGCTGTGGTACAGTAAGTTCTAGTGGAGTCTATCATGGTGTAAAAACAGCTTATTGGAGATAGGAGTTTAGAAGCCAAGGTGGTGGATAGAACTGTCTACATGGATGTTGAAGTAAAATAAGGGTGGAAGAATTACTGGTAGGGAGACATGGATAAGCCAGGTCTTTATATCCTCAGTGAATGACAGCAGTGACAAGGAAAACAGCTCTTTCTTATCTGTGGCAAGGAGTGGTGTTAGGGGTAATAATCTGATGACTGAGGATTTTATGGATGGGAGGGACGAATAATGATCTGGAAGAAATAAGGAGGCTAACACCCACTCTTGGACCTGTCTTACAAGAGGTTGAGACAAATACTATGGTTCATCTCACATGTATTTTAACTCTTAGAAACCATTTAGCATTGATTACAGTTTGAATGTCTGACTTTCCTACATCTCATATTTAGGTGGAGTGATCAGAAAGGTCAAAGACATCTTTCACCTGGATAATGCTGTTGTTTTGTAACTCACTGCTCTGATACCTTGCTTACACTCTTGCCTCCTTGTGGTCTGTTCTTCAGAGGCCACAGTGAACCTTTTGTCTAGGACTGAGTATTAATTACTATTAATTTGCCTTGCACAAACTATAACAATAAGCAATATTGTGCTGACATGCATAGCAGGAGGTGCTTAGATCAGACATAATGTCAATAGTATGAATTATGGATCTGGGGATTTGGTCAAAATTGAGGCAAGCTGTTGTAAGTCGTAGTTTTCCTTTTGAACCACCTGTTCATATAAAATAAGATTATTTTGTCTTTCGTTGGAGGTGATTTGGTTTCTAAACTGTTTTGAAGAAGCTAATAATCATGAGTCATGGCACTTTGTGTACTCTTTATGTTCTCTTATCTGACATATCTTAAAGGAGATCTGGAATGGTGCATTGGTTGCATGCTTGAATACTAACCCAAAAGGTCGACGGTTCCAACCCACCAATTGATCTGCAGGAAAAATATGTGACAGTCTGTTTCCATAAAGATTTACAGCCTTGGAAGCCCTGTAGGCAGTTCTACTCTGTCCTATAGGATCTTTGTGAGGTACAGTTGACTGGACAGTAGTGGGTTTTGGGTGGTGGGTAAGCCTTTTGAGCAAACAAAAATAGATTTTGTGGGATGATAAGGTTTAATTTTGACCATTTAGCATACAGAAGATAAATATGTAGGTATCAAATCCCACTTTAGTGTGTGCTGTGGGTTAATGCACCAGACTGCAAATCCATTTGAATTGCAAGGTCGGCAGTTCTAACTCACCAGCCGCTTCTCGGAAACCCTATACAGGGTCGCTATTAGTTGGAACTGACTGAACAGCGTTTAACAACAACAACAAATTCTGGTGTGGCACTGTAGGATCAACACTGAACTGTGAACCGTAAGGTGAGCCATTCAAACCCACCAGTTGCACCTTGGAAACCCTATACAAGGTCACTATGAATTGGAACTGACTTGACGGCACTTAATAACAACAACAACACACACACATGTTTTCACCTTTTGATGTGGCACCGAAGGATAAATAATGTACCACAAGGCCAGTTTGAACTGCAAGGTAGGTGGTTCAAACTCATCAGCTGCTCTAGGGTCATTATGACTTGATAGCACCTAACAACAAACATGCTGACATTGATACTTAGTTGAAACTGTTTACATCTTCTTTTATAGCTAACACAATGGTGAGTGAAGAGAAGACTTCTTTAAGAAATCGGCTGTCCAAATCCAGTAATGAAAATGGTGAGGAAGATGAAGACAAGAGAGAACCTAAGAAGGAGCCTGTAGAGACACCTAATAATGGTGAGACTTTAAATTATTTGAGGTGAATTAATGGAATAAAGAACAGTTTTCTAGGACAGGGAGGGATTCCTCTCTAGCTCTCTTTACAATAAATAAACACTGTTGGTAGACAATGTAAAGGCACAGAAGGGAAAAATAATTGATAGACTGGAACGGAACAGTTTGATTACATCTTAGTCACTATTGGTAAGATATATGTGTAGTACCTCCACCACCTTCCCCACCCCCGGCCCCTCATGGTTGTAGGGTTGATTATAACTCATGGCAACCCCACGTGTGTCAGAGTAGAACTGTGCTCCACAGGGTGTTCACTGGCAGAGTTCTGGTGTGGCGCTGTAGGATATCACAAGGTCGGCAGTTCAAACCCACCAGCTGCTCCTCAGAAACCCTCTACAGGGTCACTGTGAGTTGGAACTGACTTAACAATAGAAGTAACAACAACAATCTTGTGAAAGTAAATTACCCTTCCTTTTGTTTATGCCACCTAGTCATCCTGATTCCTCTTATAGTGATAGTAGTGGTGGTTATGTGCCATGGAGTCACTTCTGACTCATAGTGACCCTGTGTAGTATGTCTGAGGCTGCAAATCTTTACAGGAGAGGGAAGCCTCATCTTTCTCCTGTGGAACTGCTTATAGTTTCGAATTGCTGCCCTTGTGGTTAGCAGTCTGACTCATAACTGCTAGACTCCCAGAGTGCCTAATTCCTTTTATAGGAGATATAGAAGTACTATACTTGACTCCTTACTGAAAGGTCAGTAGTTCACCCAATGAAATAGGCTTCTTGCCGAGCCTTTGTTGTGTATAGTACCTTAGGTGGAATCCTGAGCCCCGTCTAGAACCGTCTGAGGTGGGACATTCCTACTAGAAGGGACAAGCAGACCAGCCTGGAACAGCTAGAGCAACAGAAGATACATCTTCAAAGAAAGATCACCAGGAAAAAAAACAAAACAAAAATGGTGGCAGTATTACTGGCTACTACAAAAATAAGCAAGTCGTTCACCGGGAAGCCATCAAGGCAAGAAATCAAGTCCCATTAGGACAATCTCTGCCCCTCCCCAAGACTGAAGCTCAAAGGGAACACATGAGTAGGCATGTAAGCTTGCTGATGACCACATTGGTCTACTGGAAGAGGGAAAGACAGCAATGAAGAAACGGGCTGAGGTCAACCATGTTCCATAGACTTCTGTTGACGTGGAGATGAGAGAGAGAGAAGAGGAAGGCTGGTTGATCCAAAGTGTGGTGAGACCTGGGGACACCTGAGTCCATGGACAGGGACATAGCCACATAGGACTAGAGCTGAGAGTGAAGCATCCAGCTGATATGAAGTGAGGGGAGATGCACAAGAACTCCCACACTTGCAGACATTACCGATTTGACCTAGCTTGATGGCTTGATAATCAGAGCTCAACTAGGGGAAGATAAACAAACAATTTTCGATAAAGGAAACGAGGGTAAATTGCTACAATTTGATGAACAGAGAGGGAAGGAGTTTTATATATCAAGTATCAGTCCTAGTCCCTCTGTGTATAGGATAGATAGGGATGGGCAACATAGGCATTGGCTACTTAAAATGAGGGAGCAATAAAGGCTAAAGGCACGAAATGACTGGCTTACAAGTTTTTAAGAGGGAGTTTAAGAGTGTGCAGGTGAAGTTAGAATCCCCAATGAATAGTTTTCATCTTGTCTAGATGGGTCTGGTGAAAAGAGATGGGGATAAGATTCGTATAATTCAATATTGAGTAATTGTTATCATGACTAATGGCGACTGTCATAATTGGAAACATAGAAGTTTTGTAACAAAAACTAGGGAGTAGTTAATCTTACAGTCCAGAAACAGAGGACCCTAGGACCATCAAGGAAGAAGAGCACAAGCGAAATGTGGGACCCTATCCAGAGAAGCATCAATGCCAGAGATGGAGGCAGAGACTGGAATATGGAGAGAGAGAGCAGCTGAGGACTCTATAGACTTATGGAAAGAGGAGGTACTGAGTGTTGGTGGCTAGGAGGCAGGCTTGCAGAATGTGACCTTTGGTGGTTAGAATTAGAATTATTACATATTCTGGAGATTTTTTGTGTACATCTACCTCCCCCCCCCAAAAAAAAAAAAGAAAAGAAAAACGGGGGGAACAGAAGCAAATACTGTTGAATGATGATGCATGGAGGAGATTGTAATCATTGTAGTGAAATGATGGTGTAAAGCTGATATTCTCCCATGTAGACTATCACTCAGTTCACACACACACACACACACACACACACACACAAAATAATAATGAAATAAAAAGGTCAATAGTTCAAACCCACTAGCTGCTCTGCAGTAGAAAGAAGTGGCAGTCAGCTTCCAAGCTCTACTCTGTCCTATAGAATGCCTGTGAGTCGGAATGGACTTAATGGTAGTGAGTGTGGGTTTGTTTTTGGTTTAGTTAGCATAGTTACAGAGATTACTGAAGACATATCTTACCCATTTAGTGCTGAGCTATAAATTTTGGGAGACAGGGAGAAAGAAAAGAATTTTATCAGTTCCTTATATCAAAGATTGCTGAATGCATGAATATAAAGGAGAGCTTGATAAGGTGCTTCTTGTTAAGGTCAAAGTTTTGACCTGCAGACATAACTCTTACAGATGTCATCTATTGCATCAGGGTGTTTATTTTTGCAACATCCTTTGTATGAGTTAGATATTAACTAACATAGGATATTTAAGACTTATTTGATTAATAGGGGTGGCACTTTCTGAGGCAGGTGTCTTTGGCATACCAAGGCTTCTCCTTTATAGTAGTATTCATTTACTCTTCTGACTTCTGCTTAATTATAGATGAATGTCAGCAGCAGAATCCCATCAGGGTTGTAAATATTGCTGCTAAAGTTTGCTTGGTGAAGTTTAGAATGCTGTTAGATTTCTTTTTTTAATCGTGGTAACTATATAGGCTAAAAGAAATTTGAATTTGTATGTTTTTTGACTTGTACAGTTAAGTGATAATAATTATGTTCATCATATTCAACTTGTTTATTAGATTCCTAATTAGAAATTTATGTAGTATTTACATTGCATATTACTTTGACCTATAGCTACTGGCTAGGTTTAATGTGGAAAACTCATATAATATGAAATTTGTGAAAAGGAATGGTGTGATGTGGTGCTGTAGGATAAGCACTGGTGGATCAAACCCACCAGTCACTTGTTGGAAACCCTGTACAAATCATGTTGCTATGGATTGGAACCGACTCGATAGTACTTAACAACAGCAACAATTTCTGCATAGTTTTAGTATTTCTACATGGGTGAGTAAAAAAATTATCCACACTCCGGCTGTAGAATTTATTTTAATCAACTTTGAGAAAAGACAAATAAATCATTTTTCATTATCTCCTTGCTTTTCAATACATTGTGTCCATCTGTCAACAAACTTTCGTATTCCCTTATTAAAAAAAAAAATGTTTTAGGCTGAACTGCGAGCTACAAATGTGCTGCTGTCTTCACTTCTTCATCAGGCGAATCCTTGTCCTCGAAGGGCTGCTTTCAGAGGACCAAACAGGTGACAGTTCCATGGAACACAATCAGGAGTATAACACCTCAAAACAAAGTTTTTGCACAGTGCCAATAGCATGGGCGGAGGTGTGTGGATATGCATTGTCATGCAAGATCACAAAGCCCTTGGATAGCAGTCTTCTGAGTTTAGGCATCAGGTCTTCAGTGAGTATCTCACTGTAACAAGCACTGTTGATTGTTGAACGTTTTTCTTGATAGTGTTCTAGTACTGATCTTTGAGAATCTCAGAAAACTGTTGAACTTTTTCATGGTCAGATTGAGGATGATTCCATTTCATACTCTACTGTTTACTCTCAGGCTCGTTTGTCTCATCACCAGTAACGATTTTTTTAAAAAGAAACTTTTACCTTCCTTCTAATATTGGTTCAGATTTTGTTTGCAGATGTCCAAAAGCTTTTGTTTATGCTTTTCCGCAACATAGTTTTGGTACCTATGTCACACAAACTTTTTGAAACTCAAGTCTCTTGTGGGTTACTTCATAGGCCGAGCCATGACCGATTTGCTACATAATCTATTGTCACTTGTCTGTTTAACAGAATCATTTCACATGCCCACTCAAAGTTGTTATCAGCTGTGGGTGGGCATTTTAATATAACCGGAGTGGGGATTATTTTTGACTCACCCTCATAAGTATTATCTTTGTTCATTAAGTTTTAATCATTCTAAATTGTAGTGCAGATGTTAAAAATTGAGCTGTTTGGCCTAAATCAAGACTATGACAGTTTCCTTGGTTTATGTAAATAATGCTGATCTGGAAATAATGTTTCTCCAATTTTGTTTTCTCCACATTTGTTAACTTTAGGGAGTAAGAGGATGGGTAAAATGTGGCTTTGAAGCAGCAAGGTCTTAAAGGGAAACCAGTCCATGCCAATTAGTGTAGCCCGCCAGCCAGGACTAATGGCATTGGCACCGCCTGGAAACTTGTTGGAAATACTCCACTACAGAGCTATTTAATATAATTTTTGTTTAGTAAGCTCCCCAGGTGATTTCTGTACTAAAATTTGAGATACTGTTCTCATATCAGTGCTCAGTTTGGAATGTGCATGAGAATCACCTGTGTAATAATAATAATAACTCGGTTCCACGAAAACAACTTCTTGGGCTCCACTGAGTCAGAATCTCTAGGGGGAGGGTCCAGGAATGTGGTGTTTGAAAATGCTTGCTGGATAATACTGATTGGCATCTCTGGTTGAGAAACACTGCTGTTGAGAACTCTAAGATCCATCTCTGTGGTGATATTATCATTTTGATATAGCTACAAGCATTTTTTTCCATAAAAGTCAACCTGCATAATCTTTGGATTCTTAAGTAACCTTTGGGTTAGATGACCTTACACCCTAATTTTCCCTGGCTAGTTCCAGTTTTTATCTGTGTCTCCTGTTATTATTTATACACCCTTGCATTCATGCCCCCTTGCATTCTCATAAGTACTTTAGTTTGATTGATAAGTTATACAGTCTCTTAATGTATGAATTATTGAATTGAATAAAAATGAGCATTACAGTGACTTGCACAGTATTTAGATCACATTTTCACAAAAGTTTTTTTTAATGTCAAGGTTTGCTCCAGTACCTATTAAATAAAATTATGATTCATTGTTGTTGTTGTTGTTAGGTGCCATCGAGTTGGTACCGACTTATAGCCATATGCACAGCAGAACAAAACACTGCCCGATCGTGGGCCAACCTCACGATCGTTGCTACGCTTGAGTCCATCGATGCTGCCACTTTGCCAGTTCATCTCGTTGGGGGTCTTCCTCTTTTTCTCTGACTCTCCACCTTACCAAACATGAGATCTTTCTTTAGCGACTGGTCCCTCCTGACAATATGTCCAAAATATGAGAGATGAAGTTTGGCCATCTTGGCCTCCAAGAAGCACTCTACTGCACTTCTTCCAAAACGGCGGATCTATTGGTTCTTTTGGCAGCCCAAGGCACTTTGAAAATTCTCCTCCAACAACATAACTCAAATGCATCAATGCTTCTATGGTTTTCCTTACTGTCCAGCTCTCGCATGCATATGAGGTTATTGAACATACTGTGGTTTGGGTCAGGCGCACCTCAGTCCTCAAGCTGACATCTTTACTCTTCAACACTTTAAAAAGCTCTTGTACAGCAGATTTGCATAATGCAATACATCTTTTGATCTCTTGACTGCTACTTCCTTGGTAACTTCAATCTTTACTCCATTGATAAGAATGTTGTTTACTGGTCCAGTGTTGAGGATTTGTGTTTTCTTGACACTGAGATGTAATCCATATCAAAGGCTGTGCTTCTTTGATCTTCATCAGTAAATGTTTTAAGTCCTCTTCACTTTCAGCAAGCAAGATTGTATCATCTGCATATCACAGGTTGTTAATGAGTCTTCCTCCAATCTTGATGCCACATTTTTCTTCATGTAACCCAGCTTCTCGAATTATTTGCTCAGC
>NW_006408618.1:11738271-11739928 GCF_000296735.1 Chrysochloris asiatica
GCTACAAAGGCAAGAAGTGACTGGCTTACAAGCTTTCAATAGGGAACCTAGCTCCAGAGGATACAGGGAAAGGTAGAACCTCCACTGAATTGTTTACAACCTGTCTGGATGGGGTTAATAAAAGATGAGGGGGAATGGACTCCTGTGGTTCAGTAGGGAATGATTGCTATCAGGTCTGACAGTGAGTGTTCATGGAAAGGTAAATGTTTGGTAACAAAAGGAGGATGCGTGGCTGATTTTGCAGTCCAGGAGTGGAGATCCCTGGAACCATCAAGGGAGAAAAACAAAGTTCGGAAGTTCGAGACCGAGACTGTCCGGAAAGGCAGTGACACTGGGGATGGAGGCAGAGACAATGAAGTGGACAGAAGGAGTGGCTGGGGACTCCGGACTCAGGGATGGAGAGGGGTTGTGTGCTCGCAGCTGGGGACAGGTATGTGAGGTGTACTCTTTGATTGATGATGCATGCAGGGATTTGTGATCATTGCAGTGAAACCAAGTATAATAGGATGAATGTAAGGATAATGTTCACCCATGTAAACTAACACATAATTCACAATAAAAACTTAAAAAAAAAATACTGTCTTCGAGTTGATTCTGACTCCTAGCAACCCTATATAGCATTTCCAAGGCTGAAAATCTATATGGGAATAGACTGCCTCATTTTTCTCCTGAGAAGGGGGCTGGTGGGTTTGAACTGCTGGCCTTTCAGTTAGCAATTCATATGCTAATCCTACAGTGCCAGGACTTATCCATAGCCCATTGTTGTTAGGTGCTGTGGAGTCGGTTCCGACTCATAGCGACCCTGTACAGGGTTTCTGAAGCTATAAATCTTTATGGGAGCAGAAAGCCTTATCTTTCTTCCACGTAACAGCTGGTAGTTTCAAACTACTAACCCTGAGGTTAGTAGTCCGATTCGTAACAACTATGCTACCAGAGCTTCTTAACTGCTGGTAATTCTATTGGCCACGGACCTTTGTCCCTTCCATTCACTGTGTAAAACTCAGTCACACTTTGGTAATACTAATGGGTATTATGATGGTTTGTATGTCTTTCTCCCACTAGATTAGCACTGTTGAGAGCAGGCTGTTGTAGTCATTTCTATATCTACAGGGCCTGTTGTTGAGTATTGAATCAATTGTGACTCATGGTGACCTCATGTGATAAGATTACAACTGCCCATGGAGTTTTCTAGGTTGTAATCTATGGATTTGTGGAACCCTTGTGGTGTAGTGGGTTATACATTGGGCTGCTAACCGTAAGGTCAGCTGTTCAAATCTACCAGCTGCTCCATGGGAGAGAGATGAGGCTTTATGTTCTTGTAAAGATTTACAGTCTTAGAAACCCGATGCAGGATCTCTATGAGTAGGAATGCACACAACAACCACTGCCTTTATGGAAGCAGATTGTGAGCCCATTCTCTTGGAGAGTCATCGCCTCTGCCTCCATCTCAGGCATCACTGCTTCTCTGGGTAGGGTCCCTCTCTCCATTCTTCTCCATTGATGGTCCTAGGGACATCTGCTCGTAGACTGCAAAGTTAATCACTCCCCTCCTTGCTATAAAATGTCTGCCTTTACATTTCCAACCCTCAGAATCAGTCCTGATAATAATTATTTACTATTGTATCACAAGAGACCTATCTGCATTTCATTTCATCAG
>NW_006408618.1:11744434-11750242 GCF_000296735.1 Chrysochloris asiatica
TGTGCCACCTCACTTTCTTGAAAGATTTCAATTTTTATTCCATCAATTCCTGGTGCCTTGTTCTTTGCCAATTCCTTCAATGCACCTTGGACTTCCTCTTTCAGTATCATTGGTTCTTGATCATATACTACCTCTTGAAACGGTTGAACATGAACCATTTCCTTTTGGTACAGTGACTCTGTGAATTCCTTCTATCTTCTTTTGATGCTTTCTGCATCATTCAATAATTTGCCCAGAGAATCTTTCAGTAACGAAAGTCAAGGCTTAAATGTTTTTCTTCAGTTCCCCCAGTTTGAGAAATGCTGACCATGTTCTTCCTTTTTGTTTTTCTGATTCCAGATCTTTGCACATTTTGTTGTAATATTTGGCTTTATCTTCTCGAGCTGATCATTGGAATTTTCTGTTCAGCTCTTGTACCTCCTCATTTCTTCCAGCTGCTTTAGCATCTCTACGCTGGAGAGGAAGTGTTGGTGTCTCTTCTGACATCCATTTTGACCTTTTCCTTGAACTGCTGAGACTGTCTTAATTGCATATTGTCTTTCTGAGGTTAGTTCAAATGTTAGGAGTATTCGTTTAAAATCCCGTATTATGCTAATCACATCCACGTGAGCAGTTAGTTACTGGAAAGGTGTTGTTAGGTGCCATTTGAGCTGGTACTGACTCATAGTGACCTTATGCACAGCTGAACAAAATATCCCCAATCCTGTGCCAACCTCACAATCATTGCTACATTTGAGCCCATTACTGCTGCCACTGTGTCGGTTCGTCTTCTTGAGGGTCTTTCTGTTCTTCACTGACCCTCCACTTTATCAAGCATGTTATCCCTCTCCAGGAACTAGTTAGTCCCTCCTGATAATATGTCCGATGGATGAGAGATGATGTCTGGCCATCCAGGCTCCTAAGGAGGAGTTGTGCTGTACTTCTTCCAACACCGATTTGTTGGTTCTTTTGGCAGCCCACGGTACTTTCGATATTCCTCTCCAACACCATAACTGAAATACATCAGTTCTTCTATGGTCTTATTTATTGTTCAACTTTTACATGCATATGAGGTTATCAACTCACCTTAGTCCTCAAACTGATATCTTTGCTCTTGAGAACTTTAAAGAGGTCTTGTGCAGCACATTTGCCTAATGTAATATTTCATTTGATTTCTTGACTGCTGCTTTTAGGATTGTTGATGGTTGATCCAAGCAAACTAACTTGAATCTTTTCTCCATTTATCTTGACGTTATTTATTGGTCCAGTGGTAAGGATTTCTGTTTTCTTTACACTGAGGTGCAACCCATACTGAAGATTGTAGAGTAAATTCAAGCCTGTTTAAAGACCAGCTGTATATTTTTTTGTATGTGTGTGTGTGTTTTGTGTTTAAAAGGAGTTTTGGTGTGGCACTGTAGGGTAAGTACAGGACCACAAGGTCGATTTGAATCACAAGACGGTACAAACGTACCAGCCACTCCTCGGAAACTCTAAACTGGATCACTATAAGTCAGAACCCACTCGAAGGCACTTAATAACAGCCGCAACAAAGAGGATGGGGAAGAGCTTAATTTGATTTGTGGCCTTTTTTTTTGAGAGGGAAAGGGAGACATCAGGTATTGGGGATTGTGGTATTATTTTGTATATGTTGTTGTTAAGTGCTGTTGAGTCAGTTCTGACCCATAGTGACCCTATGTTGGGCTTTTTGAGGAGCAATTGGTGAGTTTGAACTACTGACCTTGCAGTTCAAACTGATGTTGCAGTCTAGCACATTTACCCACAGTGCTACACCAGGACTCCATAGTCATTGATTTACTTCCTACCTTTGTGTATGGCTTTGGGCAAATCTTATAGCATGTGAGTGCTTTGGTATTTTTCTATGCAAAACCAAGATTATGTGTGTAGTTCTTACCTTACAAGGTAAGGGTAGCAATCGCAAAAGCATTCTTTACATGCCTTAGGGTTTTATTTTATCTTTTCTTTGGTACTGTTGGCAACTCTTCTTTCCCAGATCCTAAAGGATCTCTGGTAGCATAGTGGTTACGAGTCAGACTGCTAACCACAGGTCAGCAGTTTGAAACTACCAGCCATTCCGTGGGAGAGAGATGAGGCTTTCTGTTCCCATAAAGATTTACAGCCTCGGAAACCCTATGCAGGATTGCTATGAGTTGGAACCAACTCCACGGCAAACCAGGTAGCTTTGTTTGTGCCCTGCTATGTAACACATCAATTAAGAATTATAATCTACACAAAATTCTTTGATTTTTTTTCATCAGAAATTGTCCCTTGAGTTAGAATAAGATCATATGGATGTTGCAAGAGTTTAATTGTAGTAGGTCAATTCTCTTTATTGAATATATGGGCAAACCACTCAGTTGGTACAGGTGTGATGATTAAAGAAAAAGAAACCAAAGTTAACTCTGGTTGAGTAATACCATTCCCAGGTTATTGTGATTGTAGAGTAGAAATCTGTTCTCAACTTTAAAAAGGTTATCGATCAATTGTAGTTTTTAATGCTCATTTATTGTATATTTTATATTTCCATGGTCCATTTAAAAAAATTTCATTTATTGTCCTTCTGATCAATAATTGGGGGCTACTGGGGCATATTGTGGCTCTGTGGGTTAATGCACCAGACTGCAAAGCTGTTTGAACTGCGAGGTCAGCAGTTCAAGTTCATCAGCCGTTCCTTGGAAACCCTATACAGGGTTGCTATGGGTCGGGTCGGAACCAACTTGATGGCACTTCCCAACAACAACACTTGGGGGCTATTAACTCTGCCATTAGTGTTGTTTAAGAAATACAAAACAGACTATTAAAAAGCAAATAGTTGAAATATACTTATGTTTTTGAAGCAGTTTGAAATTGAATAAATTCACACTCAGTTTTTCAAGGGAACAAATGGAGAAAATTTAACAAATTAAAATGTTGTAGAAAGTCATAAAATCATTTTTTCTCAAGTAACCCTCTATCTTCTGCAACTTGCTTTTTCTATATTTGGTAAAAATAGGTATTGTTTTATTCAGTAGGAGGGGTCTTCAAAAAGTTCATGCAAAATTTTAATTAAAAGATGATGGAATTTCTCCACAAAGAATTCTTGTATATGTGTTTTATTCTTAACAAGTATTCTCTTGCACATTGGTTTATTTACTGAACTTGTCTGTTACTTATGCACATTTAGGTCTTTAATATTACAAACAGTACTGAAAAGAACATTCGTGAAACAACATAATTGCTTATATGTGTTAGTGTACTTGTAGGATATTTCATAAAAGTGAAATTACTAGATTTAAGAGTTTTTGCATTTAAAACTTAGACAACTATTATCAGAGTTCCTTTAAACAATTCTCTTTGTTTACATTCCCTTCTATATGTCCCCATACTCTTCCAAGTATTTCTTAGCAATATTTTTTCTTTGTAAAGTTGTGGTAGAATACCTATTGTGAAAAATGCCATGGTGGGGTCATCTGACGCCCTCTAACTTCACAAGTGGGGGGAAATCACATCAGCAGTCCAAGGTTTATTCCTGTGAAGTGGAGGTCAGAAACGCTTCCACTCTCTAGTTTTTACCAATTCTGACACCTGCCATCCCTCCCAAAGCACTCTCCACTTTGCTAGGTTTGATAATTTATTACAATGGCCACATAGAGCACATAGACAATACTCAACAATTATATGGTTTACTAGGGAAATGTGAGATTAAAATTCAGGATCAGAAATTGTTCAGAATACCATTTTTTGGGTCAGGTCAATTTGGTTTTTTCCAGCCATGCTGGAAGTCAGGACTCTTTCTGGCCCTAGACCTCTTGTGTCTCTTAGACATGCTACTGCCTGGCCTGGGCAAAAGTTACAAAGCTCTTTTGTTGTTAAGTTCTGTGGAGTCAGTTCTGACTCATAGCTACCTTGTATAGGGTTTCCAAGCTGGTGGGTTTGAACTTCCGACCTTGCAGTTCAAACTGACCTTGCAGTCTAGTGCTTTATTCTACAGTGACATGCCAGGACTCCAGCAGACAAAGCTCTTTGTTGTTGTTGGTAAGTGCCGTCAAGTAGATTCCGACCCATAGCGACCCTGTATAGGGTTACCAAGGAGAAGCTGGTGAGTTTAAAACGCTGACCTTGCTTAAATAACTGCAGTCTGATGCATCAACCCACAGCACCTCACCAGGACTCTAAAGCTCTTTAGTGCTGCCAAATAAGTGTCCGGAGATACCCCATTCTGCCAAGAAGCTTTTTCTCCTGCTGTTCTCTTGGTTCTGCTGCCACTGTTTTTCTGCCACTGTTTCTCTCCATCTGTCACCATCTCTGATGTTAATAGTTCCCCATCTCCTGGATCTATGAGGTTCCTAGTGCAGAGATTCCAGGGTCACAAGGACATGCTGCATACCTGCGTATTCTTGGTGGCAGTCAGGCCTCCCCTTTTTACCTTTGGAATGAATCATTTTATGTTTGTTGCTGTTGTTAAGTGCAGTTGAATCAGTTCTGGCCCATAGCCACCCTATATAGGATTTCCAAGGAGTGACTGGTAAGCTTGAACTGCGACCTTGTGGATCAAACTGATTTTGCAGTTTAGCACATTAACCCATAATGCCATACAAGGTGGAATGACAGAGCTGGTCAATACACTCATTAGGGCCCCATGCTCCTTATTTTCATGGTTCTACCCTTACAAGCATGCTATGTACCTTATTTTCCCTATTAGCAAGCTGTCCAGTCCCTTCAGTAGGCTTTGCTGTTGTTGTTGTTTGCTGTTGAGTCAGTTCCGACCCATAACCCACAGGCCACACCAGGACTCCTTTAAGTGGATAGACAGTAAGCCACCTTATTTGTTTTTTGTTGTTAGGTTTGAACTCATAGTGACCCTAAGCACAACAGAGCGAGACAGTACCTCCCAGTCTTCCCAGTCTTGTGCCATTCTCACAATTCTTATGTTTGAACACATTGCTGCTGCCACCATGACAATCCATCTCAAGGATTTTCCTCCTTTTCTCTGATCCTCCACTTTACCAAGTATGATATTCTTCCCTAGGGATTGGTCCTTCTTGACAACTGTCCAAAGTACTAGAGGCCAAGTCTCACCATCTCGCTTGTTAGGAGCATTCTGTCTGTACTTTTTCCAAGACAGTTTGTTTTCTTCTGGCAGTCCAAGGACTTTTCAGTATTCTTAGCCAACACCATAATTCATATGCATTGATTCTTTTACAGTCCTGTTTACTCATTGTCCAACTTTTACATGCATTCATTTGAAAATACCATGGCTTGGATCAGGTGTAGTTTAGTCCTCAAATTGGCATTTTTGCTCTTTAACACTTTAAAGAGGTCTTTTGCAGAAAATAAGACAAATGCAGTACGACATTTGATTTCTTGACTGCTGTTTCTATGAGTGTTGATTGTGATCCCAAGCAAAATGAAGTTATTGAGAACTTAAATCTTTGTCTCTATCATGATGTTATTTACTGGTCCAGTTGTGAGGATTTTCATTTTCTTTATAACGAGATGCTATCCATACTGAAAGCAGTACTGTTGACTTTTCATCAGTAAGCATTTTAAGTCCTCTTCACTTCCAGCAAACGAGGTTGTATCTTCTGCATATTACAGGTTAATGAGTCTTTCTCCAATCCTGATGCTACATTCTTCTTCATATAATCCAGTTTCTCTGATTATTTGCTCAGCATACAGATTAAATAAATATAGTGAAAGAATGTTGCCGGGGTCTTACCTCGACATAGTTGTGTTGTTCATGAGTGTTTGGTTCACGAGGAGGGGAGATCCAGTGGTGATAGGGATAGCAAAAGAATACACAGACAAACAGAAGAAGGGAGACAATGAGGC
>NW_006408618.1:11750787-11755556 GCF_000296735.1 Chrysochloris asiatica
TTGCAACCTTTAGTCTTAGGCTTTAGGAAAATATCACATTTATCTGTGGATTCTCAAAGGCTCCGTGTATTAATTTAATATATAAAATGAAAACAATTTGCCATAAACTGCCAGTGGCCTCATTTGTTACACTCGGGCCTATAGGGCCTCGAACCTCTGACCAGTCTTACATGGTCCGCAACAGAATGTAACCCTGGTACATACCTTTCCTGATTTTAAACCATTCAGTATGCCCCTTGTTCTGTTCTAATGATCATTTGGTTCCTCGTGAGCACCATTAAGTGTTCTGGAATAGCCACTCTTCAATGTTATCCATAGTTTGCTATAACCCACACAGTTGAGTGCCTTAACAATAAAGTGCAGATAAACATCTTTCTGGTATTCTCTGCTTTCCACCAAAATCCGTCTGATATCAGCATGGATATTCCTAATTCCATGTCAATTTCTGACAACTTCCTGTCTATGTATTGCTACAACTATTTTTTGAATTCAGAAAAATTGTGCTTGCATGTGATAATATTGTTCTGCATTCCATTGGGCACAAATATGGATCGTTTTCAATCAATAGCTAAGTACCTATCTTCTAAATTTTTTGGTATGCCTGGTGAGTACCTCCAGCACTTGCTTAGTTTGTTGAAAATTTTCAATTTGTATTCCATCAATGCCTTAACCATGTTTTTAAAAAAAATTTTTTTTAACCGTGTTTTTTGCCAATGCCTTCAGTGCACTCAGTACCATCGGTTCCTGATCATATGATCAAGAGGAAATGGTTGATTCTTTTTAGTACAGTGACTTTGTATTCCTTCCATCTTCTTTTGATGTTCCCTGCATCATTCAATATTTTGCCAGTTGTTATTAAGTGCTGTTGAGTCAGTTTTGATTCATAGCAACCCTATATAGGGTTTCCAGGGAGAGGTTAATGAATTTGAGTTGCTGACCTGTGGTCCCATGCATATCCTGCAGTGCCACAACAGGACTCCTTCAATATTGCAACCCAAGGCTTGAATATTTTTCTTGAGTTCTTTCATCTTGAGAAATGCTGATCATGTTCTTCCGTTTTGGTTTTCGAATTCTTGATCTTGCACTATTCATTGTAGCACTTTGTCTTCTAGAGCGCCCTTTGAAGTTTTCTGTGCAGCTCATTTATATTATTCCTTTGAATTGTTTTAACTTTCCTGCATTGAAGAACAAGCTTCAGAGTCTCTTCTGAAAGCTGTTTTTGTCTTGTTTTTCTTTCCTTGCTGTCTTTTTTTTTTTTTTTTCCTTTTATCATGATGTTCTTTATTAGTTCAGTGGTGAGGATTTTTGTTTTCTTTACATTGAAGTGCAGCCCATACTCAAGATGGTGCTCTTTGACCTTCGTCTAGTTGGTTCCGACTCATAGTGATCCTATGCATAACAGAATGAAACAGCCCAGTCATGTGCCATCCTCATAATTGTTATGTTTGAGCCCATTGTTATGTATGAGCCCATCCTCATAATTGTTATGTTTGAGCCCAACAACAACATCACTCCATCTCTGAGAGTCCTCCTCTTTTTCGCTGATCCTCCACTTTACCAAGCATGATGCCCTTCTGTAGGGATTAGCCCTTCCTGACAAGATAATCAAAGTCCAAGAGACAAATCTTGCCATCCTTCTAAGGAGCATTCAGTCTGACTACTTCCAAGACAGATTTGTTTGTTCTGTAGGCAGTCCATGGTACTTTCAATATTCTCCAACACCACAATTCAAATGCGTCAGTTTTTCTATAGGTGTCCTTATTCATTGTCCAACTTTTGCATGCATATGCGACAACTTTGTTAGGTGCTATTGAGTCAGTTCTAACTCTTATAGACTCTAACCACAACAAAACACTGCCTGGACATGCGCCGTGCTCACAATTATAGTTATGCTTGAGCCCTTTGCTACTGCCACTGTGCCAGTTGGCTCATAGAGGGTGTCCATCTTTTTTGCTGACTCTCCAAACATGATGTCCTTTTCCAGGGACTGGTCCCTTCTGATGACATGTCTGAAATATGAGAGATAAAGTGTCATCATCCTGACTTCTATTATGCAGTCCCCAGCGTAATTTCTATTATTTTCCAACTACTGATCCTTCCTCATTGTTTCCTACTTTTACAATCAAGTCACTAGTAATTATTAATACATCTTGATTCCATGTTTGATGAGTTTCAGACTGAAGAAGTTGGTAGAATCCTTCAATTTCGTCGTCACTGGCTTTAGTGGTTAATGCATAAATGTTAATAATAGTGGTATTGACTGGTCTTCTTTGTAGGTGCATGAATACTATCCTATCACAGACAGCATTGTACTTCAAGATATATCTTAAAATGTTCTTTTTGACAATGACTGCAACATCTTTTGTCTTGTATTTGTTGTTCCTGACATAGTAAACCAGACAATTGTCTGATTCAGAAATTCATACTTTGTACATCCCATGTTAGGACTATTAATGGAGGTGTGCAGCTGTTTCTTCTCATTTTGAGTTGTGGCCCATCAGCATTTACTACCATGACTCGTCTGTCAGTTTATGTACATTATGGCTTGTGGGTAGCTGGGATGCTAGAAGCAATGCCACCAGTATTTTAAATACCAACAGTGTCACCCATGGTGGACAAGTTACATCAGAGCTTCCAGACTAATAAAGTATGAAGGAGAGGCAGACTAGTTCTGAATGTTTAGTCACTAAAAACATTATGAGTAGCAGCAGGACGTTGTCAGATACATTGCCAGAAGATGAGCCGCTTAGGTTGGAAGGCACTCTGAATACAGCTGTCTCCTTCAAAGTAAGAGTTGCTTTATACTCTTTGATTGATATTGAGTAAAATTTTCAATACCTTCATTTGGCTCATACATCTCCTGATTTTAAAATATTAATTGTCCCCTTGTTCTGTTAGAACAACTGTCTTTTGTTCATTGTACAGTTCCTCATAAGCACAATTAACTGTTTCAAATACTTACTCTTTGAAATGTGGTTCATAGTATGCCATGATCTACACCGTCAGATGCCTTTGCACAGTCAATAAAGTGCAAATAAATGTATTTCTGGTACCCTCTACTTTTGGCCTAAATCCGTCTAATGTCAGCAGTGATATCCCTCATTCCACTTCCTTGTGGAATCCAGCTTGTACCTTTGGCAGTGCCCTTTCAGTGTACTGTTGCAATTGTTTTTGCATTATCTTAACAAAATTTTACTTGCATGAGACATTAATGATATTGTGTGATTTTTGTATTCCTTTAGTCACCTCTTTTTGGAATGGGCACAAATAAAGATCTCTTCGAATCAGTTGGCAAGGTAGCTGTCTTCCAAACTTCTTGGCAGAGTTGAGTGAGTGCTTCCAGTGCTGCCTTAATTTGTTGAAAGATTTCTATTTGTTTTCCATCAATTCCTGGAGTCTTGTTCTTTGTCAGTGCCTTCAGTGCTCCTGGGACCTCTTCCTTTAGTACCATTGGCTCTTGATCATATGCTACCTCTTGAAATGGTTGAATATTGGCCATTTATTTTTAGTTTAGTGACTCTGTATATTCCTTCAGAAAATTTCAAAAGACAGTTCAAGAAGACAAAGTCAAATGGTACAATGAAATCTGCAAAGATGTGGAGTTAGAAAACCAAAAGGAAAGAACACGTTCAGTATTTCTCAAGCTGAAAGAACTGAAGAAAAAATTTAAGCCTTGGCTTGAAACACTGAAGGATTCTTCATGGGAAATATTGAAGAGGCAAAGGCATCACCCAGTTCACAATTAAAAAAATAAAGTCTAAGACAAAGATTGTCTTCTTATTGTGGGCTTGTTTGGGGCTTAACTGCATCAATTTGTGATGGACTTTAATTGTTTCAGCTGTGCATGCCAGTTTGGAATTGGGGAATGAGGATAGCAGGCAGTACCTGTATTTGTCTTTAATGCATTGGTTCCGTATGATAAGCACTGGATTGTGAACCACAAGATCCGTGCTTCAAGCCTGCCAGCTGCTCCAAGGCAGAAGGACGAGGGTTCTTCTGAAAAGATTTAGAGTTGGAACCTACTTGACAGCAGTTAATATATTTACCTTTAGAGCAATAAAACCTTTTCTAGAAATTTGCCAACAGACTTTTCACATCTCTTTGGATAGCATTGGATTACAAGTTAAGCTAAATACCTTCCTTTGCTTCTCTTCCCTACTGTGTGCCCCAGGAGACTGACTTTATGGACATCAATATATTCCTATGCCTTTTGGTTTCTGGTAGAGTTTGCCAGTGGGGAGGCATTGGCAAGAAACCCAAGGGTAGAGTGAAGTGGGTGTCTGTATAAATTTATCTCCCTCTCTACTGGGTGGCATTACTCTTGTCTAGTAGTTCGCGTCAAGGAGTTCTATTAAGCTTCCTGTAACCATTTCTCTCTTCTGCCCTTTCAAGCCTAAGGATTACAACTGTTTTTTGGATGTTTGTTACTAGCCATGGAATTCAATACTAGTCTTTATTGCTTTTCTAAAACTCTGCCACACATGGATAAATAGGTCCATTAAAAACTCTTCTTAGTAAACTAGTTTGAGTGGGCTACCTTTGTTGTTGTTGTTAGGTGCCATCAAGTTGGTGGCGACTCATAGCACAGTAAAACGAAACACTGCCAGGTCCTGGGCCAACCTCACAATTGTTGCCACGCTTGAGCCCATTAATGCTGCCACTTTGCCAATCCATCTTGCTGGGGGTCTTCCTCTTTTTCTCTGACCCTCCACCTTACCAAACATGAGATCCTTCTTTAGCGACTGGTCCCTCCTGACAATATGTCCAAA
>NW_006408618.1:11757830-11761223 GCF_000296735.1 Chrysochloris asiatica
TTTGATTTCTTGACTTCTGCTTCCATAAGTGTTGATAGTTGATCCAAGAAGCAGGAAGTCCTTGACAACTTCAATCTTTTCTCAGTTGATAAGAATGTTGTTTATTGGTCCAGTGTTTTCTTTACATTGAGATGCAATCCATACCAAAGGCTGTGCTCTTTGATCTTCATCAGTAAGTATTTTAAGACCTTTTCACTTTCAGCATGCGAGGTTGTATCATCTGCATATCGCAGGTTGTTAATGAGTCTTCCTCCAATCCTGATGCCATGTTTTCCTTCATATAACCCAGCCTCTCAGATGATTTGCTCAGCATATAGGTTGAATAAGTATGGTGAAAGAATACAACCCTGTCGCACACTTTTCTTAATTTTAAACCATTCATTGTTTCCATGTTCTGTTCAAACAACTGCCTCTTGGTCCAGGTACAGATTCTTCATGAGCACAATTAAGTAAGTGTTCAGGAATACTCATACTTCACAATGTTGTCCGTAGCTTGTCCTGATCCACACAATCAAAAGCCTTTGCATAGTCAATAAAGCACAAATAAACATCTTTTTGGTATTCTCTGCTTTCAGCCAAGATCCATCAGACATCAGCAATGATATCCCTCGTTCCATATATAGAACCTGGTCATGTGTGTTGTTGTTAAGTGCCATCAAGTCTGTTCCGACCCATAGCAACCTGTGTAGGGTTTCCGAGGAGCATCTGGTGAGCTTGAACCGCCGACCTTGCTGTTCAAGCAGCTTTGCAGTCTGGCACATTTACTCACAGCGCCACAGGAACAGATCTAGTTTGGAGTCCCAGAGACTGACCATTTGACCCACAAGGCATAAAATACATAACTGACTGTTTACAGAAAAGTTTTGCGGCATCCCTTATCTAGAACTAACCTGTCTAATATGGTTGCCACTAGCCACATGTGGCAGTTGAGCACTTGAAATGTGGCTAGTCTGAGTTGAAATACACTGTAAGTATAAAGGCACTGATAAGTGTTATTGAGTCAGTTCTGCCTCATAGCTACCCTGTATAGAGTTTCCAAGGAGCAGCTGGTGGGTTTGAACACAAATCTTGTACTTAGCAGTCCAGTGCATATCCGATAGTGCCACACCAGGAGTTCTTAAAGCACTATTCCTTGTATAAAAAAACAAAAAACCCAAAACATATATAGTGGATTTCAAAGACTCACTGTCACCTGGTTTTTACTTTTTAATGTGGCTTCTACAAATTTAAATTATATATGTGGTTTGCATTCTATTTCTGTTGGATAGCACTAATGTAGCATATATAGGTAGGAGTTGATTCCAATTTATAATGATTCCATACGACAGAGTAGAGCTGTCCTATAAGATTTTCTTGACTATAATTTTTACAGCTCTAGATGGCCAAGTCTTTCTTGTGGGGAGCTAGTAGATGGGTTTGAACTGTCAAATGTTTGTTAGCAGCTGAACTCTTAATTGTTGTGTCATCGGGCCTCCTAGAATGTAATTACCTGAGAAGTAAAGACTAGCCTTAAATAAAAGCCTGTTGATTAGATATGATATTGTAAAGCAAGTTGACGTGACCATTGACTCAGGTTGAACTCCCAGAAAACACTGTTGTTGTTAAGTGCCGTTGAGTCAGTTCCGACCCATAGCGACCCTGTACAGGGTTTCCGAGGGTGTAAATCTTTACGGGAGTAGAAAGCCTCATCTTTTCCCGTAGAGCGACTGGTAGTTTTGAACCGCTGACCTTAAGGTTCGCAGCCCGATTCATAACCACTATGCTACTATGACACTAGTCATTTTAAATTTTTGCTATTCCTCTGCTTAGAATAATCTTTCCAGCACCTCTTCACCATGATCTCTCTATCATTTGAGACTTAGCTCAAGTCTTTTGCAAAAAAAGCTGTCTCTACCACCATATTCTCACAGCCCTTCACTGTATGGTGATCACCAGTGCCTGCATATGTTCCTGAAAGCGTCAAGAAAGGATTTGGAATAAGTCCCCAGTGTCCTGAAGATACTGGGTCCTCAGTGGGGCATATATAGCCAAAATGCTCCTTAGAAGCCAGGATCTTCATCTCTCATACTTCAGATATATCATTTCCTATCCTTGGAAAAGGACATCATGCTTGGAAAAGTGGAGGGTCAGTGCCAAAGAGGAAGCTCTCCAGAGAGCTGGATTGGCAGAGTGGCAGCAGCAGTGGGCTGAAGTGTAACAACAATACTGAGAACCAGCCAGTGTTTCGTTCTGTTGTGCATAGGGTCCCTATGAGTCAGAGCCCACTTCATGGCACCTAACAACATGTGAATAGAATGAAGGAGTTATCAATTTAATGAACCTGGAAACTTGTTTCTTATTTTCTTTTGGGTCACATTGTTAGTAGATTTGGTATGGTAGAAGTACGGAACTGTTAAAGGAAGCTGACTGTTAAAAAGATCTTTATTTAAGCCAGTTAAATAACATTTTTGACACTTTAAGGAATAACAGTTAACTATACCAGTTACTGTAGTAGACTGTGTAAGATAGTGTTTATTCATGAAGACTAATGTTGGAAGTCTGATTTCTTGGGAGACCAAGAGTAAGAAAATCTTTAGTAGCTTTCCTTCAGGACTTGTTGGGCCAATCGTCTGAATTGATATGTGCTATGATTTAATGTAAACTTAATATAAACTTGATATTTCAGTTAGAAAATAAATGACTCCTCTTGTTAATTGTCCATGATATTAGTAGACTAGGCAGACATTTAAAAGATGGCATGACCTTCAGTACTGGTTTATCAGTATTTCAGGGTCAAGTGTTTTAGAACTTTAGAAGCCTTGAGTTGACTTATATGGTTAAAAGTTTGTTCATAGTTCTTTAAATCATTGGCTATTAGCTTTTAGGGTATTATTCTTTCAGCTTTCATGCCATTAAATTTTTTTTTTTTAATCTCTAGGTAGCAAGAAAGTGAGTAGTTTCTTTTGAATATTGTGTGGAGGAAGATTTATTTTTCAGGTGATAGAAAATGAATTGGCATATACGATGGCACTTCAAAAGTTTATGGGAAAAAATGGGATAGAAAGATATGGAATTTTCCCATGGACTTTTGAACTCCCTCAAAGAAAGCTGACTGTAAAAAGCAATGAAGAAGCAACACAACTAGAATGTCACAGCTCCATGGGGCCTGACTGTTTTCCACATTTAAGTATGTATTAATCACTACAAGAGCATAATACATGAATGGTCTGGGCACAGACAGTAGAGAACTAAGTTAAAAAGTATATTTTTAACAATTCATAGAAAAATCAAATGAGTATTTGTCTTCCCTTCATATGTTTTACCTACTTGGTTATCAAATTATGGATATCTTTGAAATGGATTCTCTCTTATCCATTCTCAGTGTCATTAGTTTAGTTTAGTCCCTTATGACTC
>NW_006408618.1:11765756-11768868 GCF_000296735.1 Chrysochloris asiatica
TATATTCTGGAATAATTTGAGTAGGATTGGTGTCAGCTCTTCCCTGAATGTTTGGTAGAATTCAGCTGTGAAGCCATCTGGCCCTGGACTTTTTTTGGTTGGGAGTCTTTTGATGACTTGGTCAATTTCTTCTACTGTTATGGGTCTGTTTAGGTTTTGCATTTCATTGTGTGTAAGTTTAGGTATCATAGAGTTTTCAAAGCTGTGATCTTTCAGAAGCCAATTGCCAGGCCTGTTTCCTGGGGTGCCTCTGGATGGCTTACAATTTCTGCCAGACTTTTGGCTACTTGAGCACTCAATTGTTTGTTCAACCTGAGGCCTTCTGTCTTGATTTAGAACATCATTTTCTCTTTGGATTATTGGGCTTTCTGATATTAGATCAGTTATTTTGGCACTTAAAGTCAACGCTTCTCCAAAGCCCTTGTTATGATGATACACAAGGCTTTTCTTGAAGCTCCTACTTTCCTTCTCTGTCACAAAGTCCACCACTGTCTCTATCAGCAGTTGCAGGTAATTCCTCTGTCTTCTGGATTCTATTATTGCTGTTGAGAAGTGTAGCTCCCATGGTAATTGTTTCTTAGTGATGTTTTCTTTTAGTTCTTAAGAGATTTTTTCCTCCCAACCCTATGTGTTACAAAGTTTCACTATAATGTGACCAAGTGTAGATATTTGTTTATACTGTGTAGGATTCTTAAGCCTTTTAAGTGAGGACTGGGTTTTCCCCCCAGCAATTTTGGAGTGTTCTCAGTCATTATTATTTCAAATATTGCCTCTCATTATAAAGACTGATTAGATGCATCTGGACCTTTTCACTCTCCATACTCATTGTCTAGTTTTGTAAAACCTAAGTGAAGTGTGTGAAAAGAATTGTCTAAATCAATGTACAAGATTAATGTAGAGGATTAATTGTGGTTCACCCATAGAAACACTTGTGAAGTGCCATCGAGTTGATTCCAACCCACAGTGACCCTGTGTAGGGTTTCCAAGGAGCAGCTGGTGAGCTTGAACCATGACCTTCTAGTTCAAACAACTTTGCAGTCTGACTCATTAGTCCACAGCGCCACACCAGGATTCCATAAGAAACGTTTTAACCCAATAAAAGTGATGTAGAAAAAGATGTAATGACATAGAAATTTTTTCATAATACATAAAATTTAAAAAGTTATTATGCATAAGTGACCCATTAAAAAATTTTTTTTTACCTAAGTAAAAGGGCAAATGATATTTACCAGAATGTTAATATTAGCTACATCAGCATCATTAGAGGGATGATTTTTGTATGACCATTTTTTTGCAGAGATGGGGGAAAGGAAGAAAGAGAGTCGATATTTAAATATTCTGTCATGAAAGTTACTTTTTAAATAATGAAGGGAGTGTTCTTAACTTTAAATTAGTCCAACTATCTCCACTAAAGGCTCATTTTGATAAAGTGAATGGCCTGCAATTTCTGGGAAATCACTTTTCCCATATAAATCTGAGTGTCCTTCAGTGATGAGGGTCACTTATCCCCTTTTACTCAAACTGCAGTTGTTGTTGTTGTTAAGTGCCATCGAGTCGGTTCCGACCCATAGCGACCCTGTACAGGGTTTCCAAGGGTGTAAATCTTTACTGGAGTAGAAAGCCTCATCTTTCTCCCGCGGAGCGGCTGGTAGTTTCGAACCGCTGACCTTAAGGTTCGCAGCCCGATTCGTAACCACTACGCTACCAGAGCTCCTTAGTGATTGTTAATACCGAAATAAAAATCCGCAAGTTAATTTTCACCAAGTAGAAAAGATAAGAAAATACAAATTCTCATTTTCAAATGAACCCTGATTTAAAAAGGTATAGTACCAAATTATATACAAAATTACTTTAACTTAGTTTGTTAACAAAGACAGCAAACTGGAAGTTGTAATCTTTTACACATTTCATTACTATTCTACTCTCCATTCACTCACCTGTTCAAAAGTTTGTGCATATAATGATACCTTGATATTGCTTAGGATTTCTGTAACATAAATTCACCTCATGAGACTTTTCAAATTATACAAATTATGTGAGTTTAGATTGCAAATTCTTGTGAAGATTGATTTGGGGTTATGAGTACTAAGTGGAATGTTTACCCTTGTTTTGTTGTTAAGAGCCGTTGAGTGGGTTCTGCCTCAAAGACCCTGTATAGGATTTTTGAGGAGCAGCTGGTGGATTTGATTTGCCAACGTTGGAGTTCAAACTGACCTTGCAGTCCAGTGCATTATCCTACAGCACCACACCAGTACTCCTTTCCACTGTTTACACAGCATCAAAGTAGAGACAGACATTTCTGCTTACGATTCCCTTCTGTTACAGATTTCTACCTTCTACAATGAAGATGTTAGTATTCTTGGTTGCCAGCCTTATGTGCAGATGTCCTGTTCAGTTTCCCATCTTGTCCTTTCTACCTGTTTTGTTGCCAGGATAGAAGCTTAAAATTTTAGAGTTTGGCAGAAATCCATAATTGAAGTTTATTATCCTGTTACATTTCATTTTCTGCTTATATTCATGTGTACTAACTTAGTTATCAGTTTTAAAAGTTAAGAATTTTATTTTTTTTTACTGTTTTGCCCATTATTTTAGTAGTCTGAATTGGAGGAAATCTAATATTCCACATTGTCAGTATTGGAAGGATCTATACCTTACCATTAACATAGTTATAATTAATGTGTATATGTCCAATGTCTTTGTTCTCATCTGTTTACTATTTCTCTGTACACATTACCTTCTATTTATAATGCCCGTATCATTTGAGTAGCTGCATGATTGTAAAAAAAAAAAAAATGGACAAGGGGCATCATCTGGTCTCTGACTTCACTGGGGGAAGATGAACATTCTCAACAGCCCAAGGATAATTCCCATGCTGAAAAGATCAGATGTATTTTCACCCTCCAATCTTCTTTACCAATTTGGCACCAGCCATTTTTCCCACACCACTCTCTACTTCTCTTCTTGTTGTTGTTGTCAGGTGCCATCAAGTCGGAACCGACTCATAGCGACCCCATGCTAGCAGAACAAAACAATGTCCGATCCTGGGCCAACCTCACTACCGCTGCCACACTTGAGTCCATCAATGATGCCACCTGGCCAATCCATCTCGTTA
>NW_006408618.1:11770053-11775178 GCF_000296735.1 Chrysochloris asiatica
TTGATCTCTTCCAATCAGTCGGCCAGATAGTTGTCTTCCAAATTTCTCTACTGGGTTCTATAATCCATTGCAATGGTCACACAGAACTCAGACAGTGGGGCTCATTAGGGAAATTAACAGATTACTTGTCAGGATCAGTAATGGTCAGGATACAGTTCTCTGGTCAGGGCAGCCTCTTCTCAGCTGTGCCCACAGGCATGCCTCTTTTCTTGTCCTCAGCCCCTCAACCAAGTGTCCCCATGGCCTTTACCTTGCTTGTGCAGTGTTACAAAGCTCTGCCAATTTAAATGCTCAAAAGACATTCCATGCTGCCTTAAGAAAGCCTCAGCTGGAAGATGCTCAGCTGTAGCTCTGTGGTTCAGCAAACCTAGCTCCCCTGATTTAGTGCCTGGTGACACTCACTGTATAAGCAAGCCTCCTGCTAGACGACTCTCAGGTTTACTTTGCTCCGTGGGCTGGGAACCTGCTGTTCTGTCTCATGCACTGGTTCTTAGTTTTGCTGCTGCTGCTCCTCTGGTGTCACAGCTCTGTCTCTGGGATGCAGGGATTTCAGGGTCCAAAGGATGCACTTCACTCCAAAGTATCTCATCTTTCTTGACGGTAGTTGGACCTCCCGGTTCCTGTTTCTGAGATGGCTTGTTTTATACCTAGCAGAATGGCGAAGTTGACCAATCCCCATGTTGGAGTTCCAAGTTTTTACAATCACAATTAACCCTGTTAATAATCACTCACAACTGAATCATATAATTTTATCAGCATCTTCCGCTACCTTATGTTACTGAGACCTATCAGGAAAAGAGAAAATACACCCAATCTGCATGGTCTTACTCAGTCTTTTGGGGAGTTTCAAAGACACTGTGGTTAGAAAAGTCTTATCAAGTAAATGCTTTTTGGTTGCACCATTGTTTATATTGTTGTTAAGTTCCCACAAGTCGGTTTTGACTCATAGTGACCTGTAAAGGGTTTCTGAGGAGCAACCGGTGAGTTTGAACCACTGACCTTGTGGTTCAAAATTGACTTGCAGTCAAGTGCTCATCTTACAGCACCTTGCCAGGACTCCATATAGTTTATGTAGTCAACTATATATGTGCTTGTTTTTCAGCTTTATAATTTAATAATGATGCTATTATTAAAACTTAAAAGTCATAAATATTTTTTCTTCCCTTAGGCCAATTTGATGTGAAACAATTAATATCAAAGAAGTTACAACTGACAGTAGAGGCTGAGGTAAGTAACTCATTTAAAAACAAAAATATTTTAGGGTAGTTTTTGGTGAGTAAAATTCTTACTGCTGAATTTCTGAAAGAATAACTAAAATTTCTTATCAAGTCTATGGCTCTGTCATCCTTCATACGAATTTTCTCTTTTAATCCACCATTGCTCTCCTTTTCTGACTCTCTTAACAAGGAATCATATGACAAGCTGATGTAATTGAATGTCTGCATAACTGCTTTATGAAAGCAACTATGATGCCTCGTAGTGAATAGTAGAAAAAACCCTTGCCATTGAGTTGATTCTGACTCATAGTGACAGTGGTTAAAGCACTGGGCTGCTAAACCAAAGGTCAGCAGTTCAAACTTAGCAGCTGTTGTGTGGGAAGAGTATATGGCAGTCTGCTTCCATAAAGATTTATATCTTCAGATACCCCTTGGGGCAGTTTGACTCTGTCCTATAGGGTAACTATGACTCACTATGAGTATAGTAAATAATAACTCTAATAAGCATTGAATGTAAACCTTGAAGTAGGTTGATTCTATGGGAGGGAAGTAGAAGAAATATTAACTCAGAAAATAGCATGGAGTTATTTGAAATGGGGAAAAACAATTATACAAGTTAGAATTGAGTAGTGCCATCAGGAAATTCTGAAGGACAAAGAATGCTTTTATTATTATTATCTGGTGCTTTTATTATTATTATTACTATTATTTCATACTATGCCTGAATGTTTTGGAAGAAGTGAAGCCAGAGTGCTCCTTGGAGACCAAGATGGTCAAACTTCGTCTCTCATACTTTGGACATATTGTCAGAAGGGACCAATCACTGGAGAAGGATCTCATGTTTGGTAAGGTGGAGGGTCAGAGAAAAAGAGGAAGACCCCCTCCCCCCCACCAACCAGATGGCTTGGCCATGTGGCAGCATCAATGGACTCAAGCGTGGAAACAGTAGTGAGGTTGGCCCAGGATCAGGCAGTGTTTTGTTCTGCTAACTTCAAATCCAAGAGGAGCTCTCATTTTCCTAGTGAAAAATCCCTTCCAAGATTACTGGCCAATACCTAAAAGGTACTGGACTTGCCCAGTGATACAGGGTTCTTGTGGAGCCTTTGCAATGTATAGGACCTTAGGTGGAATTCTGAGCCCCATCCAGAACCTTTTGAGGTTGGGACATTCCTACTAGAAAGGACAAGCAGACTAGCCTGAAACAGCTAGAGCAATACAAGGTACATCTTCAAAGAAAGATCAGCAGGAAAAATCCAAAACAAAAATAGCAGTATGATTGGCTACTACAATAACAAGTTTTTTCCCAGAGAGCCTCAAGGCAAGCAATCAAGTTCCTTCAGGACAAACCTCCCTCCAAGACTGAAACTCAAAGGGAACACATGGGCAGGCATGAAAACTTGCTGGCGACCATGTTGGTCTACTGGTGAGTGGAAGAAGGGAAAAGTGAGCAATGAGAAATGGGCTGAGTTCGACCACGTTCCATAGACTCGGGTTGACCTGGAGCTGAGAGAGAAGTAGTGCTGGTTGGTCCGAAATGTGGTAAGACCTATCCTAAGCCCATGGACAAGGACATAGCCATACAAGGCTAGAGCTGAGAGTGAAACGTCCAGCTGATATGAAGTGAGGGGAGATGCACAGAATGCCCAAACTTGCAGATAGTACCCATTTGACCTAGCCTCGATGGCTTGATAATCAGAACTCAACTAGCGGAAGATAAAAACAAAACAATTTTTGATAAAGGAACCGAGGGTAAATTGCTACAATTTGATGACCTTGACCTATACTCATGGAGGTGGTAGCTCAAAATACCAACTGAGGGGGAGGGAAGGAGTCTTCACATCAAGTATCAAGCCTGTCCCTTCTCTATACAGGGTAGATAGGGACAGGCTCCTGAAAATGAGAGGGTGATAAAGGCATGAAGTGACTGGCTTACAAGTTTTCAAGAGGGAGTTTAGTTTAAGAGTGTGCAGGGGAAGATAGAGTCCCCACTGAATAGTTTTCGTTTTGTCTAGATTGGTCTGGTGAAAAGAGATGGGGATAAGATTCTTAAGATTCAGTAGTGAGTAATTGCTATCATGACTAATTGTGACTGTCACAACTCTAAAGGTAGAAATTTTGTAACAAAAATGAGGGAGTAGTTAATCTTACAGTACAGAAATAGAGGACCCTAGGACCATCAAGAGAGAAGAGCACAAGTAGAGTGCGGGACTCTATCCAAGAAGCAACGACACCAGAGTGGGAGTCAGAGATGAGGACATGGAGAGAAGGAGCAGCTGAGTTATAAGTAATTTCTGGACTCATGAAAAGAGAGGGACTGGATGCTGGCAGCTAGGAGGCAGACTTACAGAATGTGCCCGTTGGCTGATTAAATTATTACATTTTCCTGAATGTTTCTGTGTATGTTATTGCCCCCCCCACCCCGAAAAAAAACCACTAAACAAAACAGGGAATGGAAGCAAATACTGCTGAATGATGATGCATGGAGAAGACTGTAATCATTACACTGAAACGGTGTGAAGTAGATGTTCTCCCATGTAAATTATCACTCAGTTCACACACACAAAAAATTAATGGCCAGCTTGAATATATAAAGTTGGGAGTTGTTGTTAAGTGCAGTCAAATCGGTTTCATCTCATAGTGACCCTATGTAGGGTTTCTGAGGAGCAACTGATGAGTTTGAATTGCTGACCCTGTGGTTCGCAGTCCAGTGCATATTCTACAGCACCACACCAGGAGTCCAAACTTGGAGTAATATGGATAAAATAGCCCCTTAAAATTTTATTTACTTACATATACATGCATGTATGTATGCATTTATACAGAATAATTCAAGCTTAGAAAGAATTTTTCTAAGCACATTACATAAAAGAATGCATACCAGACTACTTACATGCACATTGATTTCAGTGTGTTTGTTATTCTCTGAGTTGACTTCAGTCATCTTCTAAGGTCTGGGACATACAATTCTCACTTGCAGCTCATGTGTTGGAGATATGGAGCTTTTTGAGTTCAGGAGTGATGCTGTCATTAGAAATTTCTTTATCCATTTACTTGACATTGGGAGGTTTTTGCCTCCCTTTCATCCTGTGGGCATATTTGTGATTTCTGTATTATAACCGTAGTCCTAGTGTGGCGCTGTAGGATGAACATTGGACTGCTAAGATTGGCAGTTCAAACCCATCAGGTTCTCCTTAGAAACCCTATACAGGGTTCCTATGAGTCAGAACCAACTCAAAGGCACTTAACAACAGCAACAGCAACATAATATATTCACTTGCTGTATTGCTTTATAAAGTGATAATAAAAGATTTATTTGCCATACTTGAAACTTTGAGTCCAGACTCTTAGTTAAAACTGTGTTAACTCTTGTTTGTTTTTTCCCCCACTGATTTCCATTATGTTACCTGTGTAAGCTCTAGGACTACAATGTTATAAGTTATTTCTGGTGAATGCCTTCTCCAATCACTACTTTATTTAGTTCTTAAGAGTGAATTATGAGAAGTGCTGAAAGAGTTGATGATATAAGCAGCTCATTTTAGGGATGACTATTAATTTTGAGTAAGAAAAGAAATATCTGTTTGAAATTTAGGCATACATATAAGGTGGCTTCAAAAGTTCATAGAAAAACTCCGTGATCTTTTTTTAATGTTTTATTGTGAATTATATGATAGTTTACATGAGAGAACTTTCGTTTTACATTCATTCCATCGTATATCATCTCATTGCCATGGTTCCAATCCCCTCCATGCATCATCCACCAACCAAAGAGTATATCCTAGATACCCGCCCCCTACACTTCCCCCTCCCCCCTCCCATTTTTTGGCCCACAGTCCCTTTTCCTCTCTGGATCCAAAGTCCCCAGCCGCTTCATCACTGCACGTTGTCTTCTCTGTCTCCATCTCAGGCAT
>NW_006408618.1:11776252-11779188 GCF_000296735.1 Chrysochloris asiatica
CTGTAGCCCCATTTTAGGTATTCTAATCAGTCATAGTCAGAAGACGGACTTACAAGCCTTCTAGTGTGATGTTTCTGACTATTCCTTTCTCTCCCTCTCCAGTGTCTACTCTATATTATAATGTTTCCAAAGTTCCCCCGGCGTTTTTCCGTGGTGTCTCTGAGACCCTGATTTCGTCCCGCTGCTTGGACTCGCCCAGGATGTGGGCTCAGGCCTCCGAGCCTGGTGGGCAGATTCAAAAGTAAGCGATTTCCCGCCTCAGCTCCGAATCCCACAGGCTATAAGCTTTCAAACCTTTAAACTATTCCTATGTCTGTGGGTCCGAGTCTTGGAGCTCTGTCTTGCCTCTTTTTTGCCTGGAATTCCGAGTTATTGCTGGCGGCGACCTTTACTATACCTTCACCCTAGCCACCATTAAGCCCCGCCCTCCATGATCTTTTAATTCCATTTTTCAACAGACTGTTGTTGAAGCACCCTTGTATTGTTTGAAGGCTTCACACTTGCTGATTAAAATGAAAGATGTTTGTTTTGTATTTACAACAACAAAAAAGAATAGCAGCTGAGGTTGCTTGTGTACATCCAAACATTTCATGGAATTTGGTTTCTTGATTTGGAGGTTTAGGGTCGTGGTTTAATGGGACACCTCAGTTAATTGACCTGTGGTCCAGTGCTTCTGCACTACCTCCTAGTGCTTGGGGTCTGTAAAATTTGTAAACAGCCATTAGTTGGTCTCTACTCACTTGGAGCAACAGAGTTAGGAATCCCGGAAGAGGATATGGACTGTGTGGCCAATTGCTTCCATGAGGAACTGATGCCTTTTCTATGAGACCTGAGAACTGCATGGTGCCTGATTCCCACTATTACATGTTTTGATCAAAGATTCTGTAGAAGAATCTTAATCAAAAGGGGGGAAATCAAGCATTTCTGGAGCCATGGAGGTTGAGTGAACCCTAAAATTATCACCCTGAGATAATCTTTAAACCTTAAAACCAAAAAGGCCTCAGGATACCACCTTAAAAGCAAACGATAGTTTAATTTAACTAGTAAAGACTATCTCCTTTGAGCATTGTGGTGTTTTAAGAACTGTGTATATGGGATTAACTTGACAGCAGCAAATGAAACATTCGATAGGAAACTTAGTGGGCAGTGAGTGTAGGTTAATGGGGAAGGAAAAACTCAGAAAGAGGATGAGAATGGTTGTTATACAACTTACGGAATGTAA
The DNA here is from genome assembly GCF_000296735.1 of Chrysochloris asiatica. Taxonomy (NCBI): domain Eukaryota; kingdom Metazoa; phylum Chordata; class Mammalia; order Afrosoricida; family Chrysochloridae; genus Chrysochloris; species Chrysochloris asiatica. The sequence continues at coordinate 11,777,475 of NW_006408618.1, forward strand.
TGAATGTCACTGTAGCAATTGTTGATTGGTGTGTTTTAGCTGTGTGTATTCTCAACAACAACTGAAATTTTAAAACTATTTTTTTATCACTTCTTAGAGTGATTTTGATCTTCTTATTCCTCTAGACTGGCAGAACACCTAGTATTATGTGTTCTGTTAGTGAATGAAGAGTTTCAAAGAGGTGAAAGGGCAATCTTTTCATGTAATCATTGCTATGTATTTAAGATCAGAAGTGGGAGGGGAACCTTTATCTTTGTAGGATTAAAAATCCAAAGAGAAGAGGACAGTAAGAATGGAGGATGTGCTTTAAGACGATAAATTTAAAAGGTTTTAACAGGTAGGAGAATATTCTACTTACCTGCTTTATATATTTATTGGTTAGTTGTTTTGTTGTTGTTGTTTAGTACCGAGGAGTCGTGACCCTGCACTGGGTGTCCGAGGCTGTAAATCTTTTTGGGAGCAGAAAGCCTCATCTTTCTCCTGTGGAATGGCTGGTAGTTTCGAACTGTTTGACCTTGAGGTTAGCAGCCCGATTCGTAACCATGGTGCTACCAGAACTCCTTAGTTACAGGTAGATATTAATCAGTAAATAAATTCAGTTAGTTAGTTTGGTCAGTAAGGAGGATTAGTAGGAAAAAGAAAGACTTTAGTGAATTAAGAGGAAAGAAACTAAGAAAAAGCTGGACATTTGTTCAGCTAGTATTTATTAAGCTGTATTGTGTAAATGGTAGAAGAGTTGCAGAGTTGTGCAAGACTTGTTCCCCACTGTTACGAAGAGAATGGCTTAACACAAAGGTGGAGAGGTCGAAAACTTACACTGTGTTTTGAAAATGGCACTTCAGAGTCTAGTGTTCCTGTTGGAGCATATTACGAAGAAAGATAAGAGTAAACAATTAGGGCTAGATTGTAAAGTGTTTTCATTTTATGTCCTTATTACTGCTCTCGCTACCTGAAATTTCCTTTCACTTCCAACTTATCCAGTGAAAATACTATCTATACTTCATTTGCTTCTACAATTTTGTAAATATCTTGGCTGGAAATCATCTGCCTCCTATTCTGTATTCCTGAATCCTTAATTTACACCCTGGTTGTATACCCTATTTTTATTAGACAGTACTTTGTTCTGAATCACCGAATCTTATTGAGCTTATAGGTGATTTGGTTTAGATATTTTTAAAGGTTTTTATTGTGGATTGAGTGAAAGTGTACAGGGCAGTTCATCAGTTTTACATTCATACATCTTGTTTCATTACAGTTATTAAAATCCCCTCATGTACCATCAATTAACAGTACTTCTCTCCATCCACTTTAGCTTTTAAAAAAAAAAATACCACTCAGGCATATATAATAATTTACATCTCAAGAGGGCACATTCTGCAAGTCTGCCTCCTGGCCACCAGCTCTTAGTCCCTTTCTTCCCCTAAATCTATAGTCCTCAACCACTCCCCCTCTCAGTGAGCCAATCTCTGCTCCATCTCTGGTGTCCCTGCTTCTCTGGATAAGGTCCTGCATTCTGCTTGTGCGCTTCTCTCTTGAAGGTGGTAGAGTCCTCTGTTTCTGGACTGTAAGATTAACCACTCCCCTGTTTTTGTTATAAAACTTCTTCCTTTACAGTTGTGACAGTCACAATTAGTCATGACAACAGTTATTCACTACTGAATAATACGAATCTTATTCCCATCTCTTTTCACCAGACCCATGGTGTTTTGTTATA
>NW_006408618.1:11786097-11787292 GCF_000296735.1 Chrysochloris asiatica
TGGGCATATTCAGGGGTTATCTGTGGCCTTAATACTTAGATGGGTGTGTATTTTGGTATTTTTTATGCTTTCTGATTGCCTCCAGGTAGATGTGATCAAGCGTTGGGCTTCCCTTTTCACTCTTCTTCCTAAGAAATTTCAAGGTGCCACTATTGGTCGTTGTAACTCAGGATTAAATTTTCAGCCTACTTCCTTTTTAGTCTGCCTGTCTCGCTCCACAATCCTCGTTCAGACCTTTTTACTAGTGATAAACAATTCAAGGCCGGCTGTGGCCGTTTGTTTTTAAGTGGAAACTGTCACTTTAAATTTCAAGGAGTTCTGTGCCACATGCGTAGTAGAACCCTCCAAGGGTAGGGGTGGGGTGTCCACTCACTCGGGCACCCACTCTAGTCATCAGAATGGAGGTGCGTAGACAGCAAGAGACCAATCAACAGATAAAAACAAAAAGAAAGAATGTCCACACCTTTATCTCCATCTTTCTGTCAGGCGTCCGTGGATGCTCTGATCCTTCCCCAGCTTGGTCTCGCCCAAAATGGCAGCTCTAGGAGCAGCTGAGCATCTTGAAGTAGAAAACAGTGGATTTCTTGCTTCTGCTACAAATTCCCCTAGCTTTTTAGCCCTCCAACATTCTAAATATTCCTTTATGTGCAGTTCAGCATTCTGACATCATCCCCTGAGCCTGCTTGTTGCAGTATTCTGCGTTGTTGCTGATGGCGCTCCTCACTGCACTTCCACCCGATACACCATCTTGTTTGTTCTCCCCCTAGAAGTCAAAGTGTTTTAATTGGCAATTATTTGATATCTGATGAGTTTCAACAATTTGCCATTGTTTTTGAGCAAGGTATATTAGGAAAGCAGAACTGACTCAATGACAATTAATAACAACAAAATTCTAATGTCAAATTTCAGGGTAACGTACAATCCGGATGCAGTGAGACCAGATAGGAGTCATTTGTAACATTTTAGTATTTTAGACTGAGAAAACAGTGGCAAGGAGGAGAAGAAAACTACATATAGAAGTTTTATTATGGGCTATAAAAGGAGCTCTGGTAGTGTAGTGGTTACAAATCTGGCTGCGAACAGCAAGGACAGCATTTCGAAACTACCAGCTGTTCTGCAGGAGAAAGATGAGGCTTTCTGCTCCCATAAAGATTTACAGCCTCGGAAACCCTGTACAGGGTCACTATGGGTCGGA
>NW_006408618.1:11789110-11797837 GCF_000296735.1 Chrysochloris asiatica
GTGACAGGGTTGTATTCTTTCACCATACTTATTCTACCTGTATGCTGAGCAAATAATCTGAGAAGCAGGTTTATATGAAGAAAAATGTGGCATCAGGCTTGGAGGAAGATTCATTAACAACCTACAATATGCATACATATATACATACATACATATATACATACATACATACATACATACATATATATTCAAGGAGCTCTGGTAGCATAGTGGTTGCGAATCAGGCTGCGAACCATAAGGTCAGCTGTTCGAAACTACCAGCTGTTCCGTGGGAGAAAGATGAGGCATTCTGCTCCCGTAAAGATTGACAGCCTCGGAAACCCTGTACAGGGTCGCTATGAGTTGGTTCCGACTCCACGGCACATAACCATCACCACTATATGTATATTCATACGTAATTTGCTCAGATTACCACATTTACAATAGAAGTTTCTGATTCGTTACTTTTGTTTTGCTTGATCAGTTGACATTTACTGATGTAAATGATTACTAACTGATTTGTGAACATTAGTCAGAGTCATGAAATTTTCTTTGGTCACAAATTAATACCTATTCTCTTGTGTGTTAGTTATAGTTTTCAAGCAGATGAAGATCTGGAGTCTCTAGTCATTTTAACTTGGCATCATGCTCCATCACCCCAGGGTCCACTCATCTACACTGGGCACTCTTCCTTTAAAGTGAGAGCATTGGATTAGCTATTTCCAATGTTTCATGTAGTTTTACTACCGTCTGTGCCACACTTGTTAAGTACCATCAAGTCAGTTCTGATTCTTAGGTACCCTGTATAGGGTTTCTAAAGAGGGGCTGATTGACTTTGAACCACCAACTTTGGGGTTCAAACTGACCTTGTGGTCCAGTGTTTATTCTATAGCACCTTGCTTCCAGTTCACTGGTTTCTGTTATAAAAGATATGAGTAGTCTACTCATGCTATTTGGTAGCTCTTGAACTCCACAGAACTAGAGTTGTTAGATAAAAAGTGGAATGTTTAATTCAATTTGAAGTTAAGGTGAAAAACAAATAATTCTTTAGTCTTACTGTAATATTTGAGGCATACATAGAGTAAAAATTTATTGCTTATCTGAAATTCAAATTTTACTGGGCATTTATATTTTATTTGCTAAATCTGGCCAAGAACTGACCATAAAAACTTAGCTGTGTAGCTAGAGGAACTCATTAAGAAGAGGTGTGGAGGAGATTGGCAAATATTGAGCCAGCCCTACATTTTGGAGGTCAATTAAAAGGGAAGTATGTGGGTAATATGAGTGGGTTGAACTCAGTGGATCTTTTAAGGTCACTTCAAGATCTAAAGTGCTGTCATAAAAAAGTTTTAAAGTGCTTACTTTTTATTTGGTGCTAGCAGATCACACAAAATTGTGTAATACTGATTTATGACCTTTTGCAATCCTTAGAAATTGTGTTATAAAAAGAATAAAGATCTTGACACAGTCCAAGGGAGATCCAAGTGATTGTCTTAACCAACTTACACTGATAGGTAAATTAGCTTTGTTTTAACTGTATGCTTGTTAAAGTAATTCTTCTGGTTTTCAGTAACAGAATCCTACTCTGGATACTTAAGCATAAAATAGAATGCATTGATAGTTTCTCTCATAGAATTCTAGAAGTTGAGCACTTAATTTTTGGAAATAAGGATAGGATTTTATTTGCTAATGTTTTACATTTTATAATGTTTTAAAGTTATGGGAAAAGTTATTTCCTACTTCTGCTTCTTTCAAATACTTATATATTTCTTGCAACATACTCTGTTTCTTTATAGCATCTCAAGTCCTTCTTTTCACGTTTATAATGTATGTAGTATTTATTGCCCAATCACTTAAGGGAGCAAACAGCGCTGAGTAAGAATCAGATGACAGACTGCAAATTAAATTAGAGCTTCTTTCATGGTTTATTACTTGTCCAAATAACCCCTTCTAAGAAAGTCTTCGGACTTATTGTCAGGAGGGACCCAGTCTCTGGAGAAAAGGATATCATGTTTGGTAAGGTAGAGGGTCAGAGAAAAAGAGGAAGAGCCCAATGAGATGGATTGGCCAATGGCAGCATCAGTGGACTCAAACGTAGCAACAGGATTGGGCAGTATTTCGTTCTGCTGTGCATAAAGTTGCTATGAGTCAATACCACCTCAATGGCACCTAACACCAACCACAACAAGAAAGTTTTGGGGCAGTGCTGTCTATCTCATTTATTGGCACACTGCTGGAGAGACACGGCTAAGTGTTTTCTGCCCAGAAATTCTTTGGTTATTGTTAAGATTAAATTTTTTATAATAATAAACACAAAAATAACAATGGTTTATAAGCAAGATAGAAGTATATTTCCCTTTCCTGTAAAAGCACCAGAAGTAGGAATCCCAGAGCTGTCGTGGTGGTTCTGTGGCCCTCAGAGATCTAGGTCCCTTCCAGATCCCTGCCTTACCATCCCTATATTCCTAGTCTCTTTCTCATCACAGTTCACATAGGCTTCTTCTGGAGTTTTGAGCAGTAGAATTGAGATAGGGAAAGAAGAGGGATTAGAGGTTGTTATTGTTGTTGTTAGGTGCCATCAAGTCGGTTCCGACTCATAGTGGACCCTATGCACAACAGAACAAAACACTGCCTGATCCTGGGCCAACCTCACAATTGTTGCCATGCTTGAGCCCATTGAGGATTGTGGGTGGGGGTGGGGGGATAAAGAACAGGCACCAGTATCTTTTAAGGAACTTTTCTGGAGATTGTGACAAACCAGTTCTGTCTATCTCATTGGTAAGAGTTTGATCAACCAGCTGCAAAGGGAGACTGGGAAATTTTTTTCTTCTGGCAGCCATATGCCCAGGCAAAGATCTAAGTTGTATCGTTGTGGGTAACCTGAACTCCATGGACCTAGAAATCTGAATTCCAGGAGAATTAAAACTGTTTCACAAACCTCAACACTGTGTTACATGTCTCATTGTGTTACTGGTTTGCTCAAAAAGGTCAGATTTCTGGTTCTAACTTCCTGCCACTGTGAGTTTAAAAGATTTCTCTGTGTAAAGCCAAGCAGTGAGTCAGAAGCAAGTCATTCATGGATTAGCAATCTGACCTTGTGGAGTATAATTTCTTTTGAAGTCATTTTAAAGGAAACTGAAGTAGCCTACATTTTTGAGAAGTTTGAAAATACTTTTCCTATTATATGCTGACTGGTTTACTTTGTATTTCTTTGTTTCAGCATATTTAAGCATGCCGCTGTGCCTCTGAAAGGTTTACATTCTCTGTTCATAAATGTCCCGACCCCTTTCTTAACCTCAGTAACATCTGCCTGGAATTCTTGTTAGAAGAGTTAGCTTTTTGAAATGCTTATCAGTATATGTTTATAAATTTTGTACTTAAAAAACTTAAGAGACTTCCATTTGCCCCTGTTGTTGTTAGTGCTCGTAAGTCTGTTCCAATTATGTTTCCAAGGAATAGCTAGTGAGTTTGAACTGCCAACCTTGAAGTTCAAACTGACCTTGTTGTCAAGTGTGTATCCACAGTCTACACCAAGACTTCTCCAGTTGCCCCTAGGATAAAATGAAAGATTTTTAGAATGGCACAGAAGTCTGTCCTTCATCTAGTCCTTAGTTCTTCATCTTCATCTCTGCTCACTCACTCTGTCTCTATATATTTCAATAGTAGGTGGTGGTTCCCCTTTTTTGTAATCTTACCTATTTTAGCTACTTATTTAAAATAAATGTAGTTGAATTAGATAATCTCTAGCTTTCTTTGCTGGTGTTGGCTGTGAGTTAGTGTGCTGGACTGCCAAGTTGATTTGATCCTCAGGGTCGGTGGTTCAAGCTCACCATTTTCTCCTAGGAAAACCCTATACAGGATTGATATGGGTCTGAACCAACTCGACGGCACTTAAAACAGCAGCAGCAGCAAGTTTTCTGTAAGCACTAAAACAGTAATTTTGTTTAATCGTATATTTAAAACTGTTTTAGTTTCTAGTTGAGTGTCTCCTTCTCTCCTTTCCTTCCTTTCCCCCATTCCGGCCAGTAGTTCTTTTTTGTTGTTGTTAAGTGCCATCAAGTTAATTCTGACGCATAATGACTTTGTATAGGGTTTCTGAGGATGGTGAGTTTGAACCGCTGAGCTTTCAGCTCAAACTGACTTTGTAGTGCTGGGATTATTGTGGCCCATGGTCCCTGGATCAGCAGTTTGAATCCACCAGCCACTTGGTGGGAGAAAGGTGAGACTTTCCACTCCTGTAAAGATTTACAGCCTTGGAAATTCTATGCTCGGTTGCTGTTAATCAGAACCGACTTGATGGCACACAACCACCACCACTACGGACAGGGTAATATTAATAGACATGAGGTTGAAATGATGAGCAAACTTTAAAACTTCTAACTTTCAACCTTTGCAGGATACTGATACTATTAAGCATTATTCAGATTTACTTTAAAGACATTTTGACGTACTAACTGATGATATTTCACTAATTGATGTGTTAGAAAAACTTGAAAGAAGGCAGAAGTGGACCACTTCTTGTAATATATTCTTCTATGGTTTTTCTTACTAAGGGTGACAGTAATAGTTAGCTTTTATATTCATCAACACTATCATACTAGTTCAGATATAGATTCCTGAACTACCGACAGAGAAATTTTGATTCAGGAAAAAAAAAAAACTTTAAAAAATAGGGACCTTTTTAGTTTTATATTCCCAAACAGTGGTATGAAGTGTCTAAGGTTTTAGAGGTTGGAATCATAGGGGGTTGTGAGAAAAATGCACAAGTCTACCACTTTTTTTGTTAGAGAAGGCTATCATGTTTGGTAAGGTGAAGGGTCAGAGAAAAAGAGGAAGACCCTCACCGAGATGAATTGGCCAAGTGGCAGCATCGATGTACTCAAGTGTGGCAACAGTAGTGAGGTTGGCCCAGGATCGGGCAATGTTTTGTTCTGCTGTGCATAGTAGGGTTGCTATGAGTCGATACCGACTCAATGGCACCTAATAACAACAACCACCACCAATTTTTTATATTGGCTTTCACTCTTTTGAATTTTTTTTGCTATTCTTTTACGTTCTCTCTTCTCTTTCTCTCTTGTCATAGGATTCCCCTGCTACTGTTGTGTCTTCATGGCATTCACAGTACCCGTGATAATTTATTTAATGCCTTTCTTCACTGATAGACAATGAGCTAACTTGCTGATCTGTTTGGACTTTGAGATCAGCTTGGGATAACAAAGCAATACCCTTATTTGTGAACTGACTGAGAAAGAAGAAAAGACATGGGGAAGAAGGAAAATTAAAGGGTAGAATTAATAAGGAAAGTAGGGTAGAATTAATAAGGAAAGTAGGGGAGGATAAGGAGGCTGTTTGAGTTTTCATACTCACATGACTAGAAATTACATGTTCTCTGGAATTGATAGCAGAGGGCTATGTGTGGGCGAGTAGTGAGTGGGTGGGGGCCTATTTTGTCACTTTCTCATCATTCCTGTCACATATATGCTACTTTGTTTGGTGTTCCAAAATTCCATAAGTTTTGCTCAACTTTTTATATTTATCCTTCTTCAGACTCGATTCTTTCAATTACTTTCTCCTTTAGTCCATTAATTCTTATGCTAGTTCAAATTTGCTGTTGAATCCCTCCATTTATTAAGCTATTATATTTTTTTCAGCTCTAGAATACCTTTCTATCATTTATTACAGTGTCTGTATCTTTACTGGAGTCTTGGTGTGGCACTACAGGATAATGAACTAGACTGCAAGGTCAGTTTGAGCTGCAAGATCAGCAGGTCAGCCCCACCAGCCACTCCTCAGAAACCTATACAGGGTTGGTATGAGTCGGAATCGACTCGATGGCACTTTCCAACAACAATATATCTTTATTGGGTAGCATGATAGCTCTGTAGGATAAACACTGGACTTCGAACTACAAGGTTAGTGGTTTGAGCCCACCATCCTCTCTCCATAGGAGAAAGATGAGGCTTTCTGTTCCTTCACGGATTTATAGCCTTGAAAACCGTGTACAAGAACGCTATAAGTTGGAACTGACTCAGTGGCACTTAACAACAACAGCGTCTTTTTTAATATTCTAATTTCAAAAGATTACACATCATTTAAAAAGGTTCCTTTAGTTCTTAGAGGATGATTTAAAACTTTTGAAATCTTATTCTGTCCATTCTGTAGCCTTTCTTTCATTGAGATTAGTTTTCTTCTTAAATGTTAATTTTCCCAGATACTGTTAGGCACTCATAGCCTTCAGTCTCTGCTCCCTGCTCTCTCTCTCGTCCAGGGTGAGCTGTGATTCAGACTAGATTGAGAATTAAGTCTTTCAGGCAACTCCTAGAGAGAGCAGAACCCCACCGAACAGTCTGCCAGAAAAGTCTGCCCTTTTCACTCCACAGCCAGAGATCAGAGCCCATCTCTGAGTGGTGAACCATGTCCCCTCTCTGCTATAACTTAAAGAATGCCACACCAGGACGGGCTGGACAGAGAAGTAGAGAAAGAAGTTTTCCTATAATTTGAAAGTCACCTATTGATTTAGTATGCGATTAGTTTTTCTATTTGTTTGATTTAGTTTAGTGTGTGTGTGTTTTTTAAGTTTTTATTGTGAATTATGTGATAGTTTACATGGGAGAACACCAGTTTTAATTCTTCCTATCGTATTTCGTTTCATTGCAATGATTACAGTCCCCTCCATGCATCATCAAACCAAAGGGTACACCCCACAAGCCTGCCCCCCAGCTGTCAGCACATAACCCCTCTCCCTCCCTGAGCCCAGAGTCCCCAGCTGTTCCATCTCTCCATGTCATTGTCTCTGCCTCCATCTCTGGCATCACTGTTTCTCTGGGTAGGGTCCCATGCTCCGTTCTTGTCTTGTGGTCCCAGGGACCTTGTCTCCTGGACTGTACAGTCAATCACTCTCCTCCTTTTGTTATAAAACATCTACCTTTACATTTACAACACTCACAGTCAGTCCCGATAGCAGTTATTCACTGTTGAACCACTATTGAGTCTTATTCCCATCTCCTTTCATCAGCTCCATCCCAATAGATTAAAAACCACTCTTTGGAGATTCTACTTTTCCCCACACCCTCTAGAACTAGGCTCCCTCTCGAAAGCTTGTAAGCCAGTCACTTCTTGCCTTTGTAGCACCCCTATTTTGGGTAGCCAGTGTCTGAGTTGCCCATCCCTGTCAACCTGTGTACAGAGGGGGTCGGAATGATCCTCTGTGAATAGTTTTTGAGATGAAGGGTTTCTGTAGTTTTTTGGTACTTATGAGGTCTAGTCATGATATTGGACCTACTTACTCGTAGAAACCCTGAAGAGCAGTTCTGTAGATAGGATCCCTCTGAGTTGGAATTGATTCAGTAGCAATGGGTTTGGTTTGGCTTGGTTTCATGCTACTGACTTCCCCGCATGTTTTTCTTGTAATATTCAGTAAAATTGTAATGGACTTTTTATAGTTACACTTTTTTATTCCTCAGACTTCTCTCACAGTTAGCCATTTGGAAATTACGTGTTCTCCTATCTTCAAATCTTCTCAAATGCCATCTTATCCTTGAAGAATTCCAGACCTCTCTCAGAAAAAAACAGCACACTCCTGTGCCCTATACAATCCTCTGCTTTATTTCTTTCCCTAATATCATCTGGCATGCAGTATATCTTGTCTAACTGGAATTAAAAGCTGCATGAGGACAGTAACTTCATTAGCCCAATTCTGAAGATTAAATAATAAAAGTACTACTTTTTTTCTTTGTGCCATTTTGTTTGATAGGGATAGTTGATTACTATAGTGATAAATAAACATCAAGATGAAGATGCTTGTATAATTAAGATGGAAGAAGCAAAGAGAACTGAAATAAAATACTATTGCATTACTTAGGAGGGCAGTGGTGATTCAGTGGTAGAATTCTTGCCCTCCATGCAGGAGATCCCGGTTTGATTGCTAGCTGTGCACTCAAGTACAGCCAACACTTGTTAGAGGAGGAAAGGAAGGACTGTAGATCTAATGCTAAATATCAAGCAGTGAGACTCCTATGAATCACAGAGTCCAACTCCATTGTGCATTGGGTCACCAAGTGTTGGGGCCCAATTCAATGGCAGGTAACAGTAGATAACCCTAATGTGAAAACATATATTTTGTAGAAATTTCTTTTCTTCTAGGGGACATGTTGTGGTTGTTGTTAGGGGCCATCAAGTTAGTTCCGACTCATAGTGACCCCATTCACAACAGAACGAAAGACTGCCTGGTCCAGTGCCATCCTAAAATTATTATGCTTGAGTCCATTGCTGCTGCCACAGTGTGAATCTATTTTGTTTGCGGGGGGTGGGTGGGGTCCTTCCTCTTTTGCACTGATTCTCCACTTTAACAAGCATAATGTCCTTCTCCAGGGATTGGTCCCTCCTGATAATTTTTCCAAAGTTATGAGAGATGAAGTTTCATCATCCTTGCCTCCAAGGACCATTTTCATGTAACTCTTCTGACACAGACCTGTTTGTTTTTTTGACAGCCCATGGTGCTTTCAATATTCGTCTCCAACAAAATAACTCAAATGCATCTTCTCCTGTCTTCCTTATTCATTGTCCAACTTTCACATGCATATGACGCAGTTGAAAATGCTACAGCTTGGGTCAGGCACACTTTAGTCCTCAAACTGGTATCTTTACACTTTAAAGAGATCCTGTACAACAGATTTGCCTAGTACAATGTGCCATTTGATTTCTTAAATGCTTCTTCTATGAGTGCTGATAGTGGATGCAAGCAAAATG
>NW_006408618.1:11803662-11808895 GCF_000296735.1 Chrysochloris asiatica
GTAAAATGTAATCAAATGTGTTCTTGAGATGGTCTCTAAATTCATTGGAATTTGTTTAAGGTCATGTTTTGGCTTTTGTGGATTTGTTTTTATTTTCTTCATCTTCAGCCTAAACTTGCTTATGAGCAATTGATGATTGTTCCACAGATGACCCCTATCATTCATCAGCATCATTCCTATCACCAAGCTGTGTTTTCCAACTACTGATCCACCTCTTCTTTTTTTCCAACCTTTGCATTCCAATCAACAGTAGTTATCAATATATCTTGATTGCTTGTTTGATCAATTTCAGAGTGAAGCAGTTGGTAGAATTCTTCAGTTTTATCATCTCTGACTTCTTTAGTGGTTGGTGCATAAATTGGAATAATAGTGGCATTAACTGCTCTTCCTTGTTGTTGTTGTTAAGTATAGGGTTTACAAGGAGCTGCAGGTAAGCTTGAACTATCAACCATGCAATTCAAACCAGTCCAGCGCATTAACCCACAGTGCCACCATTTGTGGTTCCCAGCATAGTAATCCATACGATTTGATTGTCAGATTCATAATGGCCAATATCAGACCATTTCAGTTCATTAATGCTTAGGATATTGATCTTTATGCATTCCATATCATTTTTGACAACTTATAAATTTTCTTGATTCATACTTCCTACATCCCATGTTGATTATTAATACTTGAAGCTGTTTCTCCTCATTTTGAGTTGTGCCCTATCAACAAATGAAGGTACAGAAAGCTTTAATCCATTCTCCTTATCATGATAATCTCTGCTTTAAGTAGGCTGGTCTTCCCCAGTTGCATTTTGAGTGCCTTCCAACCTGAGAGGCATTATATCTGACAGTATTCTATTGCTATTCGTAAGGTTTTCAGTGACTTAAGCACTCAGGAGTAGACTACTTCCCCTTCTTCCTGGTCTGTGTTAGTATGTGAGTTCCTGAAACATATTCACCCTGGGTGACTGTGTTGTTGTTATTAAGTGCCGTTGAGTCAATTCCGACCCATAGCGTCCCTGAATAAGGTTTCCAAGGAGCAGCTGATGAGCTTGAACCTCCAACCTTGCAGTTCAAACTTTGCAGTCTGGCACATTAACCCACACCCTACTGGTATTCAAAATACTGGTGGCATAACTTACAGCATAACAACAACTTGCAAGCCACCACAGGATAACAAACTGAAAGACAAAACCTACATATGTATTCTCTTTTGGCTAAAATTCATCATGTCTTCCAATCAGCTCACTCTTGCTTTCTTTGTTTACTAAACTTCAATGTATTTTTGTTCTGGTGTGGTGCTGTAGGATAAGGACTGGTGTGCTAGCCGCAAAGTTTGTAGTTGAAACCTACCATTACTCACCAGAAACCGTATACAGCCCTTAACAACAAGGAGTCATTGGAGTCTTGGATGGTGATAATACTGCTCCTATGACCCTTATGTAGTCTACTTTGTGTGTCTTATTTTCTAACTCCATCAACTTCTTGTGATAATCTAGAACCTTAGTGTATTCTCACTGCTTAGGACCAGGAACAAAACAAAGTTTCAAAAATACTTTATAGTGGCTATGTTGATATTTTTAGACTTTTTGTGTTTTTAAAGTACTTTCCCCAACTTTTTTAGTATAACAGAATTTAGAATTAGACTTAAACACAGATTTAACCATAGGAAAAGACCCTTTTTTTTCCTTGAAGAATTAGTTATTAATACTTTGTTTTCCTTTATACGTTGGTAAATCCTACCAGTTTTTAAATAATCTAATTTACATGGTGAAAACTGCAGTAAGTGGCTTATCATAAAATAACTTGTATTGAGCAAGTTGTTTTTTGTTTCATACTTATTCAAAAACTGCATATTTTAGGATTTTAGGATTAGCTTAAAACAATTTTATGAAAAATAATCTTTATGATGAAAGTTGTATTTACTTAGGCTAAATACAGTTATGGAGATTGGAGTAGATGTTACTGTATAAATATAGGTATAATATAGAACTGCTATGTTTTGAAATGTAAACTGGTGGAGGGGTAGCTTGAAAGAAAGGAACTTAATATTATGCCTTTATATGCATAATGAGATCGTTATGTAGGACTATTATAATGCTTTTTTCTACCTTTTTTTCCCAACTTAAAATGAATCGAAAAATAGTATGCTATTTTTATCAATGTTTGTGTACTTTTTGATTTTTACATAGTTTAGGAGTTCACTTAGTAGGAGAATTACTTTGGTGTCTGTATTTGATAAGAGTGTTTTAAAAGAGTATAAATGTTGCTTTTTCTTATAATCATTTCTAAAACTACAAGTCAGCTGTAGAAATCAGTTTTCTGTTTTAACTCTTGTGAACTCAGTCACTTAGCATAAGTTTCTTTTAATTCTGCCTTGTTCCAGAGAGCTCTGTAGAAAATGTTAATGACCCACTAAGCATGCTTTAGTCCCTAATCTTTTCTTTATTTCGTTTGAAATTCTGTAGCAATTGAAACCATTTTTTATGAAGGAAGTTGGCAGTCACTTTGATGATTTTGTGACCAATCTTATTGAAAAATCAGCATCATTAGACAAGGGTGGCTGTGCTGTCACATCTTTTTCTGGTTTTGAAGGAGAGAACAGCCATCGAGCTAAGTAAGTATGCCTATCATTTTCTTTTAATGTGATCATTAGTATAACCTGGTGGTTATTTAACCACTTGAAGCAATAGTTTCTTCATTTCAAAATGTGGATAATAACAAATGTGCATACCTCATTTAAAACTTTGGGGATAATGAATCCTGGTGTGGCATGGTGGAATAATGTTATGAACTTCAAGGTTGTTTCAACTCCAAGGTCTTCAATTCATATTCAGCCAGCTGCTCCTCAGAAACCTATTCAGGGTTCCTAGGAGTCAGAACCATGGCACTTAACAACAGCAGAGGCACATTATGACCTCAGGAAGCGTGGTTGTTAGAGAGGAATGCTGAGCTCCCCATTTCAATGAAGTGTTCCATTACCTCTTCAGGATCCCTGGTAGTGTAGTGGATTAAGAGCTGAGCAGCTAACTGCACCATCAGCTGTTTGAATCTACCAGCCTTCTGCAGAAGAAAGAGGAGGGTTTCTGCTCCTGCAAAGATTTATAACCTCGGAAATTCTATTCAACGTCTCTGTGAGTTAGAACAGACTCAGTGGCACTTCACAACAACAATACGTCTCCAAGGAGCTCTGGTGTTCCTGTGGGGTGGTAGGCATTGGGTTTCTAACTGCAAAGTCAGCAGTTCAACCCACCAGCTGCTCTGTAGAGAAAGGTGTGGCTATCTTCTCCCATAAAGGTTTACACTCTCAAAATCCCTACGTGAGTATCTCTGAATCAGAACTGACTTAACTGCAGTGGGCAATATCTTTCCTCCTAGTCTGGTAGCGTAGTGGTTATGAATCAGGCTGTGAACCTCAAGGTCAGCAGTTCAAAACTACCAGCCATTCTGCAGGAGAAAGATGAGGCTTTCTGCTCCCGTAAAGATTTACAGCCTCAGAAACCCTGTATAGGGTCGCTATGAGTCGGAACTGACTCCATGGCACACAGCCACCAGATAGATAGTTAGCATTTACCTACCTACATCATAACAGTATTCAGAAGGAAGAAATTAAATAACACACATAAAGCCCTTAATACCTGCCTCATCGTGAGAAAAGTTAATTAATGTTAGATGCTGAAGTAGGTAGTACTCTTCCTCTTACAAATAAGTTAAAATTTCTTAGAATACTTGAAGTACTTACAGTTTGTTTTAATTTTGCTCTTTCCAGAGATCTAAGGGCACCTCCAGAACAAGGAAAGCTCTTTATCGTAAGGCAATCTCTGTTAGAGTGAGTACTTTTAATTACTTATGTTAATTTTTGTTTGAATAAAATAAATAAAAAACCCTACTACTCTGATGTTAGAATCACTGCTTAATTTGAATATTTAATGAGTTTGCTCTACATTCATATAAATTTGTAGTTTGGGTATTTCTTTTACATTCTTTCTCATCATCTGTTCGTATTCTTTGGGATCATCTGTTTCTGTGTCTGTGTCTGTTTCAAAGGATGGAGGGGTTAATATTATCTGGTGTCGGTTAAATTCCTTTAAGTCCTGTCACTGAAAACCAGTTACCAAGATCTAGAACAAGATCTAGGCAAAACCCTTCTTCATGGCAAAACACCTCCTGGTGTGGTGCTGTAGGATCAGCACTGGTCTGTGAACCACAAGGTCATCATCAGTTGAAACCGATGAGGTGTTCCTTGGAAACCCTTAAAGGGGGACTCAAGCGTGACAACAGTAGTGAGGTTGGCACAAGATCAGTGTTTCATTCTGCTGTGCATAAAGTTGCTAGGGTCGGTACCAACTTGGTGGCACCTAACAACAACCTTAAAGAGGAACCGACTCGATAGCACTTAACAACAACACATCTTCTTAATATATAGTTCACTTTGTTTCATCTCTTCTTTGGCTGGTCAGTTTAGAAACCTGGTCATTTTCTAAAATAATTAGGATACTGATAAATAGTTTTTTGAAAGCAATATTAAGAAATAAAAATTATTTGTGAGCACCTCATTTGCAAACTGAAAATTATAGGTGCACTTCCAGTAGATGATGAATATTTCTTCTTTACGCTTTTTGAGTATATCATTTATTTACTTATCTCTTTTTTTAAAGATTGCTGAAATTTAAAACCTGCATTTGAATAGGCCATCTGAGTTGGTTAAAAGTTTTTTTTAAGAGTATTAATATGCTTTTCTTTTAAAATTGCTTATCAAAACTTGCTTTCTGTAAACGAGATTGATGTGTATTATTTAACCTTGATGAGAAGGCCAAAGTTTTCAAAGCATATAATATAGAATTCCATTTCAGTGTTTTACAACACTGTTGTTTGAAGAGATTTTCCTTTTAAAATTTGTTTCTGAGGTAAAAATCAGTAAGATTTCTCATAAAAGGGAACATAGAATAATTTCTATTATTAAACTAAAATTTTAATATTAGAATTGTACAAAAACATTATACAAAGAAAAAAATGAGGTATACTGTGAAAAAAATCAACCAAGAAAATGGAACACATTTTCTTTAGTTCTGAAGGGGTTTTTTATTAGAATTTGAAGATTTTTAATCCAGAGATTTAATGGTACTCTAGATCCTCTGAGATCCATATTTGTGCCTGTTCCAAAGAGAGGTGACCCAACGGAATGCGGAAATCATCGGACAATCTCTTTGATATCTCAAGCGAGTAAAGTTTTGCTAAAGGTAATA
>NW_006408618.1:11809969-11832404 GCF_000296735.1 Chrysochloris asiatica
GGCAGCATCTATGGACTCAAGTGTGGCAATAGTAGTGAGGTTGGCCCAGGATTGGACATTGTTTCGTTCTGCTGTGCATAAGGTTGCTATGAGTTGGTCCCGACTCGATGGCACCTAACAACAACAACAGATCCTCTGATAAGTCACTTAGGAAATTCTTAGGGTTAAAAACTTGCTTTGGTTAGATTCAAAAGGTATTTATTTAGGAAAAGTCATCTAGAAAGTCATTTCTTAAAAGTCTTTTTTAGCATTTGAAAGGTTTTTCTGTTTCCTGTTTTCAGTGTCCTTTTTTCTTACTTACAAAAAATGTCCTGGTAGGTTCTTAAGAATGCAGATCAATTGATAATTGTTGTTGTTGTTAAATGCTGGTCGAGTCGCTTCCGACCCATAGCGACCCTGTACAAGGTTTCCAAGGGTGTAAATGTTTACGGGAGCAGAAAGCCTCATCTTTCTCCCCAATTGATAATAGTTCAGTATTATTCTATTCTAAGAGACAGTTTCTTAGAAATAGCCTTGTCCTATGATTATTTCCATTAGTATTATTTTTTATGTAGGTCGTGTCATTCACACAGTTATGTTAATGCTTATTGTCTGTGTACTAAAGATTATGATGGATGAAGTATGTTTGCTTTTTAAATTTTTTTGGAGGGGATATTACACATCTTCTGAACGGTCTTGAAGAAAAGTCTTTTAACATTTTTACCAGTTTAGTTTTGATCACTGATTTTAATCTTTTGAATTACATTTACAGTGAGCTGTTTGAGGTGGACCACATCAGAACCATATATCACATGTTTATTGCACTCCTCATTATTTTTATCCTCAGCACACTGGTAGTAGATTACATTGATGAAGGAAGGTAAGAGAATGAAAAGGGTGTTTAGTCAGTTGATATGAGAGATGTTGGGAGTTTTCTCTATCTTTAAATTTATTGAAGGGTAATGTGGTCAAATTTGCTTCAGGAAATCCCTGAGAACTGGTTTGTGTCTTCTCTGAAAGTAAACTCAAATGAAAATTGGAAGTTTCATTTATTTTTTAAATGGTCTATTTTAATAGTACTTTTTAGGTACTTTTTCTAAATGGGAGAATTTTATATATGAAGCTAAGCCAAAAAGTATTGCTATAAAGATCATAGCAACCTTTATTTAAAAAAAATATTAAGATATGCCGCTGTTGTTTATAGACAATTCCTCCATCAAGGTCTATATACTTCTTCTGAAGGCAGTGTTTCCATCTCTAACCTTCCTTTCAGAATTCTGTGCTCTTCTAGTTACACCACTCAAATGACAGTTTGGGCATCCACAAGGGACTCAAATTGTGTTCCTTTTAAATATTCTTTGAGTTTTGGGAACAAAAAGAAGTCTGAACGGGCAAGATCAAAGTTGTTGGTTGGATGGGGTAAGGTTTCCCAGAAAAATTCTCTTACGACAGCCCTTGCTACCCTCAAAAAAGGAATAGGTGCATTGTTGTGATAGGAAGAAAGAAAAAAATTCCTTGAGTTAACTCCCCTGGTTTTTTTCTCATTAATGCAACTTTTTCTTATTCTAAAACTTCTTCATAATAAGTGCTTATGGTTGTCTTGTGGACTTCAAGAAAATTTGTCAAGATTTAGAATCCCAATGAACAGTCGCTATAGCTTTCTGAGCTGATGTCTCTGTGCCTTGAATTTTAACTGGCACAACAGATTCCTTGGAGGCCACTGTTTTGATTGAACCTTTTTTTGGAAGGCTCCCTAACAGGCTGAGACAGGAGTATTAGCAGAGAACTTGTTTGTGGCCATCTACTGATTGCAGAGACATGTTTAAACTTGTTTTATTTGGAATAAATCCTAGTAGCAATACTTTTTGACTTACCCTCATATATGATTTATGACTTTTTCTACTATGGGATGCATTAAGATTAATTGATTGAAAAATTAATAGCTTGCTAGAAATTAAGGATTGGAAAACATGCTAATTTTTTAAATGTCAAAATCAGATTATTTTTTAAAGATAGTCTTATCATAGTCATAGACTAAATTTTTTGCTAGAAAATTAAATTTTGTCAAAATAGTGTAATTGTATACTACTTGATTTTTAAGAAAGAAACAGGTAAGTTTCCTTCTTACAAAAATCTCTTCATACATAAAGGTGACTGTTGTTTACCTACATTCAGTGTTAATTTTATTTTCTATTATTTTAGACTTAAGAAATTAATATGAGCATCAAATCTTTAAGAAGCTGAAAGTCTTAGACCTTGTGATCTTGGAGCTTTTAGGAAAATTTGTTGTTGAGATATTGTATTGTAAAGTAGAAAGCTAAACCTTATGAGTTAAAATCAGGTCTCTGTCTAGCAGCACTAAAACATCTGTGACTTAGGTTGTAATATTACCTGAGGATAGAAGTGTGGGTATAGAAATTTAACCATTTAAATCTTTCTGCTTTTCCTCCTCAGGTTGGTGCTTGAGTTCAGTCTCCTGTCTTACGCTTTTGGCAAATTTTCTATTGTTCTTTGGACCTGGTGGGCCATGTTCCTGTCTACACTTTCGGTTCCTTATTACCTTTTTCTACATTGGGCCAATGGATATAGGCAGAGTTCCCACCCAGTGCTTCATTCTCTGTTCCATGGCTCACTTTTTGTACTTTTCCAGATTGGAGCTTTAGGTTTTGGATCCACATATGTTGTATTAGCATATGCACTGCCACCAGCTTCCCGGTTCATTGTTATACTTGAACAGGTAAGGTTTGGAGTGTTGTCCATAGCAGTGCTATGCTTAGAGAGCAGTAACAGCAATCATACAAATATGCTCTTATGTTTAGCTGCATTAGCTTGGATAAATTATCTGGTTTGTTGTGCCATTATCTGTAAAAATAAAATGTTAAACTAGATTTTCTCACCTTTTAAGAAATTATACTAACATGTTCTAGAAAATTAAAATTTTGTTCCTTAGCTTTATTAAAATAATCCAAGTTATATCTTGAATCATTGTTTTATCATAAAATGATTGCCATCTAAATAAAGGATTGATTTTCATTTGATTCTACACTCCTCAGAATTTTTTGACTTAATTGCTTTTTAAAGCTAGCCAGTTTTAAAATTTTACCATCATATTTTTTGTGAAATTAACATTTTGAATTTGATTTACATTTTCATCTTTGTTTTTGATTGTTAACCCTTTTCATCTCGTTAGTTGATTATTCTAAGCAAGTAAAATAGCAGAAATTAAAGAACAGTAGTTTTGTTTTGTTTTGCTTTGCCTTTAACAAATAGGAATTTATTCTCTCCCAGTTTAGGAGGCTAGAAGTCTAAATTCAGGGTTTTGGCTCTATGGGCAGGTTTGCTCTTTCTCTCAATTCTAGGGAAAGGTCCTTGTCTCCTTTCAGCCTCTGTAGGCTCAGTATTCCTTGGAGATTTCCATGTGTCTTGGCATCAATTCTTACCTGGATCTAGGAGCTCCACAGTGCAGGGACCCCAGGTCCAAAGGATGCACTCCACTCCTGCCTCTCTGTTCTTGGTGCTAGTAGGTCCCCTCTGAAGAAGAGTCTTTAAAAGATACTTCAAATAGTAAAAGTTCAAGTCATATAATTGCAAAATACCTTTTAGAAAAGTGCTTAGTCTTCATTTTGTTGGACTAAGGGAAAGGATCATTTCAGCAGGTTTTGTTTAAATCCATTCACTGAATTGAGTCCAATTCATAGATCACTGTCAAGTATAGGGTAGAATTGCCCCCATAGGGTTTTCAAGACTGTATTCTACGTAGAAGCAGACTATCACATCTTTCTCTCGTGGAGCATCTGCTGGGTTCAAACTGCTGACCTTTTGGGTTAGCAGCCAAGCAAATAAACACTGCATCATAGTGTAACATACAATGCTTTTAGATGAGAAATAATTTTAGGCTAACAACTTGCCCTTTTTTATTCCATAACCATGAACTTGAGTTAGTGTGTATAAAATTACACTGTTCTTCTGAAAGCATGATCTAGTTCTGTTCGAAGTTGTTTAAGGAAACAAGACAATGATGGGAAAGTCATCTATTTCTCCCCTCCTATTTTTTAACCTATAGATTCGTTTTATAATGAAGGCTCATTCATTTGTCAGAGAAAATGTGCCTCGGGTAATGGATTCAGCTAAGCAGAAATCAAGTATGTAATTTCATTCAGTCAAAGGATGCTTGATATAGAGTACTTGAAACTTAGAAGTGTGCTGGGATGGTACTTTACATTCTGTAGGGTTGATAAGGTATTTGAAATTTACGACCTGTTTACTGGGATGATACATTACATTCTGTAGAGTTTAATAAGTATATATGGTGGTTAGATGCTGTGGAGTCGGTTCTGACTCATAGCGACCCTGTACTGGGTTTCTGAGGCTGTGTATCTTTATGGAAGCACAAAGCCTCATCTTTCTTCCATGGAAAGGCTGGTAGTTTCGAACTGCCGACCTTGCAGTTCGCAGCCTGATTTGTAACCACTATGCTACCAGAGCTCCTTAATAAGTGTGTTGTTGTTGTTGTTACGTGCCATTGAGTCGGTTCCATCCCATAGCAACCCTGGATAAGGTTTCCGAGGAGCAGCTAGTGAGCTTGAACCGCTAACCTTGTAGTTCAAATGGCTTTGCAGTCTGGCGCATTAACTCACAGTGCCACACCAGGACTCCTTAATAAGTATAGAGGATGCATTGTTTAC
Organism: Chrysochloris asiatica; assembly: GCF_000296735.1. NCBI lineage: Eukaryota > Metazoa > Chordata > Mammalia > Afrosoricida > Chrysochloridae > Chrysochloris > Chrysochloris asiatica. Next base: position 11,814,634 of record NW_006408618.1, read on the forward strand.
TTGGAAGGTTATCTCATTGTTTTCTAATGTTCCTATTTTGCATTTGTAACACAGTGGTAAAATTAATTATTTGCAGTATTTTTAAGAAATGTTAATATCCTCGGTACACCCATGAGTGCTTATCTTTTTTTTTTTTTAAGTACAGTTTCAACGTTTAGTTATCAAAGTCCTAGAAATAACAATAACAGGAAATAATTTTAGGAGTTCAGGAGCAAAGGGAAAGGAGTCTTTCCATTATTTTCCTTTTAGATTTGCTGGGAGATACCAAAGAGCTTCTGATCTAAGCTTAGTTTTCTTTTTCCAGGGACTGTACCAATACCCACAGTCGGCCAGTACTTGTACTTCTTATTTGCTCCTACCCTGATCTACCGTGACAGCTACCCCAGGTAACGGCACTATGAACACCATAAGTATGGCATGAGTGAGATTGAGTAGTGTTTTAGGCCGCATCTTCTAGAGAAGCTAAACTAGTGAAACATATATAGTATGTGCATATTGAGAAGTTTATCATCAAGGAAATGGCTTAGTTGCCCAGTCCTGGGTCCCCATCAAAAGAGAGAGAACCTTCCTGCGTGGCCATTATATTGATAGGCTGCTCCTTGCCTATCATCATAGAGTATTAGGCTTCATCACCATGGGAATAAGCACATCTCAACTGCTAAACTTCTTGAAATCCTGGCCTAGTCAAGTTGGCACAGAACCCTAGCCGTTACAGATAGGTAGGCAGTGGCCAGTTCATGTTGGGCACTACATAGAATAAAGAATGATTTTAATTTTCTTTAGAGATGGGAAGCCTTAGATGATGATTCTAGCAGTCTGATTTGATATAGAATTCTTTCTATTTTTGAACATTTTATTGTGTTTTAAGTGAAAGTTTACAGCAAATTAGTTCCCCGTTCAGCACTTCATACCCAGATTGTTCTGTGACATTGGTTGCTGTCCTCACAATATATCAGCACTCTCTCCATCTCCACCCTGCTGTTGAATTTCCCTTATCCTTCTTACATTCTTGTCTTTGTTTTTGCTTAAATGTTGTTACCCTGTTGGTCTCCTGTAGTTGATTGTTCTAAGAAATACATTCCTTTAGAAGTGTTATTGCTTATTTTAGAGGCCGATCTATTAATGGTTGAAAGGTGACCTCCAGAAATGGCTTCACTTCCAGATTAAAAGGGTGTGTTAGGCATAGTCCACAAAGATAATATTCTGCATCCTGCTTTGGTGAGTAGTGTGTAGTATCTTAAAAGGTCATGAGCTGCCATCTAAGGTGCAACTATTAGTGTCTTCATGTGCTGAAGAATGATGAGAATTGAAGATGTTTGTAATCCGTTAGTCCAGTGGACTAATGGAACATGTGAACATCAGTTCTGAGATCAGAAGACCTATATGATTCCTGGATGATGATTCCTGGATGGAGCAGGAGGAAATGTGAAACAAAACTCAAAATTATGTATGTATGTATAAAGATTGGGCTTACTGGTCAGAAAGAGACTGGAGGAATCTGAGACTATGGCCCTCTACTGCCTTTCACATCTGAAAAGGAACTCATCCTTGTGGCCCAATTTTCAGGCAAGCAGCAGATAGGTTTATAGAGGGGACAACAACACTAGTAAGGTATGGTCAATCATTCAATATCAAAAGGGCAACATTTACCTAAGGACAAAGTTGAAAAGGGATGGGAGGGAGGGTGGAATGGAAATAGAAACCACAGGGAGGAAGTGAGATAACTGTTGTTGCATGGAGGGGATTGCAATCATTGATAGGAAACATTTGTTGAATGTAAATATTTTTACCCCCCCTAAATAAATGTGAGTTTTGCTCTGTATTTTTATCCCATTTGTAAGAATGGAGAAGGGGAGATACCTAACCTCCTCTAATTTTACAAGGAAGCTAGATCAACGGCCAAAGGCTGATTCCTGAGAAAGAGGTCAGACTTGCCTCCACCTTTGAATCTTCTTACCAACTCTGGCACTACCTGCCCCTCCCAATCCACTCTACTCTGCTTTGTTCCACAACTCATTGAAGTGGCCACACACAACTGACAGACAATACTGTTTATGTATTTTTTTTAAGTGAAGTAAGAGATGACAATTCAGGTTCAGAAAGGACTTAGGATACAGTTCTGGACTTCTGTTTGCTTGGTCAAGTATTACGAAGCTTTTTTTAGCATTGTCTGTAAGTTCCCAGAGACAAATCACTCCTCTGTAATTCCTGAGTCAAGGACATTCTCAGCACAGGGTTCCTGAATCCAAAGGACACACTCCACTCCTGCCTCTTTTATTGGTGGTCATGAGATCTTCCTCCCCACCTCTGTTGTCCTTGTTGTTAAGTGCCATCAAAACTGACTCATAGAGACCCCATATAGGGTTTCCAAAGAGCTGTTGATGGTTTGAACCGCCAACCTTGAGTTTCGCAGTCCAGTGCTGATCCTGTAGCACCGCACTGGGATGACTCCTTTTTAGCCTTGAAAGATGGCTAAACTGTCCAATTCTCATTAGAGTTTTATACACCTAGTGTGGCACTGCAAGGCCAGTTTGAACTGTAAGGTGGCGCTTCAAAGTTATCAGCTGCTCCTTGGAAACTCTATACAGGGTCTCTGTGAGTCGGCACCAACTCAACGGCATTTAACAACAACAATAACCCCCACAAGGGTGCCATGCATCTTTCTAACAATATTAGGAGGTTATCCAAGAACCTTGGTGGACCATAAGCACCTTATTTGTATAGTAGCACCCAATCATTTGGTAAAAGTTACAAGACTGTGACGAGAAGGGCCATATTAAATAATTCATTGCACCATACACTTTTTTTTTAATTTAAGTTTTATTGTGAATTATGTGATAGTATACATGGGAGAACATGAGTTTTACATTTATCCTATTGTATATTATTTGTACCAGACACTCTTAACTGGGACCTTCTGTTGTGTGTCTGTTGTTCAGAGCAGTTTGGTTATGGTAGCTAGGCACCATACAGTTGTTCTGGTCTCAGGCTAATTGTGTCTTTGTGCCTTTGGTTTCCTTCCTTCGCCTTTGATCTGGACAGGAGGAGAACAATAGTTGTATATTAGATGGCTGCTTGCAAACTTTTAAAACCCCAGATACTGTTCACCAAACTAGGAAGTAGAACATTATCTTATGAATTATTTTATGCCAGTTGACCAAGATATACTGCAAGACTATGGTCTTGAGTCTTCAAACCCAGTAACTTAGTTCCACAAGTGTTTTAGATATGTCTAGAAAGTTTTCAAGTAGAGTTGGATGACTCAATGTTAGAAGTGTTGTAGGATGACATCAAAAACATTATACATGAAGAAAGCAAAATGTCATTAAAATGACAAGAAAGAAAGAAAAGACCAAAATGGAAGTGAGAAGTGACTCTGAAACTTGGCCTTAGGCAACAGAAACTTTCAAAGGGCATCTCGAGAAGACAAAGTAAAAGTATTATAATGAAAGTGTGAAAAGCTAGAGTTAGAAAACTAAAAGGTAAGAACACGGTCAGCATTTCTGAAGCTGACAGAACTGGAGAAAACTCAAGATGGGTTGCAATTAAGGATTTTATGGACAAAGTATTGAATGACTCAGGAAGCATCAAAAGAAAATAGAAGGAATACACAGTCACTGTACCAGAAAGAATTTTGAGAGATACAGCGTTATCATCAAGAACTGATAGTATTAAAGGCATTGGCGAAAAATAAGGCTCCAGGAATTGATGGAATATAAACTCAAATGTTTCAACAAACTGATGCAGCACTCGAGGTACTCACTCATCCATGCCAAGAAATTTGGAAGCCAGCTACCCCACCAACTGATAAGAGATCCATTTTTGTGACCATTTCAAAGAGAGGTGACCCACCGGAGTGTGGGCATCATGGGCAAATCTCATGCAAGTAACATTTGTATAAAGATAATTCAAAAGCATCTGCAACAGTACATCGACAGGGAACTGCCAGAGGTTCCAGCTGGGCTCAGAAGAGGACATGGAACAAGGGATATCAGAGCTGATGTTTGTTGTATCGTGGTTGAAAGCAGAGATTATCAGAAAGATGTTTGCCTGTGCTTTATTAATTATTCAAGTCTTTCGAGTGTGTGGATCATGAAAAGCTGTGGATGATATTGCGGAGAATGAGTACTCCGAAAATACTTAATTGTGCTCTTGAGGAACCTATACATAGACCAAAAGGCAGAACAAGGGAACTCTGAATGGTTTAAAATTAAGAAAGGTGTGCACCAGGGTTGTATTTCACCATATTTATTCAATCTGTATGATCACATACTCCGAGACATTGGATTATATGAAGAATGTGGCATCAAGAGTTGGAGGAAGACTCATTAACAACCTGTGATATGCATATGATACAACCTTGTTTCCTGAAAGCAAAGAGGACTTAAAATACTTACTGATTAAGAGCATAGACCCACAGTCTTTGGTATGGGTTACACCTTAATGTAAAGAACAGAAAAAATCCTCACCACTGGGCCAATAAATGGCATCAAGATAAATGAAGAAAAGATTGAAGTTGTCAAAGACTTCATTTTGCTTGGATCTATCATCAAAACTTAGGGAAGCAGCAGTCAAGTAACTAAATGATGTAATGCACTAGGAAAATCTGCTGCAAAAGACCTCTTCTAAGTGTTCAAGAGCAAGGAAGTCAGTTTGAGGACTAAGGTTCACCTAACCCAAGTCATGATATTTTCATTTGCCTCATATGAATGTGATAGTTGGACAATGACTAAGACAGATGGTAGGCAAATGAGTGCATTTGAATTGTGGTGGTGGCAAAAAATATTGAAGGCTCCCTGGACTGCAAGAAGAGCAAACAAATCTATCTTGGAAGAAGTACAGGCAGAATGCTCCTTAGAAATGAGGATGACAAGACTTTGTCTCATACTTTGAACATGTTGTTAGGTGGGATCAATCCCTGGAGAAGGACATCATGCTTGGTAAAGTAGAAGCTCAGCAAAATAGAAGTCCCCTAAGAAGTGTATTGACACAGTGGCAGCAACAGTGGGCTCAAATACTGTAATAGTTGTGAGGATAGCACAGGACAGGGCAGTGTTCATTCTATTGTGCTTAGGATCATTATGAACAAGAATCAACTGGACAGGGCCCAACAAAGAAGTTTCAAGAACTATGGTCTTTATGTACTCTTATATATATGTTGTTGTTAAGTGCTTTCGAATTGGTTTCGACTCATAGTGACCCAGTATAGGGTCTCCAAGGAATGGCTGCTGAATTTGAACCACTGACCTTGCAGTTCAAACTGACCTTGCAGTCCAGATCATTATCCTGTATGGACAAATGCCCACAATTATACCTGTATATTCACACACATACACTCCTTCCTATAAGTCCTCTCACACTGTAGCTTACATGTCTACTTATGAAACCACTCGCAAACTGTTGGTGGTTATTACTGTTGTAGGACTGTAATCAACACTGGTTTACTATCTAGTGAGTGAGCCTCCCTTTCATTCCTGGTAACCGTCAAAAACATTACTTTCTGTATGTAAGCCTATTCTCAACTTTTTAATAACGTGGTATGGTATTTTTCCTTTGTGATTTACATTTCACTCAGCATAATATTTTCCAGATTTCTTTTATGTTATAAAATGTTCCATGGACTCAGTATTCTTTCTCATTGCATAGTGTTCCATTTTATGTATGGAGCACATTTTGTTTATTCATTCATCTGTTGATGGACACTTGGGTTCTTTATGCTGCTGTGAATAATAATGAACCTGGGTGTACATATGTTTATTCATGTCACTACCTGTTTGCTGTAGGATTTCTGTAGCAGATAGTATTTCTATTTCAAGTGTTTGCACCATTTTCCAAAGCCAACAGCAGTGTCTAAGTGTTCCAATCTTGCCACAGCCTTGCCATCATTTGTTTTCCGTTTTTGTTTTTTGAGCAATGCTGTTGGCAGGATGAGGTAGGATTTCATTGTAGTTTTGATTTGCGACTGTTTAATGACCATGGTGTGGCACTATAGAATCAACACTGGACTTCAAACCACAAGGCCGACAGTTCAAACCCATTAACTGTTCCTCAGAAACCCTATACAGTGTTGCTATGAGTTGGAATCGACTCAACGGCACTTGACAACAATGTTCATGGAGTTCTGGTATGACACTGCAGGATAATGAACTGGTCCTTGAGGTCAGTTTGAACCCAAGGTCGGTTATTCAAACTCACCAGCCACTCCTTGGAAACCCTTTATAGAGTCACGACTCAAGGGCACCTAATGACAACAACAATGATTATGAGGGAGCTTGGTGGCTCCACAGGATATGCAGTGAACTGCAAACCACAAAGTCGGTGATTTGAGTCTACTAGCTGTAGCATAGGAAAAAGAGGTTTTCTGCTCCTGCAGAAATTTAAAGCCTTGGAAACCCTATTCAGGGTTGCTCCAAGGCATTTAACAGCAATAATGATCATGAGCATTTCTGTGTATTTCTTAACTGCCTGAATGTTATTTTTGGTGACGAGTCTGTTCGTGCCCTTTTTTCAATTTTTGATTGGATTAAAATTTTGATTTGTGCAAAATTTGGATTGTCTTTTTCGTCAGATGTTCTCCAAATTATTTCTTAGTTTGTAAGTTCTCTTTGCATTTTTGATAAAACTTTTTGATGAGCATAAATATTAAATGTTGTTCTTCATGGTTATGCTGATAACTTCATATGACCATAAACAATGTATGTGAAAGGTATTACTAAGTTATTTATTACAGTTCAATTATTTAATTAGAAAACTTAATTTTGTTTCTTCCTTTTTAGGACTCCCACGATAAGATGGGGTTATGTTGCTACTCAGTTTGCACAGGTATGTTTTTTTAACTGCCTGATGTGTGTTGACTGGTGGGAGATGGGAATTCTTATTTATAATAATAGTTTAATCCATTTTGTTAAGTGCCGTCGAGTTGGTTCTGACTCATAAGCAACTCTGTAGGGTTTCCCAGGAGCAGCTGGTATGTTTGAACTGCTAGCCTTAAGGTTAACAGTCCAGCGCTGATCCTACAGCACCACATCAGGTCTCTTAATCCATTAAGTATTGGTAAATATGTATTTACTGAAAGCTCTAGAACTCTTTTTGTTGGGATGATGAAGTCTTTTCAAACTATTCCCAGTACTTCAGATGGTGGGTTTTTTTTTGTTTGTTTGTTTGTTTCCGTTATTGTCAAAAGTAATTTTCTTCAGTTAAAAAAATATATACTATGTTAAGTTAAAGTAATTCGATTTGGTTTATTCTACGTAACTCATCCCTTAACTTATGTGTGTGTGTGTACAAAATTGTGAACTGGGTGTGGTTTGGTCTCTGATCACCCTACTAATCAGAATTTAAAAAAACAAACCCCAAAAGGTTCTATTTTATATTGTCTTAATCAAATACCGTTTACAAAATAAGTTTGTTAGGTTTTCATATAACAAGAAAAACATGTTCTAAAAGAGTCTGATTTTTTTTTTAAATGCTATTTTATTAAGGGTTAGAAGACTATGGTAAAAACTAGATTTAGTAACCTAAGCCAAACCTGTTGGTGTCAAGTTGATTCTGACTCACAGCAACCCATGTGTTACTGAGTAGAACTGCTCCATCGGGTTTTCTTGGTTATAATTTTCACAGGAGCGCCCCTGGTCTTTCTTCACAGCATTGCTGGTTTGGTTTGAACCACTAACCTTTGCTAAGTGGTTAACCGTATGCTCCACCCTGGGACCTTGGCAATCTTAAATACTAGGGTTAAATGAATATGTATGTAAGCGTTACTTTAAGGGTCACATATATACTTAGCTTTGGAGGAAAGCAGTATCATCTTCAATATCTCCTTATCAAGCCATTATTATATCTTTGTTATGTTCCAGACTTTTGGTTGCATTTTTTATATATACTACATCTTTGAAAGGCTCTGTGGCCCCTTGTTTCGGAATATCCAACAGGAACCCTTCAGCGCTCGTGTCCTCATCCTGTGTGTATTTAACTGCATCTTGCCAGGTAACATGGATACTAATTAACTTGCTCATTCATACATTCTCATGGAAAATAAAAAGCTATTGGGTATGCGTGCCTGTGATTTACCTCCTTTTCCCTCATAAACTCACCTACACATCTGTGCCCATCTTGATCTCATTCTCATTTATCTGAAAAATAAGATGTCGTCCTGTTTTCAGGCCAATTCTTTCATTTATCCTCTGACTTTCACTAAAGTTTTGTTTTCTCTGGGATGTGGGCAGTACATATTTATGCCTTCTCTTCCCATTCAGCTCAGTATATGGCTCTTAATCCCACTATGACACTAAAGTGCCCTTTGTTTAAATCATTTGTAAACTCTTGATTCTGAATCTACCTAGTAGATGGCTCAGCCCTTACCCTGTTTACCTTCTGTGAAGCGTTAGATGCTATTGACCACTTGTTTCCATAAATCTAATCTCTCCTTACCATTCTTTATTCTCAAGTCTTTGTGCCTTTACCTCATTCATTTGGCCATTCTACTTCATTCATTCCACTTATTTTGCCAAATCTTCTCCACTATAAAACAACAAGTTAGATGAATAATGTTGTTGTTATATATAGGTGTCAGATTCTGAAAAGGTCTTGTGTACCAAATTAAGCTATATATTTAAGGCTTTCTTTCTATTAAAAATGGACTTAAGTTGTCTGTTGTCTATAAAACCTTTTTGAAAATTAATGTTTTATAAAATTAAACTAGTAACTTGCAGTAGTTGTTTTTGGAATACTGTTTTTATAAAATGAGGCCAGGTAAGCAATGATGTATAATTAACTCCTTGGTATGTGAGCTACTGGAAAGAAATCTTAACATTGTTACTCTTATTTTTAGGTGTGCTGTTTCAGTTCCTTACTTTTTTTGCTTTTTTGCATTGCTGGCTCAATGCCTTTGCTGAGATGTTACGTTTTGGTGACAGAATGTTTTATAAGGTAATGTGTACTTACTTGGACTGATATTTTTTTTCACATTTTACTTCCTCATTGCTAAACTTTTGAGTGCCGATGGCAAATAGTTGCTAGATCTTTAACATCAACATTGTGAGATATTTTTCTTTTCCCTAGTTTTTACCAGTATTAAGTTTGAAATTCAGAATTAGATTAGCATAGTCTCTTTTGTTTTGTGTATCTGCTCTTTCATACAGAATGGATTTTGCTGTATCCTTTGAAGACATACTGATAATTGAAGCAGGAAAATACTTATTCAAAAGACATTATGAGACTTCTCTGACAGCTCATTCCATTGAAATTGACTGGTTCCATAGGAGTGATCACAATGGACATTTTTCTGGTGTACAGTTTGGTGATGTCAATTTTACTATTCATGCCATGCATCTATAACCTATAATCATGGCCAAATTTACCACCATCTTAAACAGATTCACTGCTTCCTAAATGAGAACTCCCCTCCTATCCCTCTTCTTGTTGTTATTAAGTGCCATCGAGTTGATTCTCATTCATAGCGGCCCTGCATAATAGGGTTTCCAAGGAACAGCTGTGGGTTTGAACTGTAGACCTTGTGGTTCAAAGTCCAGTGCTTATCCTACAGTGCCACAGTAGGACTCCTCCTGCACCTGGTAACCACTAATAAGCATTTGCATATTTTTGTTTTTTTATCTGAGATCGTTCGATAGCTATTCTTTTGTGATTGACTTATTTTACTGAACACAATGCTTTCAAGATTCATCATGTTGCAGCATGCATCAGGACTTATTTTTTATGGTCAACTAGTGCTCCAGTGTGTGTATGTACCACATTCTTTTCATCCATTCATCCACTGATGGGCATTTAAGTTGTTTCCACCTTTTGGTTATTGTAAATAATATTACAGTGAACATTTGTATACCAAACAACTGTTTAGTATTAGTGTTCTGCTTTGTCTACATAACCTTTAAATTCTCTTATTATTTTTAGCATGGTAAAAGTGTTTTTTACTGATTAATGTTTAAATGAACATTACATTTAAATGATTCTTTGTGTTCTGATTTTCATTACAAACTTACTGACAGAGATGAACAGAGTACCATCATAACTTGTTAGATAATGAGACCACATGAATTAGGGATTTAATAATATGTAGAACTAAAATTAGTATTTTATTAAATGTTGTTAAACAAAATGCCTTATGAGATTTTTCTGAAATCACTATGTGAACTAACAGTTTATCACAATATATTCTGGGTACTAAATTTTTTGTGTATATGCTTTTGTGAATATGCAAGGTTTAGTTATGGTTCTTAGTTTTCTGTTTTGTTTTATACCTTTCCTTTTTTAAAAAATACCTTTATATTTTTTTTCAGGACTGGTGGAACTCTACATCATTTGCCAATTATTATAGGACCTGGAATGTGGTCGTCCATGACTGGCTATATTACTATGCTTATAAGGACTTTCTCTGGGTAAGCAGCAAGACTTAATTGACAGAAAGATTGTTACCCATTATGCACCGCATGTTTGCATGTTCATGGGCAGCCTGGTGCTAAATCATTCGAAAATGACCTGCTTCTGTGTTGGTTTCATAGGTAGCAAAGTAGCTCCCTCGCTGTAATCTATTGAAAGTCAGCTCTCAACACAATGGTTTGTAGAAAAACAAAACAACATAAGAAGAAAAAAAGCAAAAATTTTTGAAGGAAGAAATGGAGATTCTTTTAAAGAAGTAGAGAAATCCCTTTCAGCCAGTGACATATACCTATCTTTGAAACATTCTTTAGAGCGGAATATATTTAGATTGGTGAGATACAATCTTGACTCTCCTGGCTGATTAACCCAGGCATCTTTGCATTGTGTTTTTTAATTTTATGTAATTGGCATGTCATTTATATTGATAGTTTCACATATACACAAAACATATCCCTTTCCCTTTCTAATCTTTTTTTAAATACAAATAGATCATACTTCTTTCTGTTCTGTCATATAATGCTTAAGATTTGATGTGCTGTTTGTACAAGGGGGCTTCAAAAAGTTCATGGAAAAACTCTGTTTCCATTTAATTCAATTTTTCCATGAACTTTTTGAGCCCCCTTGCAAAAACATGAAGCACCTGCAGCCCTGTCTACTCCTCAGTTGGGTTCGATAATCTGTTACAGTGGCCAGGGGCACTCAGACACCATACTCACAGTTGTGGGGTCTATTAGGGAAATTAACTGTTTACAATACAGGATAACAAAATCAGAAAATGCTCAGAACACGGTTGTTCCAGTCAGCTGCTGATAAATGCCCGTAGGACACACCACTCCACCATAATCCTCAGCCTGAAGGCACTCTGCTCTAGCTTCATGGGTCAGCAAACAGCTCCCCCAGTTTAGTGCCTACAAGCACCTCACTCTACAAGCAAGCGTCCTGCCCAAGTCACTCAGCTTTACTTGCTCTGTGACCTGGGAAGCCCATTGCTTTGTCTTGTGCTCTGGTTCTTGGATCTGCTATAGCTCTTCCTCTGCCATTTGTCTGGTGTCACAGCTTTCTGTCCCTGAGTCATTGAGGTTCAGTGCGCAGGGGTTTTTAGGTCCAATGGTTAATGCTCCTCTCCTGGCACTTTGTTTTTGAAGATAGTGATGTCTCTCCCCTCCTGCTTTTGAGATAGCTCACTTGGAACCCATGCTAGAGCTTCAAGTTTTTGTAATAACAAGGAACACTGCTAACATCCATAGCTAAATCATGTTATCCTATCAGTATCTTCTCTCATCTAGACCCAGCAGGACAGAAGCGTTGTTTGGTATACATTACAGACAATGACTAGAACATGTATTAATTCACTGCAGCATACTTCTCATATATGAAAAGTTGATTTGTCAGCTATTGTTGTTAAGTGTTCTCAAGTTGGTTCTGCCTCACAGTCTGCATAGGACTTCCAAGGAGTGGTTAGTGAGTTTCAACCACCAACCTTATGGTTAGTGGTCCAGTGCTTATCCTACAGTGTCACACGGGTTGTTAGGTGCCATCAAGTCAGTACCAACTCATGCACTATGCACAACAGAACAAAACACTGCCCGGTCTGTGCCAACCTCACAATTGTTACTACATTTAAGCCTTTTGCCACTACACTGTGCCAATCCATCTTGTTGGAGGTATACCTCAAATGCATGAATTCTTCTATGGTCTTCCTTATTCACTGTCCAGCTTTCACATGCGTATGAGGTTATTGAAAATACCATGGCTTGGGTCAGGTGCACCTTAGTCCTCAAACTGACATGTTTGCTCTTGAACTCTACCTTTGTGACTTGCAAATATGAGTTAATATATTTTTTTTAATTTGTCCAGATTGTTTAACCTAATGTTTTCAAAAAGGTCTTTATTTTTATCAAGATGAGCATAAAAGCATATGCTTTTGTAAATTGTGAACCCAATATAATTAATAGGTGACTTTGTTGTTGTTGTATCGGGTTTCCGAGGAGTGACCAATAAGTTTGAACCACTGAACTTGTGGTTAGCAGTCTAGTGCTTAATCTACAGTGCCACCATGTGACAATTACAAGTCTTAAGTAATTTATGTTTTATTCATTTTTAATATTTTCTTTAGTTTTTCACTAAGAAGTTCAAATCTGCTGCAATACTAGCAGTCTTTGCTGTGTCTGCTGTAGTGCATGAATATGCCTTGGCTCTCTGCTTGAGCTTTTTCTACCCAGTGCTCTTCGTGCTCTTCATGTTCTTTGGAAGTAAGTATCTTGGCATGAGGAGAGTGCTAGTTATTATGCTACTAGACAATGTTAGACAAAAAAAAGAAACTATAAATAATGGAAAACTAGATAGAACATAATATTGCATTTCAACTAGTGTTTATCAGATGGTTAAGAACATGGACCGCTGAATAATTATATACTGCTCTGTTTCAAGATATTTATACTTTGAAAGAGGGAAATGAGTTCAGTAGCCTCTTGAAGACTGTTGAGAACACTCAGGTCATGGGAACTTTCTGTATAAACAACTTCCCCTTTTATGACACTATTAGTGTGCACTTTCCTCTAGCCCCAACTAAAACTGACCATTTTTTAGGTGGATAAAGAGGGACAAGTTAGAATATGAATAATTTCATAAAATATCTTTTACCTGTTGACTACTTTAAGATTTTCTGTTACTCATTGATTAATAAACTTGAACTCTAAATTAGTTTTATTTATATTTATAGGAACTTTGGGTTATAAAACTTGTAAAGGAAAAGCTCGTGCTCATTGTGATTATTAAACGATGTGTGAGGCCCCTATCTCCTAATTGATTATTTTGATAACTTTGCTTTTTTGTCATCTTACTCTAGTGGCTTTCAACTTCATTGTCAACGATAGCCGGAAGAGGCCAATTTGGAATGTTATGATGTGGGCTTCCCTTTTTGTGGGTCATGGAATCATCATGTGTTTTTATTCTCAAGAGTGGCATGCACGTCAGCATTGTCCTCTGAAAAATGTGAGTCCTCAGTTACACTGGAGTGGAAAAGTTATCTATCTGTCCTCCCTTTGAGAGAGTTGATGGATAATATTGAGAATGGTAGTGGAGGCCACAATGAATTAATGTTGAGGGGAGAGAAATAGGAAGGAAAAGCATTAGTTTATTATCAGATAGTTTATTATCTATCTGATCTTACTATATGGTCCTAAAAAATTTTTTCCTTTTACATCCAATTCTGCATTGACTCTCTTTTCTCTTTTATAGTCCCGTAGCCCCCTTTCTGAGCCTTGGGGTAGCACTCATTGTAGGATAAGCATTGGACTGGTAACCATAAGGTTGGCAGGTCAGACCACCAACTACTCTCCAAAACCATATACAAGGTTGCTATGAGATGGCACCAACTCGGCAGCACTTAACAACAAGCCCCCTTTTTAATTTCCTTCTCTCCTGAATATGTAGAGTTTCTCTAAGGTTGTCCAAAAAATATATATGTATTTTTTTCCTCCCTTCCACCACTCAATATCTTTTTTTTTTTTTTTTTAATAAATGTTTTATTGTGAATTATGTGATAGTTTACCTGGGAGACCATTGGTTTTACATTCATTCTATCATGGATTGTTTCATTGCCATAGTTACAATCCCGTCCATGCATCATCAAGCAAGCAAAGGGTATACCCTGCAAGCCTGCCCCCCCAACCCCTCCCTGGTCATCAGCATACAGCTCCTTTCCCTCTCTGGATCTCAAGTCCCCAGCCACTCCATCTCTCCGCGTCATCGTCTCTGCCTCCATCTCAGGCATTACTGCTTCTCTGGGTAGGGTCCCGCTGTCCACTCTTCTCCATTGATGATCCCAGGGCCCTCCGCTCCTAGACTGAAAAGTTAATCACTCCCCTCCTTGCTGTAAAATGTCCACCTTTACATTTCCATCCCTCATAATCAGTCCTGATAACAATTATTCACTATTGCATCACAAGAGACCCATCTGCATTTCATTTCATCAGCCCTTCCTAGACAGGTTGGATACTACTCACTGGAGACTGTACCTTCCTCCATGCCCTGTGGATCTAGGTTCCCTCTTGAAAGCTTGTAAGCCGGTCACTTCTTGCCTTTGTAGCTCCCCCCACCCCACCCCCCCAATTTTGGGTAGCCAATGTCCAATTTGCCCATCGCTGTCTACTCTGTGTGGAGGGGGTGGGAATGATTCTTGCAGTAAGGATTTGTTTCCTCTTTTGAGCTACTGTATCCATAGGTGTAGGTCAAATTCATCAAATTGTATCAGATGACGCTTTTTTTTCTCTTCTTTCTTCTTTGGGTTGACCTCTGATCATCCAGTCATTGGAGCCAGGTCAAGTGGGTATTATCTGTAAGTGTGGGTGTTCTTGCGACTCTCCGCTCTCTTATCAGCTGGACGGTTCACTCTCCACTCTGGTCCTCTGTGGCTGTGTCACTGATTCTGAGCCTTTGAGTCCCCAGGTCTTGCCACACTTCTGGCTGACCAAGTCTCCACCCAGATTCACAGGAATCTATTGAACATTGTAGGGCTTATCTCACTGCTTCATTGCTGTTTTTCCCTCACTTCCCATTATGGGTGACGTGTGTGGTCGCCAATCAGAGTGTGTATTCCCATTGAGTCTTAGTCTTGGAAGAGGATTTGCACTGAGGGGACCTGACCACTTGCCTTGATGTCTCCTGGGCAAGCAACTTGCTTTGTCTTGTAGTAATAGTCGGTCTGCCTCTATTGTTTTGTATTTTTCATGTAGGTCTTTCTTTCAAAAAGTATCTTCTGTTTCTCTAGCTGCTCCAGGCTTGTCTGCTCATCCTTTCAAGTGGAAATTTCCCATCTCTGAAGGTCTGGATGTGGTTCTGGCTTCCACCTATAGTCTTATGTAATGCAGAGGCTCCTCAGGCAACCTCCTTCACTAGGCACGTTGTAGCCCCATTTTAGGTATTCCAATCAGTTATAGGCAGAAGACGGATTTATAAGCTTTGTATGGTGATATTTCTGGCTATTCCTTTCTCTCCCCCTCCAGTGTCTATTATATAACATAATGCACGGAAAACTAAGATTCAAAAGACAGCCAAGCATCTTAACATTATTCCCCCCTTTTCCCCATTCCAACCTTGTCCCCATTCTCTGTATCCCAGAGCCCTGTTGTTCCAAGGTTGTGCCTATGTTGTTATTTACCTCTGTCCCATTTAGCCCATTCAAACCTGCCTAATAGTTCTCCCATCTGCTTTGTTCTTCCATTCCCGTCTCCCTTCTTGTATATTGCCCCCCTCCCCAACGCCCAAACTGTCCTGTGTCTATTCCCTGCCCTGTGCTCCACCTTCCCCTCCCTCCCCTAACCCTATCCCTACATCCCAGCAACCAGCTAAGAATCCACTTTAGTGGATTAGTGTGGGTTCTTTTTCTTACTCTTTCACAGTAGTGGTCCTATGCAGTATTTCTCCTTTTGTGATTGACTAATTTCACTCAACATAATGTCCTTAATTCATCCATGTTAGCTAGTGCCATGTAGCTTGCTTGTTATTTTTCAAGGTAGCATAATATGTACCACAGTTTGTTTATCCATTCTTCAGTTGATGGGCACATTGGCTCACTCCATCTTTTTGCTATTGTAAATAGTGCAGCTATGAATATTGGTGTGCATATATCTTCGTGTGTTTTGGCTCGTTTTTCTTATGGGTAAATAGCAAGTAGAGGAATTGCTGGATCGTATGGTATTTCTATTTTCAACCTTCTGAGGAAGTGCCATATTGCTTTCCAGAGAGGTTGGACCATTTTGCTGTCCCACCAGCAATGCAGGAGTGTCCCAGTGTCTCCACATCCCCGCCAGCATTTATTGTCCTCAACTTTTTTGATCTTTGCTGTTATTGCTGGTGTGAGATGATATCTCATTGTTGTTTTGATTTGCATCTTTCTAATGGCTAGTGATCGTGAACATTTCTTCTTATGTTTGTTGGCTGCCTGGATCTCCTCCCTGGTGAAGTGTCTGTTCATATTCTGTGCACATTTATTAATTGGGTTATTGTTTGTGTAGATGTGCAGTATTTTCCTATATATTTTAGAAATGAGTCCCTTATCCGATATGTCATTGCAAAAGACTTTTTCCGAGTCTGTAGGTTCCCTTTTCACTCTCTTGGTGAAGTCTTTTGATGCACATAAGTTTTTAATTTTTAATATGTCCCACTCATCTATTTTGTCTGTTTTTGTTTGTGTACTTTTCAAAATGTGTGGCAGTTTGTATATGCCCTGAATTAGCGCCCTCACGTTTGTCCCTAATTTTTCATTGATCTTCATGATTTTGGGATTCACATTTAGATCTTTAATCCATGTTGAGTTCATTTTTGTATAGGGCATGAGACAAAGGTCTTGTTTCAGTTTTTTACAGATAGCTTTCCTGTTCTGCCAGCACCATTTGTCAAAGAGACTGTCTCTTCCCCATGCAATGTGCCTAGGCACTTTGTCGAAAATCATGTGGCTGTAAGTGGTTGGGTTAATATCTGGATTCTCGATTCTGTTCTATTGATCAATGTCTCTTTCATTGTACCAGTACCAGGCTGTTTTGACCACCATAGCCATGCAGTATAGTTTGAAATCGAGTGAGAGACCTCCAACCTTGTTCTTCCTTTTAAGCAGTGCCTTGCTTATCCTGGGTCTCGTTCCTTTCCATATAAAATTACTAATTGTCTTTTCCATCTCTTTGAAGAATGTTGGAAACTGGATTGGGATTGCATTGTACGTGTAAATTGCTCTGGCTAGTATTGATATTTTCATGATGTTGAGTCTTCCTATCCAGAACATGGTATGTTCTTCCACTTCTGTAGGTCTCTTTTGGTTTCTTGTAGTAGTGCTTTGTAATTTTCTTTGTATAAGTCCTTTGTTTCTCTAGTTATGTTTATTCCTAAGTATTTCATCCTTTGTGTGGCTATTGTAAATGGTATTGCTTTCCTAATGTCCATTTCATCACTATTGCTGTTGCTATAGAGATATCCAATTGATTTTTGTATGTTAATCTTATACCCTGCCACTTTGCTGAATCTTTCGATGAGGTCTAATAGTTTGTTTACTGAGTCTTTGGGGTTTTCTGTGTATAGGATCATATCGTCTGCAAATAAGGAGAGTTTTACTTACTCTTTGCCAATTTGGATGCCTTTAATTTCTTTATCATGCCATATAGCTCTGGCTAAAACTTCCAGCACAATATTGAATAGGAGCAGTGATAAAAGGCATCCTTGTCTGTTTCCTGCTCGCAGGAGGAAGGCTTTCAGTTTCTCTCCATTGAGCGTGATATAGGCTCTTGGTTTTGTATATATGCTCTTGATTATGTTGAGGAATTTCCCTTCAATTCCTACTTTGTTGAGTGTTTTTATCAGGAATGGATGTTGGATTTTATCAA
>NW_006408618.1:11833129-11843087 GCF_000296735.1 Chrysochloris asiatica
TTTTCCATCTCATTTATTTCTGCTCTTATCTTTATTGTTTCCCTTCTTTTGGTGACTGTAGGTTCCCTCTGCTGGTCTGCTTCTAATTGTTGAAGATGCTATGTTAATGTGTTGATTTTGGCTCTTTCCTCTTTTTGGATGTGTGCATCACTCAATATCTTTTGCCCTTTCCTCCCAAAGTACTATGATCCTTTATAAAAATGTCCAGAAAATAGTGATATGTCTAGGGTATATATGCCTGTGGTTCTTTGTTGTTGCTGCTGTTTTTTTCCCCTTCACCAGTTTCATTTAGCCTTTGGGCTTTGACTTTTAGCTATGTATGAACGGCTTCCAAATCTAAATTTCTAGTCCTAATAAAATCTCTTAAAATGTTGAACATTTTTGTTATATCTGCCTCTGTGTGTCTCATGTTTTCAGGTAAAACTGAAAATATATTCACAATCAAATTAATTACTCTCTCACAATCCCATTTTTGTTATATTAATACCAGCTCTCCCGCCTCGTTTCCCACTAGTCCACTATGTGTGTCTGACTAACTGCTCTTGATTTTGGACTCCCTATAATTGTCTCTGGTCACACCATTCTTGACACTCAGATCCACATGTCCGATTTGATTCGCCTCTCACAGCCCATGGAACCTTTTCAAATGCTTTTCTCTCTTGTCTTTCCTACAAATGAATGGTACTTCATCTTTTCCTCCTTTAGGTAATCCAATAGTTTTGAACCTTTTCTTCTAGTCATGTGTGTATGTGTGTTCTGCCACCATTTTGACTTTGTTGTTAAGTGCCGTGAAGTTGATTCCGACTCAGTAGCGATCCTGTATAAGGGTTTCCAAGGACCAGGTGGTGGGTTTGAACCACCACAATCCAGTACTTTAACTAAAAGAAAAGACAAGATACAGAAAGAGATTGTTCCTATTTGAAATTTAGACAGAAGTCCATGCAGTTGTGTTATGAGTTTATTAGACAGACTTCAGAACGTTCATATAAAGCTTCTAAATTACACCAAAAAACTGAATAAAAATAAACATATTTCTATGATACAAAAAAAAAAAAAATCTAAATTCACTTGAGTTCGTGCTATAGTTAAAATTAGTGAGCATGATTTGAATTGGCTGCTCATAGCTTTAAGGTCGCTGAAATTGATAGTACAAATAGTTGATGCACTCTTGCTAACCAGAAGGTTGGTGGTTTGGGTCCACCCATAGGCACCTTGGAAGAAAAGCTTGGCGCAACCAGCCATTGTAAACCACAAGGACAGTTTATTCCGAAACACATGGGATTGTCATGAGTTGGAATTGACTCAAGAGCAATGGGACAGGGCAGGGGGCACTCAAATAATAAAACCACAATATTTAACAGTTGGTAGTAGTAGTTATTAGTTAAGTGCTATCAAGCCAGTTCCAACTCAGTGACCCCTGTATAGGTTTTCCAAGGAGCAGCTTATAGGTTTGAACTGCCAGTCTTGTAGTTAGCAGTTCAGTGCTGATCCTACAGAACCAATTGTTGTTGTTAAGTGCCGTTGAGTCGGTTCTGACTCATGCTGTTAAGTGTCATTGAGTTTGTACCCACTCATGGGAACTCTGTATAGGGTTTCTGGGAGCAGCTAGTGAGTTTGAACTGTTGACCTTTTGGTTCAGACCGACCTTGTGGTCCAGTGCATGATCCTGTAGGGCCACACCAGGACTCTACCCTCTACTCTGCTGCCTAGAAGGAGCCCTGCAGTGATTAAATACTCAGCTACTAACTGAAAGGTTGGCACCTACCAGACCTGGTGATCTGCTCCCATAAAGATTACAGCTTAGAAAACCCCACAGGGGCAATTCTGTTCTTGGCACATGGGCTTTCCCATAAGTCAAAAACCACAGATGGCACACAGTAGCAACAATAACCCTTCCCCAGGAACTGTATACATATTACACACAAACTCTTCTTCCATTCTCTTTTTTTCTATTTGTAGGCCACCTTTCTGGATTATGTTCGACCTCGTTCCTGGACTTGCCGTTATGTGTTTTAGAAGTTTGGACTTTATTTCCTTTTATATCACTGAAGATTAGATATTCTGCCTGATTTGGAGCCAGCAGCTGTTTCCAATAGTTACAGAAGTTACCTGTATTCTTGGACCATTCTAGCATTTACAGGTGGCTCACTCCATTCCTAGGTTACGTCAAGCTGAGCTTTTGGAATCTTGTTTACTTAAGGCTTTTTTTCCCCCCCCCCCATTGTGGGAGAAGGGCAATGAATCACAAAGGTAATAGTAAATATAATGACAGATTTTACTGGGTCATACCTGCTCAATCTTTGGTAATTATATCTGTGTATTTTTGTTTTTTGGCTGTTTACCAAAACACCTAAGAAGAAATTGTTTAAGTACCTCTGACTTAGAATTTTTTTTCCATACATGCTGTTGGAATATATACTAATTAAAATTTCAATTCGGGAAGAGTAGAAAATAATCATGGAATTAATTGTTGATATTTTACTAGAAAGAGAAAATGCTGTTTTATAAAGATAATCTAGTTATACATCCAATTTTGTATTCTTATTTGATAAAAAAGTTCAGTTCTACTCACTCATCTTTTCCTGTTTTTCTTTTTTCTATGGAGCACAAAATATTTCTTTCCCATAGGGTTCCTCAATTTGTAATATCTATGAGGAAATCAAAAGAGGAAAGGGAAAAGAAGCAGCACAGGAGAAAGAATAACATGTCCTATAACCTCCGAAGTAATTTGTTTAAAAGGTTTTCAGAGCTAATCATACATTTAAATTATTGTTTGTTATGGAATTTATATGGAAAGTAGCTTTAACAATTTTTTTTTAAGGTAATACTTCTCTTGAAGTTATTTAGAAATATTCTTTGGTACAATTATGTTCCTGTCTAATAAGTATTGACCTGTCTTGAATTATTTTTCAGATCAGTTTGTCTGAAACATAAGTATTAACTGTCTCCACTAATAAAATGATTACTAAAGATACAGGAGCTGGCTTCTGTAATTACTCTTACATATATTTTAAAAGTAGGATACTTTTATTGTTAAAGTGCCGTCAAGTTGGTTCTCACTCATAGAGACCCTGTGTAGGGTTTCCATGGTACAGCTGGTGGGTTTGAACCACTGACTTTGGAGTTAGCAGTTTAGTGTCACACCAGGACTCTGGGGTATTTTTTTAGATGAAGTAAATTAATATGTTAATGTTTTGAAGGAATTATACTATGTTGCATGGAATTTGCACATTAATAAGATGCCCATTCCTAATAAAGTATGATGTGTGTAAGATTTATTTTGTATGCATGAAGTATGATTGTTTTAAAGATTAAAACATTGGAAAGGATATCAGAGGTCATGTAATTCAGCTTCCCATCAAAATATTATTTTTTTTGCAAGACGGCTCACTATTCTTATAGCCCTACTATTCGAAGTGTTTTGAGAACTCTTTTTGTAATTATTTTAAATTCAGCTTGAGTTACACAGGAAGATAAAGTTTCCTAATAGTCATATCTTAGTTTGGACCCAATGCACCTAGTTTAATCTCTTCTAACAAGTCTGCTTTTTAATATAGTTTATAATTTCTGGAATCTTTCTTTACAATTAAAATTTTTTCGATTGAATCCATAATTACATTTTAAATATAATGAGGGATTGGAAAACCCAGGTTAGTCTAAGACTAGGATATTACTCAGCCAGTCTTTTGTAGTAAGAATGATTTTGTCTAAAATTTCAGTTGTCAAGAAGAATGAATTCTTAGGCCTATATTTCTGTTAAGAATTACTGTAAATGTACACTCTCATTGATTAGGAATACTGGATTTGTTGGACTGACTGAAGCTTTTTTCTTAAGTTCTCATTTTCCTGTATGTTTGTTAGTGAAATTTGCCCCAAGATTTTAAGTGACAGCAAACGATACCATGTGGACTGTTTAGAATGCTTGCTAAGACTGTCACCTTTTCAGAATCGCTTAACATTGAAAGAATAGCCACTTTCTGTGAAAGAAGCTACTTTGATAAGCCACAGACGTACTGCTAGCTGCTTTTAGCAAATACCTCTTCTTATACCACTACTTACACTGAATAAGCATACAGGCTAGAACTAAAATGCTCTTGCCAATTTGTTTCAGGAAGATGTACTTATTTTTATTATTATGTGTGAAATGATTTTTAGTTGGAGGACAATACATTTTTGCTTTTAAAAAGTAATGAGAACTTCTTTCTTGTAAAAAGTGTTAAAGGTAGTAACCATTAGTTTGAATTATCCAAGGGAACAAAGAAAAAGAAGTAGATATTTCACTTTTCCATTAGATCTCTAACTTGGTCTTCTAGTACCTACATGTGTAGGATAAATTTGTTAGATGCGTCTATCCTCACTCCTCGATGATGAAACAAAAATAAGTTTGTGTGTGTGTGTATTAATAATACTTTTGCCTAGACAAATTTACTTGGTATATGTTTGAATTTGATTAGAAAATTTGAGTTTTCTTTGTTTTTTACCTATTCTTAATAACATCAACATGTATAAGCAAAGAAGTGGGGGGAAAGCTTTTTCTATTTTTTAATGACAACAAAGTAATAATGGTTTGGCACGTTAAAGATTCTATATTTGCAGACATAGATTATGTCCTAGAATTTATTTAGTATAGGCAGATTTTATCATAATTTTAAATTTGATTGCCTGCCTGAAAAATTGACATATTAAAAGAAAACTTTAGAAGGTGAAATAACGAAGGTAAATTAATATGACTCTATAGTAATAAGGTGGCATGACATAATATATATTTGAAACTTTTTTTAGTTATACAATACTTTTTTTTAAAAAAAAGGTTATACTTAAGCCCAGCATTCAAAACAGTTAAATACAGCCATTTTTGATTGAGATAGGGATAGTGGGCCTAGAGTCCTTGCCCACTTTCCTTAAAATCACTCAGCTGAAAAACCACTCGTGTAGTGAAAAGACCTTGGACTTTTGATTAAGATAGCCTTGTAGTTAATACCAATTTGACGTTGGGCAAAGTTACTTAATTTATCAGGCCACAGTTTTCCTCATCTGTAAAATGGGATAAGAACTATCTCAGGATTGTTGCAAGGCGCTAACCCTGGCAGAAATAGGGATTCTCAATGCATTTGTTCCTGTATAAATTCTGAAATTCACTACGTTTCCTCCATACATTCTTTCAATTGGTAGTTTTAAAATTGGGAATGTTTCAAATTCTGTTTCCCAAAAATATATTGATTTTGCTGGTTTGTTTTTAACACTCAGGGCAATGTGCATTGGCATATTACACTTTCCATGATGGGTAGAGCAGGCTGCCCTATAATGGAATTGGCTCATTTTAAAAAATATTTGTGGGTGTAGTCCCATTTCTATACCCACACCTGTTCAGCGTGTTTCTCTTGTATGTTATTCTTACTGCCCGATTGTTGTTGTTGTTGTTAAGTGCCATCAAGTCGGTTCTGACCCATAGCGACCCTGTACAGGATTTCCGAGGGTGTAGAAAGCCTCATTTTTCTCCCGCAGAGCGGCTGGTAGTTTCGAACCACTGACCTTAAGGTTCACAGCCCAATTCGTAACCCCTACGCTACCAGAGCTCCTTTACTGCCCGATTATGTATGTAATAATAGTATTCACTTTTGTTGCCTTTAACTCTTGTACTTCTCCCAGTGTCTTCCTTTGCCTTGATCTTTTTGTGCTGATCTTTCTCTTATATTGCCTTCCTCGTTACCCAAGTGAATGTGTCTACCCTTTCTCTCTTTGTAACCATCAGAAAGTATTTTTCTTTGTGAAAAACTTTGTACTTTTTATCATAGTGGTCTTATAAACTATTTGTCTAATACACTGTTTGACTAATTTCATTTAGCATATAATGGCGTCTGTGTTACGAGGTTTTTCATATTCATTGTTGCTGTTTAACATTATATAGCATGTCACAAGGAGCTCTGGTAGTGTAGCGGTTATGGGCTGCTAACCTCAAGGTCAGCCATTTGAAACTACCAGCCATTCCTCTGTAGATGGATGAGGCTTTCTGCTCCAGTAAAGATTTACTGCCTCGGAAACCCTGCACAGGGTCGCTATGAGTCGGAACCGACTCCCCGGCACATTACCACCACAACATGTCATTGGGTGTACATACCATAGTTTGTACTGAGTCATTTTTTAAATGATTGCTGGATGCACTCATGTGCCACCTCACCAAAATTATTTTCAGATTTAGTTGTTTTAGATTAGGGTAAGGGTGTAAACTTCTAAAAATAAATGCATTTCTACTATAGCCTAGCTACGTAAGTAAAGAGGTTAAAACTAGTTTATAATAAGTACCTGTTTTAGAATTTCTGTAGGGGAAGGAACATAATGATGCCCTATTTCTGCCAGTGTAAAGAATACTTACTATCTTGGAAGGCAGAATAAATTTCTTAATGGAGGATAATACATAATTTTATTAATAAGCTTTGTGTGATTTTGTTTACTAAGCATGAGTAAAACAAACTTAATGTAATTTCTGCATTATAGGAGTCCATGTATGTGTGTGTGCTTATGTAGTAAAATGTCATAGGTCTGCCTTGGACATTGTTTCACTTACCCTCATTATTTCTAAACTTTATGGCTAAGAAACAGAATGAACCTAGGACATAAATGTTTTGAAGAATGAAGTGAATATTATCTATGAAGCTATATAAGGATTTGATTTGTTTTCAGTATCAATAAAGTTTGTCAGGTATTATAACATTGGAGTCATTTGTTGAAATAAAATATTACATATAAACCCAATTTATAAAAGATGAAATACAGCTTCTTGTTCTTCAGTGCCGTCAAGTCAGTTCTGACTCATAGCGACTTTGTATAGGGACTCCAAGGAGCAGCTGGTGGATTTGAACTGCCTGCCAACCTTGTGGTTCAGTCCATTGCTGATCTATAGCACCATACTAGGAGTCTATAATATAGCTTTTGTTGTTGTTAAGTGCTGTTGAGTCAGTTCCAACCCTTAGTGACCCCGTATAGGGTTTCCAAGGAGTGCCTGGTGAACTTGAGGCGCTGACCTTGTGGTTCAAACCACCTTTGCAGTCCAGCACATTAATCCACAGCACCACACCAGGACTCCAAAATATAGCTAATGGAGTAGAAATGAAAAAGAGTGGTCTAGGCCCTCATTTGTTTGGTACTCCTATGACCCTCCCCCAACTTTGAATTTAGTGTCCAGTTTGAAAATAATTAGATAAAAGCTGATAATCACATTAATAAGTCTTAGCTTAGTAGGAATGCTGCATAGCGTATATTCTTCTAAACTGTTAGTAAACTTTCAGTTTTTCCCCTATAAAATATAACTAAGATGTTTAAATAATCTGGACTTGAGAAAAAGGATTATTTTTCAGAAGTGATAATAGTTCAAAAAACAAAGCTAAAACTACAGATGTGCTCTTCTCCCCCCCTAAATGTTTCTGCCTCATTCCTACATTATTACACCCACTTTTCTGCTGCCCACATTTTCCCAACAGAGTGCAAATCTTTAAGCTAACAGCTACTTTATCAGGGTGGTTTTTTGTTTATGAATGCTTAGGAGTACTTTTTGTTAGCTTTAAATAGCTCTTTGGAGCATGATGCACCTTTGGGCTTAGGGGTTGGGAGACACAGTTTGAATACCAGTGTATGCTAATGTGCCAATTATTGGGTGGGATGGGAGTTCAAGCCTCAGTCAATGCACTGTCATACGGTGTCGTTTTCCATGTTTGTACCTTTCTAACTTATGCATTCATCCAGGTTTTTTGGAGAGCAGTAGAAGACTTAAATATAAAGTTGTTTTAAATGTTTTTCTAATAATAGATGTCTGTTCTGATTCTTAATTAGTTGTTCTGTTATTGAATTCTTGTATCTCTTCTCTTCCCCCTAAAATCTTTGCCTAATAAGTGGTATGACTTTGTATGTATTATAATATCTATGCGAAAAAACTTTAAAGATTATATATGTGATAAAATAATGCACAAATGAAGAACATGGTAAATAAACATATTTGGAAAAACACCCTGTTTCTTATTTTAAATTTATAGTTCATGTTTGTAAATACTTTCATTTGATTGCTGTTCAGTGCCAAGGAGTTGATTCCAACTCATAGTGACCCTATATAGGGTTTCCAAGGAACAGCTGGTGAGTTTGAACTGTTGACCTTGTGGTTCAAACCAACCTTGCAGTCCAGTGATTTATCCCACAGTGCCACACTTTTATCTTGATATCAGGCATATGCTGCACATAGCCAGAGGAAAATCACATACATAACTGAGCAGGACTAATGGAGGGCAGCCATGTTAACACATGACAAAGAAATAGTGGAGTCCTTTTGTGACTTTATATCTGCATCAAGAAAATTCAGTGACACTGACTCTTCAGCCACCTCTTTTTACTCATGTGCTGCTTGATTCTTTGGGTCTTTAGAAGAACTCCACCCCCACTCACCTGCCCCCCCCCCCCAAGAAAAAGTAAAGATTAACTTTGGTTTCTAATGAAGGGAAAAATCTGCTGGTCAGTGTGCCTTTTAAGACAAGATTGGGGAACTAGTTTTGAAAAAAGGTAGATTGTTTCCCCTCTCTTCAACAATCTTCTTATGCTGTAAATTTCTGTTATGGCTAGAACTGGACATTGCAAGTTTTTCCTCAAATACCATGGTGGAGGCTGGGTTCACAGAGGTAACAGTTAAGCACTGACTCATGACAAGATGACTGGGGAGGAGAAAGCACCTTAAGAAATTAAGTGTGTCCCTGTTTTTCAGACCAAAGTGACAGTTTATTGAAATTTTAAGGTCGTGGCCTTTTAGGCTCCGATGGGATGGTTTGGATATGGTAACTTAATCAAGCACATGTATCTGATTTACCAAAGAGAAGCATCACAGTCATAGTTTGGCATGATCACTGCATTCCCTGTAGACCAACTTACTGTACAGTAAAGAAGAATGGTTTACTCTCCCAGGCCACATCACCATTTGCCAGATTCTTTGTTATGCAATGAAGACACGCTTGTGGATGAGACAAAAGCATATTCGTGTAGGCATATCCATGTGGGATCAGCAGGAAGGTAGAGAGGTGAATTGAATAATGACATAAAGACTAGTCCTAATAAGTAATACTAGAAGCATTTCTTCCCAGGAAAACGTGACTGAGTGGTGCCTAACTTTTCTTCTATTAATACCTTCATTTTTCACTTACAGTAAATACAAATACTGGTCTACTTTCTACCCAGGTTTCAGAAGTTTGTTGTTGAGTACTATCGAGTCAACTCCAACTCATTGCAACTGTGTATAGGGTTCTGAAGAGCAGCTAGTGAATTTGAACTACCATCCTTGCAGTCCAGCCATAGCAGGACTCCTGTTCTAAATGCCTGCAGATATGTGTATAATCCCTACCCACATGCTAAGAAATGACTTGGTAAAATGTTTTTGTTGTTAGGTGCCACGGAGTTGGTACCGAATCATAGTGACCTTATTGCCCAACAGAATGAAACACTGCCCAATCCTGGGCCAACCTCACAATTATAATCTTTGCTACATTTGAACTCACTGATACTGCCACTGTGCCAATCCGTCTTGTTGGCCATCTTTCTCTCTTTCACCAACCCTCCACTTTACCAAATACGATATCCTTCTCCTTTCTGACAATATATCCAAAGTATGAAAGATGAAGTCTGGCCATACTGGCTTCTAAGGAGCATTCCATTCCGACTGTACTTCTTCCAACACAGATCTATCTATTTGTTCTTTTGGCAGTCCATGGTACTTTTAATATTCTCCAACACTATAACTCAAACATCAATTTTTCTATAGTTTTCCTTATTCACAATCTGGCTTTTACATGCATATGAGGTTATTGAAAATACCATGACTTGGATCAGGTGCTCCTTAGTCCTCAAACTGCTATCTTTGCTCTTCAACACTTTAAAGTGGTCTCGTGCAGCAGATTTGCCCAATGCAATACGTTGTTTGATTTCTTGA
>NW_006408618.1:11843414-11844794 GCF_000296735.1 Chrysochloris asiatica
CTACCAGAGCTCCTTTAATCTTAAAAATAGATTGGTACAAAATCACGCCCACTGTCCCTTCCTTCTACTCTTTCCTTCCCTGCCTCATGACATATTATGCTGATTGGCTCCCTTTTGAGATGCTGCTATGTCCATCTGAGATTCCTAGGGCCCCTGCTGTTGAGTTGGTGTTAAGCTGCTACTAAATTAACAAATGCAGACAAGCAGTCCTGTTTTTAACTACACTTCTGACCATCACTTGTCTTGATATCTCATATGTAGAATTTTTGCCTCCTCCTCTAACATTTTGCTATGGTATTGTCCACTAATATTTTAATTACTCCATTTTAGGATTCCCTTGTTGTTGTTATGTGCTGTGGAGTAGTTTCCGACTCATAGCAACCCTGTACAGGGTTTCCAAGGCTGTAAATCTTTATGGGAGCAGAAAGCCTCATCTTTCTCCCATGGAACAGCTATTAGTTGTGAACTGCTGACCATGAGATTAGCAGCCTGATTCATAACCACTTAGTAGTATAGCTCAAAATTATGAAGGTAGTTTCCCAAGAGTAGCAACTGCATTCTTCAGTAGTGTTGACCTTATTGTAATACTTTTGTTTATATTATATGAGAGGTCTTTTAAAAGTTTGTGGAAAATAGAATTAAAAGATAAAAACAAAATATAAACTTTATCCCTCAATATAAGCTCCATCAAGTTCAAGACACTTTAATAAGTGATACATTTAGTCTGTCCCTACAACACTAAGGTCTTGGGAGTTTAACCATGTCAGTTTAGTTTGTTTTACATTATTAACAAGAAAAATGGGTGCCCTTTAAAGATTTGTTAAGATTAGGAAACCAAAAGATGTCAAAAGCAGTTAAATCAGGACTGTAAGGTGGACGTCTACTGATTTCCCATGAAAATTCTTACGCAATTGCCCTTATCTGATTGGATTTGTGATGTAAACAAAATGACACTTATGATTACTTATCATTTTCTGCCCTGTGTCTGGTGATGGTGTCATTTGCCGAGACTGAGAGCATCTGAGGAAAACCAGGTTGGAGGACAACTTTGGAGAAAGTTCAGTTTAGGACTTGTAAGCATATTGAGTCTGCAGGACCTCTGTAACATGTCGGTGGAAATGAGAGGAATGGGCAGCAGCATTATCGTGGTGGAGAAGGGCTCTGGTGGAGCTTTCCCAGACACTCAGAATACACAGACATTTCTATTCATGGTTGGTAGGTGTTGAAAAGTCAGTTCTGACTCCTAGGGACCCTGCACAGCATTTCTGAGGCCATAAATCTTTACGGGAGCAGAAAGCCTCATCTTTCTCCCAAGGAGCTGCTGGTGGGTTTGAATTACTAGGCTTTTGATTAGCATTCTGATGTTTTTCCTATAGTGCC
>NW_006408618.1:11844894-11853307 GCF_000296735.1 Chrysochloris asiatica
GGGAGCAGAAAGCCTCATCTTTCTCCCAAGGAGCTGCTGGTGGGTTTGAATTACTAGGCTTTTGATTAGCATTCTGATGTTTTTCCTATAGTGCCCTCCAGAAAGACAATAAGCAAAATGCCTTGAGTATTCCAAAGAACTCTTTCTATGACCTTTACTTTTGACCAGTCAGCTTTTGACTGACACTTTCACCTCTTGGCAGCCACTGCTTTGATTGTGTTTTTTCTTCAGGGTCATACTGGTGAATCCATATTTCATCTTCTGATGCAATTCTTCCAAGAAATGCTTCAGGATCTTGATCCCACTTGTTTAAAATTTCCTTTGAAAGCTCTGCTTCTGCCT
This sequence comes from Chrysochloris asiatica, assembly GCF_000296735.1. Lineage (NCBI taxonomy): Eukaryota > Metazoa > Chordata > Mammalia > Afrosoricida > Chrysochloridae > Chrysochloris > Chrysochloris asiatica. The sequence continues at coordinate 11,845,237 of NW_006408618.1, forward strand.
GTACCTGGTCTAGGCACAACAGTTTACAGACCCATCCATTCATCCCTTCTTAGTTACCCATTGGTCAACTGATTTTTCTGGGCAATGTCCCCATAAATTTTTTGTAAAGCATCAATGGTTTTCACAATTTTCCACCCAAGTTCATCAAAAATTTGATGTATGTTTTTCAATTTTAACAGAATGTATGTTGCTCTGATACAGGCTCTGTTCAGACTGATGTCTTATCCTTCTTAGGTACCTCAATGTAGATCTTGTTCAGACATTTTATAACAAGTTGGTAGTGATGGTTGTTGTGTGCCACCGAGTCGATTGTGACTCATAGTCACCCTGTATAGGGTTTCCAAAGCTGTAAATTATGGGAGCAGAAAGCCTCGTCTTTCTCCCGAGAAGTTCCTGGTAGATTCGATCTAATGACCCTGCAGTTAGCAGCCCAGCTTGTAATCCACTATGCTACCAGGGCAAAACTTGTTTTTTTTAAATCCATACATAGTAGTTTCATAATATGCATTTTCTTGGAACTCTTTTGAAGATCTCTTCTTTTAATTACTATCTTATGTACTTCTACAAGGAGCTCTGGTAGCGTAGTGGTTATGAATCAGGCTGCGAACCTTAAGGTCAGCAGTTCGAAACTACCAGTTGTTCCGTGGGAGAAAGATGAGGCTTTCTGCTCCCATAAAGATTTACAGCCTCAGAAACCCTCTACAGGGTCGCTATGAGTCGGAACTGACTCCACAGCACACAATAACAACAACAACATATACTTCTACAACTGTAGCACAGATGCTCACTGAGCTTTAAGCTCACGTAAGATAAGTACTAGAACTGCAAGGTCAGTGGTTCAAACTTACTGGGTGCTCCTCAAAACCAACTGGAAGGCACTTAACAACATGTTCATGTACATGTAATCAAATACCTCTCATTTCCACGACATGTTGCAAAGGTCCTGCAGACTCAATATGCTTACAAGTCCTAAACTGAACTTTCTCCAAAGTTGTCCTCCAACCTGGTCTTCCTCAGATGCTCTCAGTCTCAGAAAAAGACACCAGACACCGGGCAGAAAATGGCAAGTAATCTTAAATGTCATTTTGTTTACATCACAAATCCAATCACTTCCACAATCCTGTAGATTTTATTTACTATGTATCATTTGAATCTGTTTATTTCCCTGTCCTCTATCATTATTTAGAAATTTTTTGAACTAAGTAAGAAGATGAAAAATGAAAGTGTACATGCAATGCCTGGGTTATGAACATCCAATCTGTGTCCCACTTATGTACAAACAATCCAGTTAAAGAAACAATCCCTTAAGCCTAGTATATTAAAATTTGAGGTACATACAATGGTTTATAATAACAAATGGGTGCTATTTTTCTACTCACATCAAAGCATTAAAGATGCATAGTTCTGGTATGGTGATGTAGGATAAACACTGGATTGTAAACTACAAGGTCAGTAGTTCAAACCCACCAGGCACTCCTTGGAAACCATACACAGGGTCGCTGTGAGTTGAACCAACTTGATGGCACTTAACAGCAAAAACATGCAAAGAAATGTACAGTGTATATACAGTATACTAAGACATTTGACTGCCAGTAGATATATGTCATTCTTAATTTATGTACAAATTCAATTTAAAGAGACCTAAGAATGCAACTCATTTATAATCTGGGGACTGCTTGTGTTTTGGACTGTATCTAAGGGCCTGTTAAACCATCAATGAACTGCCTCTGGAATTTTGAGACCTCCGAAGTTCAGTACTGTGGTTATGGTTCCAAACAATAATGTAGAGTCATAAAACAAGTGATGATGGAGGAAGGCAACCAACCAGGAAACATTATCTTTCATTTACTTGTTGCTTCTGCTTATCACTTGTTTAAATGGTCTTTAAGATGAAGTGTTGTTATGTGACGGTGACTAGGTTCCACACATAGGGACCCTGTATAGGGTTTCTGACACTTTAAATCTTCACGGGGTAAGTTTTGTTTTTCTCCAGTGAATTGGCTGGTGGGCTCGAACCGAAGACCTTGTGGTTCACAGTCCAATGCTTATCATACAGAGCCATCGCGCTCCCTAAAATGAACTAGACAGCGCTGTAAGAGAGTATTTTAATTCTTTGAAAATCTAGAGAGAAATTAGGATGATAGGGAAGATAGGTTCAGAATTCCAAGATGTTTGACTACAAGAATGAAAAGAAGACAGAGAATCTGTTTTGTTTCTATTATCCTCAAAGTCTGTGGACAGAAAAGCAGTACAACTGTCTTACAGACTCAGGGATCAGGAATGGAAGACAACGTGCTTGGCACTACAGAGAATGTGACGAATGATCATAATAGATAAATTTTCTTCCTTCCTGAAATTTACCTTTAAGATTAGAAACGGCCAGAGGCTGGCATCCCACTGGCATTAATTGACATTAAGGCTCTGTTCTAAGAAATCTCTCAGAGGTGCGGATCTCAGTTCCTTTGTGTTGAGCTCAAAACATTCTTGACAAGAGATTTTATACCACAACGACGCTTTTTGTTGGACTCCAGCATAAAAATCTCCTTGACCCAGGAATGCTGTCGCTTATTCCTGGGCCTGGGAGGCGGGGGACATCGTGATCGAGATGCCAAGAACGGGGTGTTGTTGTTAAGTGCCGACTCACAGCGACCTGGTATAGGGTTTCCGAGGGGCGGCTGGTGAGTTTGAAGCGCTGACCTTGCGGTCGAACCGACCTTGAGGTCGAGTGCTTAATCTACGGCATCATCGCAATGAAGCCACAACTGATAGGAACCCAGAGCATTTGATTATCCATAATTTCCCCCTGATCTTGTCTTTTACGAAAGATGCAGAACAATAACCAAGACTAGGAGCTCTGGTAGCATAGTGGTTATGAATCGGGCTGTGAACCTTAAGGTCAGCGGTTCGAAACTACCAGCTACAGAGCAGGAGAAAGAGGAGGCTTTCTACTCCTGTAAAGATTTACACCCTCGGAAACCCTATACAGGGTCGCTATGGGTCGGAACCGACTGGATGGCACAAAACAACAACAACAGGATAGACCGAACCAACTTTTACAAGACCCATCCTCACAAGCAAGGGATCGTCACATGCGCGGGAAGATCAGCGCCTGCGCACTAGTACCGACCCGTCGCCGGAAGCTCAGAGATCAAGGCACTTTCGGATTCAGAGAGAAAGACCCGATTAGAACTTTTCAGTTTATATTACCATTAATCCATGATGTAAAGTAAAATACATCGAAACTCCTAGAAACTGTAGGAATTTTTGTAATCGACACCTCCTCTGCAGGCACCGCCGAAGGCAGCCTCTATTGATAGTTGCTAAGGGTCCAGACCTTGGGTTTCTATGACGACACACGGGTGTTCCGGAAACAGGCGAGGCCGGATGTTGCCTGGCGGGAAACACGATTTGTGGGTGTGGGTTACTGGTGTCCGTTTCCTGTCACTTCTGATTCAGAAACGGTGCTAACCTTACCCAGCCCCTGGGTCCGGAGAATTGGGTGTGTACGAGGGAGATCGTGATTCGAGTAGACCCGCCTGGGGCGAGGGGCGCCCATATGTGGTGCCCGCAATCTGGTGGGCTGGGCGAATTTGTCTTCGCCTGGACCCTGACCTGGACGCAGTTGTGGTAGATGAGTGAACATAGGTTTCCCAAGAGAAGAAATGCCCCTGTTGAATGCATTCTAAACCCCAATGTTAATTTAATTTACGCATTTAATGGAAACCCCCCCTCCCTTTTTCTTTTGCTTGCAGGACAGTTGTGGCAAGTCTTGGCCACGTCGCAGTATGACACTGATTTGATTCTAGGCTGCCATTCTGGAGGAATATTTCAAATTACTAAAGAGAGTTTAATAGAGTCATTGTTTGATTATGTCTCTCCCCAAAACGCCCTCCATATTGCTAAGTGGCACGTCTACGCCTGAGGACAAAAATCTTAAACTACCCGCCTCCAAGGAAGAGACTAAAGGTAACGTCCAGCCTAAATAATCACGGCCACAGAAAAATCGCAGTCCCATCACCACTTAGATTTCCTGACACATTTGTTGAAATAAAATCCAAAGCCGTACCTTTAATAGTATTTTTAAGTGCTACTCTTGAGCTCTTGGGAGAAAGATGAGGCTTTCTGTTCCAGCAAAAGATTTGAAAGCCTCAGAAACCCTACACAGGGTCTCCATGAGTCGAAACTGACTCCATGGCACTTAACAACAACATCTCTTGGGCTGTAATTTGCATTCTTCCCCTCTCCCCAAAGCTGCTGAGTTTCATATTATTTTAAATTCACTCTATACTTAGGAGGACTCCTGGTGTGGTGCTGTAGGATCAGAATTGGACTATGAACTCACTAGCTGCTTCTTGGAAACCCCGTACGGGATCCCTATGAAGTTCAGTCAGAACCGACTAGATGGCACTTAACAATAACTAAATTTGGGAAACACCGATTTTATGCTAATGGAACAACCAATTTTGGTACCTAGTTTATGACTTTAAGGAACTTAAGAAATAATGATGGGGACAGGAGAACAACATGCAATCTAATACAACAACACAGTTTGGATCAGGGTTTAGTAATTTCTGTAAATTAGATTAATTCCTTAAGATTTCCATTCATATACAGATAAATGCGTATCTGTACAAGAAAAATAATTATCTAGATTTGCCCTTACCCCTGTTATGCTGACGTTTTCTCCAACCTCATCTTATTTTTAGGGTTGTTGTTAAGTGCCCTTTTCGATTCCATTTGGACTCATAGCAATCTTGTATAGGGTTTCTGAGGAGCAGCTGGTGAGTTTGAACCACTGACCTCGTAGTTAGCAGTCCAGTGCTTATCCTGGATTATGCTAAAACTCCTAACTCTCTCCACCTATTTTTCTTTGTTTTCTGTCTATTATTTCCTCTGATAACCCTGACTCCATTCCAAGGTCTCCAGGGAGAGGTTTGATGTGGACCTTAGAGGTTTTGATGGTGATTAAAGTATGATACTATGCTTACAGAAATTAATATAAACCATAATATATAAGGCACATAGACTAGTGGAGGGTTCTTTAAGAAAAACTCACAACTCTACTAGACTGATTTCCTGAGAGGATTTTCCCCATATTAGCCCTACCTTTATAAGTCTACCCTAGTCAAGCTTTGTGCTACTCTTATTTCACCAGTTTGCTCATATTGTTCCTCTTTACGTGGAATGGCCTCATTTCCGGTAAGTATTATCTCAATTCTATTCATACTTTGAAACCCACCTCAGATTCCTCCCACTCTATAAATTCTACAACTTAATGTGATAACTCTTTTCTTTGAAGATATTAGTCAACATTACTAAATAATTTCACAGATTTGGGGAGTGGAATTTTGCCATTTTCGTATCAATTAAGCTAGCAAAGTGAGTTTACTTTTTAACTTCGAATTTAGGATAATGAAAGTTCATCTCTATACCTGAGTTTTTTTAACACAGGCCGGATTTGTGAGTCATTCATCTTTAATTCACTGTCTTCGAGTCAATTTAGACTCATAGTGACCCTGTGTAGGATTCCCAAGGCTTTTAATCTTTATAGGAGCAAACAGTCTTATCTTTCTCCCAAGGGGCGGCTGGTGGATTTGAACTGCTGACATTGTGGTTAGCAGTCCAGTGTTTACCCTACAGCACCATACAGGCTACTTGATGTATGAGTAGGCCTGGGAATATGTTCATTTTTCTTTATCATCTGTGTTATAAATATTGTTTATTACTATTCTTGTCAACTAGGAGCAATGTTTCTCTCAGAAACATAGATAGGATCGATGAGGCAGGCTGGGAAACTCAATGTAACTCTCAAAAAAAAAAAACAAACCATAGAGCTTTTCTTTCCTATTGCTTCCTCAGGACTTCCTGAACTGAGAGAGAGAAAAAATTTGGTGGATCATTCCAAACCCTTTCGTACTTCCCTCCAGAATGAGTTCATACCCGAGGAAGTTCTGCTTTCTCTGACCTCTGCAGCCAAAGCTGGTGCCTGTCCTGAAAACTTACTACCTCCTGGGAAAAGGAAAATCCCAAAGGTAAAGTGCTCAGGAACATTCATCTTTTTGGTATTCATTTCAGTAAGTGAGCATATGTTATATATTCCAGATAGTCTTAACAACATATTTTTAAAATGTTATGGATTGAAAACAGAAATCTCTTGCATGAGTATGTTTCCAAGACAAATGCTTAAGAATTTTAGTTAATCTATTTTTATGTGGATTTACAAAATTGATCATTGTTGTTAGTTGCCTTCCAGTCAAATTAATTCCAACTCATGGTGACCCCATGTGTGCAGAATAGAACTGCTCCATAGGTTTTCAAGGCAGTCACATTTCAGAAACAAATTGTCATTATTGGTAAGTACCATGGAATTGGTTTCAATTTACAGTGACCCTGTGTTGGGTTTCCAAGGAGCAGCTGTTGAGCTTGAAACACCAAAATTCCATTTAGCAATCCAGTGCTTATCTTACAGCGCCACACCAGAAACAGATTACCAGGACTTCTTTCTAAGATACCTCTGTGTGGCTTTGAATTGCCTATCTTTTGGTTAGTAGTTGGGTGCTTAATCATTATGCCACCAGGACGCTTTCCATAAATCACTAATGATTGTTTATAGGGCTTCTGGTATAGAGCTGTAGGGTCAGCTCTGGATTGCAAACTATAAGGTCAGCAGTTCAAACCCACCAGGTGCTCCTTGGAAACCCTATACAGGGTTGCCATGAGTTGGAAATGACTTGATGGCACTTTACAACAACAATACTCTCTTATCGTTGATCTTTTTCTATAACTATATAACTGTTTTAGTTTCAGTCTTTCATTATAGTACAGAATAAGATTTTTGCTTTCTTTTTTTCCATGGAACATTTAATTGCCCTTAATGTAAATACTGTAAACAATTAAAAAGATATTTCATTTGACTAGAGCGCCCTCTGCTGTGTATTCATTCATGTATTTTTGCTTTTTCCTAGGGTGGTCTTCTGCGCCCTATAGACCATGTGTGGCATCATCCTGTTCGAAGGAACAAGTTCAGATACCTGATTGACCATCCTGTCTCCCTCACAGGAGCTGGAAGGTAAAGGAGGAGGATACTGGGATACATTTAGATAAAAAGAGTAAGGAAAGAAATACTATGTCATTTTCTTATTGGGAGGGGCAGGATAGGAAAAATGATAGAAGCACAGATTTTAGAGATTATAGTATCTTGGATGAATCAGAATACAATCTGAAGAGGGAAAAGGACCACTTTTTTATATATAATTAAGCACTGGACCGCAATCACAACCTATTCAGGGTCGCTATGAATTGGAACTGCCTCGATGACACTTAACAACAACAACATTATCAGTAGGTGCTGACTTTCTGTTTGCTTAAATTTGTGATTTGCATGTTTTTATGTAAGGTGCTCTGGTAGAGTAGTAGTTACAAGTCGGGCTGCTAACCTCAAGGTTAGCAGTTTGAAACTACCAACTGTTCTGCAGGAGAAAGATGAGGCTTTCTGCTCCCGTAAATATTTAAAGCCTCAGAAACCCTATGCAGGGTTGCTATAAATAGGAACTGATTCCACGGCCCACCACCACCATGTTTTTATGTAATTGCCCCTCTACTCTCCTATCCCTTGTGGTACTAAAAGGAATAGAAAGGTCAGAGATTGCTTCAATGGTGCTTTTATCTAAATGTATATCGTTTTTATGCATCTGAGAAGAAAGGTAATGTAACTTCACAGTAGAAAACCTTCAGGAACAAGTGTGTAATTCCTTGTTGTTGTTGTTGTTAGATGCCATCGAGTCGGTACCAAAACATAGCTACCTTATGCACAACAGAACGAAACACTGCCTGATCCTGGGCCAGGCGCACCACTGTTGCCACGCTTGAGTCCATCGATGCTGCCACTTTGCCAATCCACTTCACTGGGGAGTATTCCTGTTTTCTCTAACCCTCTACCTTATCAAACATGATATCCTTCTCCAGCGACTGGGCTCTCCTGACAATATGTCCGAAGTATGAGAGACAAAGTTTGGCCATCTTGGCCTCCAAGGAGCACTCTGGCTGCACTTCTTCCAAAACAGATCTATTG
>NW_006408618.1:11854102-11857342 GCF_000296735.1 Chrysochloris asiatica
CTCTTGGTCCAGGTACAGATTCTTCATGAGCACAATTAAGTGTTCCGGAATACTCACACTTCGTAATGTTGTCCATAGCTTGTCATGATCCACACGATCGAAAGCCTTTGTGTAGTCAATAAAGCACAGGTAAACATGTTTCTGATATTCTCTGCTTTCAGCCAAGATCCATCGAACTTCAGCAGTGATATCTCTCGTTCCATGTCCTCTTCTGAATCCGTCATGAACCTTTGGAAATTTTCTGTAAATGTATGCTTGCAGCCGTTTCTGTATTACCTTTAGTAAAACTTTACTCACATGGGGTATCAAAGAGATTGTCCTATGATTTCTGCATTCCGTTGGATCACCTCTCTTTGGAATGGGCACAAATACACATTTCTTGCAATCTGAGCACAAATACACATTTCTTCCAATCATTCAGCCAGATAGTTGTCTTTCAAATTTCTTGGCAGAGATGAGTGAGTGCCTCCTGTGCTGCCTCACTTTCTTGAAATATTTCAATTTTTATTCCATCAATTCCTGGTGCCTTGTTCTTTGCCAATTCTTTCTGCGCACCTTGGACTTCCTCCTTCAGTATCGTTGGCTCTTGATCATATGCTACCTCTTGAAACGGTTGAACATGAACTATTTCTTTTTAGCACAGTGACTCTGTGTATTCCTTCCATCTTCTTTTGATGCTTTCTGTATCATTCAATAATTTGCCCAGAGAATCTTTCAATAATGAAAGTAGAGGCTTGAATTTTTTCTTCAGTTCCCCCAGCTTGAGAAATGCTGAGCGTGTTCTTCCTTTTTGGTTTTCTGATTCCAGATCTCTGCACATTTTGTTGTAATATTTGGCTTTATCTTCTTGAGCTGACCTTTGAAGTTTTCTATTCATCTCTTGGACCTCCTCACTTTTCAGAGTAAACCTTTACCCTGTTTCAGATCAAACTCAGTAAATTGCACTGTATTTTTCCTAAAAATATTCTAAAGGTTAGCATTTTTGGTAAGAAGACTGTGACCTGAACATTTTCTAAGTACAGCACATTTATCAATTTATTCCTGCATGTCATTTTCTTTAAATATCACTTTATCTGAACGGAATGTTTAAATTTACCATATTTGAGTTGTTGTTGTTGTTGTTAAGTGCTGTGGAGTTGGTTTCAACTCATACGTGAGTAGGCAGTTAATACTACTGGAGTTTTACAGCACTTAACAACAACAATTTTCTCATCTACAAAAAGGAAATAGTAAGAAACTTGCTGTGATTTTTATTATTATTATTTCCCAGGGTTATCATAAAGCTCAACTAGATTATGGCTGCAAGAGCACTTATAAACCTATAAAATGCTATTTAATTATAAGGTGTTACAGGAACGCTATGGGTCGGCACCGACTCTACGGCACTTAACAACAACAACAACTGCTCAACTGGAGTCCTGGTGTGGCACTGTGGACTAATGCTCTGGTCTGCAAAGTCATTTGAACCACGAGGTCAGTGGTTCAAGCTCACCAGCCGCTCCTTGGAAAACATATACAGTTGCTGTGGATTGGAACCGACTTGACGGCACTTAACAACAGCAACAATTGTATTCAGCTGTGTCTCAGTGCTAGAAAAAGTGGCATAAACTTGGTCTAAGAGTTTTATATATATGTATAAAACTTGGTCTAGGAGTTTTATTTATATATAATGCATCTGTATATTATGCCTTTATGTCATGGTTATAATGACTAATAATAATAAATAGTAGTTTCGAGATGTTTGAAGTATATATAAATGTGGGAGCATGGTGACACCATATGATAAACACTGGACTGTGAACCACAAGATCCGAGGCTCAAGCCTGCCAGTCACTCCATGGGAAAAAGATGAGACTTTCTGTTCCTGCGAAGATTTCAAAAGCCTCAGAAACTCTATGTCGGGTCGCTAGAGTCGGAACCAACTTGATGGCACTTAACAACAACAATATATAACTGTATGGAGCCCTGGTGGTGCTATGGGATAAGCACTGGGCTGCTAACCTCAAGGTCGGTCCTTCAAACCAACCAGTTGCTCTGTGGGAGAAAGATGAGGCTTTCTGTACCCAGAAAGACTTATTGTTGTTGTTAAGCGCCACTGAGTTGGTTCCAACTCATAGCCATCCTGTGTAGGGTTTCCAAGGAGTGGCTGGTAAGTTTGAACCACCAGCCTTGTGGTTCAAACTGAGCTTGCAATTGATTTGAACCACAGCCTTGGAAACCCTGTTCAGGGACACTAGGAGTTCAAATTAACCTAAGGAGCAGGTGGTTTGAACCGCCAACCTTGTGGTTAGCAATCAAGAACTTAACCTGCCGTGCCACACCTGGAGTCCTTCTTGTTGTTGTTAAGTGCCATCGAGTCGATTCCGACCCATAGCAACCTTGTATAGGGTTTCCAAGGAGCAGCTGGTGAGCTTGAGCCCCCGACCTTGCAGTTCAAACGGCTTTGCAGCCTGGCACATTAACCCACAGCGCCACACCAGGACTCCGGAGTCCTTCTTAGTGATGGTTAATGCTTGATTATAAGCCATCTAGTTGATGAGACTATTACAGGCAGATTGTAACTGGATCACAGAATAGAATGAAAAACTTGAAGAATTAAATTTCAGAAATATTAGACTCTAAGGCTGCTCTTGAAGAATTTGGTAGAAGAGGGCAACGGGCCACTTCTTCAGGTCACCAGTGTGGTCATGGATGTGTTAGTGCCTACTGTTTCTATCTTGAAAGTCTACACTTATGATTCACTTACTGAACGTTTAGTCTCCTGGAAGAGTTTATTTGGACTATCTTAAACTGATTGCCCACCCTTAGCTATAAGAGGACTTTAGCTATAAGAGGACTTTTTTTTCATTTCTCTAAAAAATATTCTTCTGTTAAAAAATTGTTGTTGATTTTTTTTTTTTCTCTTTATGAAGGTTTATTATTATTAAATTACTCAGCGCCCAGGCCATCACCAAGATCACATTAAGGGTTTGAAAATAAATAATCTAAAATGAATGATTAAGTTTATATGTCAATCAGAATTCATTACATTATGCTTCAAGTCATAATCAAACCAAAACCTCAGTGGCCAAACACCAAAAAAGAGTCTTTCTAACTCATGCTAGATGTCCAGTGATGGAGCTGTGCTCAGTGTTATTGCACAGATGCTTAGAAGGAAGTACTGTGCATCTCACCTGTGCCTCCATGATTGCCATGATGGTGGGAAGGGAATACGATCATCTTGAGTGCTTGCTTTTTTTT
>NW_006408618.1:11866252-11870214 GCF_000296735.1 Chrysochloris asiatica
CACTTGAGCCCACTGATGGTGCCACTTTGACAGTGCATCTCTCTGGGGGTCTTCCTCTTTTTCTCATACTCTCCACCTTGCCAAACATAATATCCTTCTCCAGAGGCTGGTCCCTCTTGACAATGTTTTAGCACTTTCTTATTTCCTGGTTCAATAAGACTTCCAGGATCATCCTGTACTTTCCAACTGTAGGCCTGGAATGAGCTGTGAGTTACTTCTCTAGGGAGTCCTGACTCCTTATAGTAGAGAACGGTTCATAGAAACCAAGATCTGGCTGTTAGGTATGTTCACATGTGTTACTGGGGTATCATTGCTTCCAGTCCCTCTCACATACTCTTTTTCTGAAACTTTGAGATTTTATATTCTGTGGAGATTGTTTACTGATCTAAATTCTGAAACTACCTTATTAATCAACTGTGTTCCAGTAGAGGAAAGAACCAGAGGAAATGCTTATTTACATTTACAAACAATAATGAATCTAAAGGATTACCATGAAGTTCATAGAGTCAGTTTTATTGTGATACTCATTTAGCTACAAATAAGTACTTTCAGAGAGCATATGTGGCTGAGAACCTGGATACCTGGGCTTTAATATCAGTTCTGATTTTTAGTAGTTTTAAAAACTGGTCGGTCACTTTGTTGACTTAAGTGTTCTTAGAGCATCCTTTTACCTTTGAAAAAAATTTTTTTTTTCTTTTTAAATGGATCAAGGAAAGTTTCATATTATAACATATTATTGAGAAATGTGATTAAATTTCTGTGGTTACTCAGTGTTCTACAAGGTCACTCCATAAGGTCTGTGGTTGGAGGCTGCCAGCCTCTCCATGGGAAAATGTTGAGGCTTTCTGCTCCTGTAAAGAATTAAATCCTTGGAAACCCTTTAGATGGTTATTATGAGTTGTAACTGACTCAACTGCACTTAACAACAATAGCAAACATGTTTCAAAGATAATAAGTGTCATTTTTTTTTTTAAAGTTTGTAGATATCTATAGATATTTAGGTATTCTCTTATATGCAAGCAAAATGATTGACTTGTAGTTTGCATTTCAACTTCCCAACGCCATGAAGTATACGTTTACCATGTGATAAACAGGCCAGAAGATTTTCTTAAAGTAACATTCACTTGTCTTGTTTATTGTAGCAAATATACTACTTTGCTCACAGATAGTGAAAACAGGCTTTTGCTGTTCCCATCCATGTAAGTACAGTTTATTTTCTAAAGTGTTTATCAGAAAGAATAACCATATAAAAATATACTTCTTTTTCTTGATATTTTGTTATAGTAAAAATTTTAGCAGAAACTCAATATAATGATTGACTGCAATAGCGTCTAATCAGTACTTTTATTTGTCCAATTGCTGCATATTCAGTTTTTCCATATATGTAATAATATTTAAACAGTATGTTTTGTACTTTTATATCTTACACTTAACCATTAGTATTTCCCAATGTTACAATAATCTTTTTCTTACCTTTACTTCTCTGTTTCTCTTATATTATAAATTAACCGAAGTTAACCGTTTGGTGTTTTTCTCTTCACATTTTTTTTTTTTTCATAGAATTTTTGGAGAGAAAATTTTTTTGCAAAATAAAAAGGGTCATATTGTATATATATTTTTGTTACTTGCTTTTTTCACTGAAAACATTATTAGATCAATAAATATAAATGTAGGTCTAATGCTTTAACATGGCACTAATAGTCTTATAGAATATAGATTTCTTTATACCCTTTTTTTTTTTGCTACTTGAAGGACTACCTATTGTAACACTAATTGTATAATTCTACCACCTTGATCTTCAGGAAACCTAATAAAAGAGTAGAAGTGGTCCGGCTAAATGATGTGATGGACACTATGCTTGAGAGGGCTGGTGTGGAAAATGAAGAATATACAGGGCCAACCCAGGTAAACAAATAGTTCCAATTTAAATAAATACTTACTTGTCCTTGTGTGAGCCTGTAGGATAAGCACTGGACTGCAAGGTTGGTTTGAATGGCCCAAACTCACCAGCTGCTCCTTGGAAACTCTATACAGGGTCACTATGAGTTGGAACCAACTTGACAACACTTAGCAACAACAATAACAACATACATAATTTTTTCTGAACTATGTTAGATGTAGGTACAGTGTGCCTTTTATTATCAAATATTTCAAATAGTGTGAATTACTAAAGAACATGAATTACTAAAGGAGTCTTAGTTGTATAGTGGATTATGAGCTGGGCTACTAACCACCAGATCAGCAGTTTTAATCTACCAGTTGCTCCACAGGAGAAAGATGAGGTTTATAGCTTCGGAAACCCTATACAGAGTTGCCATGGGTCAGTGGCACACAACTACCAGTATACCACTGAAGAATAAATATGTTCTCGTACATTTCATGATATAGCTTTCCAAATCAGGAACTTTAACACTGATACGTTACTGTTGTCTACTGTGGTCTATAGTCAGATTTCATCAGTTGTCCCTATAGTGTATTTATAGCTACTTTCCCCTAGTCTAAGACCCAGGCTCACATAAAGCTTTGGGTTGTCATGTCCATTTAAGCAACTTTAATCTGAAACAGATCGACACCCTTTGTTTGTTTGTTTGTTTGTTTATAGTCCTTGGTATTTAAAGAGCATAGGTGAGCACTTCTGTTCTTAATTTAGACTTGTCTGATATACTGTCATGATTAGATTCAGGTTTTACATTTTTGATAGCTATATCACTGAAGTGACATTGGGGTCTTCTAAGTGTATCATTTGAAGAGGCACATAGATTTTTCTTACTCATATATATGTATAAACGAAGGTATAAATGAAATTAATTAACCAAGGTGTTTCTAAAACTTATGCACATGCAGAATACTTATTTCCTAAAATGTCTTTTACTGATATAACTGAGTATCACTGGTTGACTTATTTTCTGCCAGATGCACAAGCTGCTACATATGTTGAAGAAGGAACAGACCATTTATAATACAGTATTCCATGAACTTATCCGACAAGTCAGTGTGGACTGTGCAGATAGAGGAGAATTACTTTCCAAAATCAGGTCTGTTACTGGAATAGCCCAGTTTTCTTATGAAGTTTATGTTAGACTGTGTTCATGTCTGCTTTTGAGAACACTGTAAAATTATATTTCTATATCTTATTGACTAAAGGGCACTGTAGGATAAACATTGGAGCTGTAGAATAAGCACTGGACAGTTAAACACAAGGTCAGCAGTTCAAACCCTCCAGCCACTCATCGGAAACCCCATACAGGGTCACTAGAACCTGCTCAACAGCACTTACCAACAATAGCAACAACTACATTTTCTACTATATTTTATGTAATAAATATATAGTATTTGAGAACTTCCTTAAGGTGATTTCTATTGGGATGATACCATATTTTTGTTATGATAGATAGTAAAGTGTTCTGTGAAATAAAAGAAAGAGTATAGGTTTCACGATCAGACAGATCTCAGATCTGGTTTCAGATCTTCATCCAGGTGTGGCCTTGGTAAAATCTGAGTCTTAGTTTTCGCATCTGTCAATGACAGTTTCCATTTGTATATTTGTTCACTTATCAATGGTATCTGTGGAGTATCTTACTCTCTGCCAAGCATAAAGTTACTTCACTAGATTGAGGTGTGTTTTTAATGGGAGAACAGAAGTAGATGAACTTAGTTATAGTTATTATTAATTATGATATATGTTGTGTGCTGAGCCCTTTCCACCTCATAGCAAGGGACCCTGTATAGGGTTTCTGAGAGTGACTAGTGGGTTTGAACTGCTGACATTACAGTAGCAGTCCAGTGTTTATGCTACAGCACCACACCGTGACCTGCAGCATATATACTTTATAGTTATAAATTAAAACATGCTTTTCATTTGTAAGCTTTCAGAAATATCACCTTGAGCCATTTCTCTCTACCACTTAAATTCTTGTTTTTTTTCACCAGTAAATCTTCCCTTATAGAAGTATGTCTGTATG
>NW_006408618.1:11870314-11879093 GCF_000296735.1 Chrysochloris asiatica
CTATGTCTGCTAGGTGGCTAAAGTCTGATCCTCAGAGCCTATGGTTTGGACGGTCAGCAACGCTTGGGCCCACAGGGTGTTGTTGTTTTTTTTTAACGTATTTTATTCTTATAGAGAAGTTACAAAAATAGTAAAGTCCTCAATATCCTTTATATGATTTCCCCTAAAATTAACATCATGGTAATTTATAAAAACCAGGAAATTACCATTGCTACAATACTATCAAGTAATCTGTAAACCTTACTGTAATTTCACTAGGTTTTTCACTAATGTAGAGAACTTTTTTTTTTTCAATTACTCATAAAAATTATTTTGGTTTTGTGGTTGTCATTGAGAACATACATAGCAGACCATTTATCATATGTCAATGGCGTTGATTATATTCTTCAAGTTGTACAACCATTCTCAGCCTCGTTTACTGAGTTGTTCCTACCCAATTAACCAAAACTTACTGCCCCCTGAATTTCATATCTCATCTTTCAAGTTGCTCTTGTCAACTTGATCCCATATAGGTAGATCTTGAAAGGGCACAAATTACAAATAAACTTATGCTAAAGGGAGATGTATCTGGCAGCTGCATGTAGACTGTACTAGAGAAACTAGAGAGTTCATGTAAAAAATAATGAAGACATTGGCAAGGGAAGTCTAACTAACCTTTAGAATGATGTGACATTGACTGGTAAATTAATATGTTAAAGATAGATTTCACGCAAAGATAATCACACAAAGATTAAGCACTTGGTTGTTAATGGAAAGTTTGGCAGCTTGAACCCACACAGCAGCTCCAGGGAGAAAGACCTGGAGATCTGCTCCCCAAAAGATTATAGCCTTGAAAACCCTACAGGGCATTCTGCTCTCTCATGGGGTCACCATGCATTGAAAATCGACTCAGTGGCACTTTACAGCAACAACAATAAATTGAATCTTGAGGGTAAAGAATGGCAAGGACTCAAATATAGATGCTGTGATTTTGATGGGTAGAATGGTGGTGATCTGGGCAGAGTTAGTGAATACAGGAAGCTGAAATGTTAGAAAGGAAAGAGAATTCACTTATACCCAGAGATAACAACTGTGATAAGGTAAGATTTGATGGCTTTTCCAAAGGAGAGAATCTGGAAAGAGTAGCGGTTTAAGGACAGAGCTTTATCCATTTTGTAGAATTTCCATTTGTAGGCAGAATGACACAGAGAAGTCTGCGAATGAGTAGTTAGAAAGGAAGGAAAGAACTAGGAAAGTCAATAAAATAGAGGATAGATGAGACGAGTGTTGTTTTTTTTAAAAAAAGAATGATAATCAGTTCTGGAAAATGTTCCACAGAAGTCATAGAAGATAAAAAATGAGAATAGGCGGTTTAACTCGGCAGGCAGTAGGAAGTCTTCATCTTTCTGGAGAACAGAGAGATGTCAGTAAAAAACATTGTAGAGAAATTTCACGCAAAAAAATTAGACTTTTACAGAAAGAGATAGAGGGAGAGAGAGACAGATACCGCAATCACCATGAGAACAATTCATAGTCAAGGAAAATTTCTTCTAAAAAGAAGAAAGACTTTGCACTACCAGACCAAGGAATGGATCCAACAAAGGAGCAGATATCCAAAAGTTATGATTGATGAACTAAGCTCCCTGAGGATGCAGGCAAAAATGAAATCAAGGACCTACTGGGAGAGAATGTTCTTGGAGAGGATGAGAATAACCTGAGCCCAAAGGAAAAAAATTTGTGATGTGAATGAAAATTTTCAGGTGGAGAAGATGAAAAGTATGAGGGGAGCTCCTGTCTAATGCCTATTAAAGTATGTGGTAAGAAGATCTGTTTTGCTGGCACACATACCTGTTTTTACCCCCTGTTGTTAAGTTCCATTGGGTCAGTTCTGACTCATAGAGACTCTGTAGCAGGTTGCCAAGGATTGACAGGTGGGTTTGAACCACAGACCCCGTGGATTGCAGTCCAGTGCTTATTCTGCAGTGCCACACTAGGACTCCCATTTTTACCCACTGTTGTTGTTGTCAGTTCTGACTCAGAGATTCTGTAGAGGGTTTCCAAGGAGTGGCTGGTGTGGGTTTGAACCACTGACCCTGTGGATCGCAGTGTAGTGCTTATTCTACAGTGCCATACCAGGTCTCTGTTTTTACCCACTGTTATTGTTAAGTGCCATGGAGTTGGTTCCCACTCATAGTGGCCCTTTTTAGGATTTCCAAGGAGCAGCTGGTGGGTTTGAGCACCCTTGGTGTAGCAGACCATTGTTTATCTTACAGTGCCACACCAGGACTCCTTTTATCTACTTTCGTTAAATGCCATCGAGTCAGTTCTGACTCAGAGTGACCCAGTTTAGGATTTCCAAGATTGTGGTTAACAGTCTAGCACTGACCGTACAGCACCATACTAGGACTCCATTGTTGTTGTTGTGAACTGCCGTTGAGTCAGTTCCAACCCGTAGTGACTCTGTATATGGTTTCCGAGGAGCAGCTGGTAAACGTGAACCACTGACTTTGCAGTTCAAACAGTTTTGCAGTCTTGTGCATTAACCCACAGCGCCACATCAGGACTCCATTTGTTGTTGTTGCTAAGTGCCACTGAGTTGATTCCGACCCATAGGAACCCTGTATAAGGTTTCCAAGGAGCAGCTGGTAAGATTGAACCACTGAACTTGTAGTTCAAACGACTTTGCAGTCTGCTGCATTAGCCCCCAGTGCCACACCAGGAGTTCATTAGAAAGGTTTAAATGAACCTTATCCAGTAGCCAGAACATTTATTTTGCAAATGCATTTTTTCTTATTTTCTAGGGATATTTCATTTCTGTATGATGTTAAATACATAAAAGGAGAAGCTAGGGAGAATATGGTTTGTCCGCCACGTGAAAACCGTGCATTACAGTCAAATGATGGTATCATTGTGCCTCATAAGGTAAGTCAGGTATTTGCCAAATCATTCTCTCTCCTCTCTATTTAAAAAATTTCCTCCCTGTAGCATAGCAACAACCCACACTGCTTGTCATTCTCAGAGTACTTTGTATTTATTTCTGAAAAAGAGTATTTAATAGGGAACTATCAAAGGTATTTTAAGCCATTTTCTAAGTTCCAGTTATCCATTTTATTCCAGAAAATAAAATAGAGGAAACTAAATGTTTTCCCTTTAGAAATTCACAGATCTAGTTGTAGAATTCTTGTTTTGGGGATCTTGCTGAGGTAAATTTTAAATTTCCTACTTAATTTTTTTAATGTAGAAAAATTTAAAATAAGAACAAGCATCATAGTCATTTTTACAATGATAGGAGAACAGAAGAGCAGTTTAAATATATTTTTTAAATCACAATATAGATGGGTTAAGTCACTAAATCCAGTCTCATGTTTTCAATAAAAATATACAGTAGTTTAAAAAGGCAGGAATGGGTACCTGTGATTAAAGGAAGACAGGCACAATAGCATTAAAGATAGTTAGAATTGACTGTGGCCACTGTCTGTGCTTTATTCTCAAAAGAAACTTTCCTAACTAAGGTTAGCATTTTCTTAAAAAAACAAAACCAAAAACTGAAAGTATGAGAAAAAAAAAAATCACAGTTTTGTCTTTTTAGTTTACGGCTCTTTCAGAAAGATTTTCTCTTTAATTTCAAAGTAAAGAGTCAAATAATTTCTGAGTATATGGAACAAACACATGTAACTGTTACTAGAACCATGGTTGTTCTTCAGTTGAAGTGCGTGGTTTTGTTTTTTAATGTTTTCTGTATTTTAGTATATTCTGCTAAAAGTTTTTGCCACTTTCCTTGCAACACTTTACTAATATTGTTATTTCTCTAGTCAAAGTCTTCCAATTTAGTAAATAGTATACCTTTAAGATATGAATTAGGATTTATGTAATTCATTTTTTTTTCCAGCTATTAATACATGTTTCTTTTCTTTTTTAAGCCTATGAAATTAGCAGATACTTTGATTCCTGAAGAATTTCATATTGTGTCAAATACAGGAGTTACAGGCTTGGAGTGTTATGATGAGTGAGTACTATGAAATATACTGGGCACTTGATCAATTGAACTACTAATCCTCTTTCCTTGACCCAGAGGAAACTCAGAACAGTGGTACACTCACATTCCTATGCAATATAGACAGTGAAATAAGAAACATTTGAATGAACTATTTTAATACAACTTAAGAAAGATACCAAAAACTAATGAAAAAGTCTTAAAAGAGTATAAAATTTAGTGATTAGTTTTCTGTCTTTCATGCTGTTTAATTTTGAATGTTAAATAAAATGGAACTTTATTCTGAATAGCTGACCATGCCTTTTTGGAATGACTTTTAAGAAGTGACCATAGAGACCAAGGAAAGTAGCTAGAATTTCATTAGGACATAGCTCCAGTCTATAGCATAGGCATCTTTAGTTTTCTTTGATTCCTGTTTGTGACATTGAAAATAGAAGCTTGTTTTTATTTTCTGAGGCAACACTTGAACTTCTTATAGTCTAAAAACGTAAAATTTTGGACTAAGATTTTATAATAAAATACCAAGGGGCTGTCAGTCTTTCGTACTTTTTTCAGTATTTGTGTTATATGGCATTTTCTTATGATGATGAGTATCACAATAATATTTTGCTAAAGAGAACTAGGGTCCTGGTGTGGTGCTGTAGGATAGGCATGGGAGAGCTAACCATGCTAACCACAAGATTGGCAGTTCAAACCTACCAGCCACTCTTGGAAACTTATACAGGCTCTGACTCGATACACACAAAAGACAACTAAATGGAACTCGCTTTTTTGGGTATAAATTTTTATATAATTTCAAATTTATAAAAAATTTACAAAAGTATATAAAAAACTCATATATAACTTCCATCCTGATTCAATGGTTATTCATATTTTGCCTCATTCACTTTATCCAACATACATGTGTATATGTAGACATCCACTCCATACTTGTACCACTTGTCTGCCAGTTTGTTGTACAGTGATGGCTTGCGTGTTACAATGATTTTGGAAGTTATGCCACTGGTATTATAAAAGCCAGCAGGGTTACCCATGGTGTACAGGTTTCAGATGAGCTTCCAGACTAAGATAGACTAAGAAGAAGGAGCCATGGGTTACTTCTCAATGTTTAGCCACTGAAAATCTATGAATAGCAGTGGAACAGAGTCAGATAGTACCAGAATATATTGTCAGATATGGTGCCAGAAAATGAGCCCCTAAGGTTGGTAGGCACTCACAACTGGGGAAGAACTACCTTTTCAAAGTACGATTGACCCATGATGACATGAATGGAGTAAAGCTGTCGGGACCTTCATTTGCTGATGGGCATAACTCAAAATTAGGAGAAGCAGCTGTAAACATCCATTAATAGGCCAAGCATGGAATGTACGAACTACAAATCTAGGAAAATTGGAAGTTGTCAAAAATGAAATGGAACTCATAAACATCTAACCCTAAGAAATAAGCAGACACTCTGTTGAGCGTAAGGTTGCTGTGAGCGGGTACGGACTCAAATGCACTTAACAACACTCCTCGTTTATCCACATGGTTAGTTGCCAAAGACCAGATTGTTATGCAAAAATGAGTGTTGTGCAAAAATGGAAGAGGAATACATCAGATCACAAAATGGAGAAAAACTGGTTCATTATATAACTGCCAGATTACATCATTACATAGCCATCAAACCACTGAGAGTCATGACCTTGCCAGTTTGACACATAATCTTAACCATCACAGCCATCGTTACTCTCACCTTGCACCTCAGCCTTTGTTATTGACAGATGTACATTGTTAATGTACAAAGTAGACAGATCGATTTTTTTTACTATGGTGATAAATGCAAAACGTCATTTAATGAGATAATTGATGAATGAGAAGATACACATATATTTTAACCACTGTATGTACTCCATGTACATACACACACATATATTGTTATTTTTTAACTATTCATGAGTAAATTGGGTACATGATGGCTCTTTATACTAATTAAAGTATAGTTTCTGAAACATGGGTATTCTCTTGTATGATCATAGGGCACTTATCAAAATAGGGAAATTTAATGTTGGTGCAATAATATTATCTAAAACATAGTTCATATTAATTTTTTATCAATTACCTCCTACTTATTATTTTGTTTCCTTTTTTGCGCAATTTTAATAGCTTTTTCCCCCTAGTGCAGGATCCCAAACTAGTATCACATAATATTCTTTTGTTGTTGTTGTTGTTAGGTACTGTTAAGTGGCTGTTGTTATTAGGAATAGCAACCCTATGCACAAAGCAATGAAACATTGCCCGGTCCTGCGCCATCCTAACAACTGTTTACACACGTGAGCCTGTTGCTGCTGCCAATGTGCCTATCCATCTCATTGGGTGTCTTCCTCTTTTTCGCTGACCCTCCACTTTACAAGCTTGTTGTCCTTCTCCAAGGACTGGCCCCTCCTAGTAACTTGCCCAAAGTAGGACAGACAAAGTCTCTCCATCCTGGCTTCTGAGAAGTACTCTGACTGTAATTCTTCCAACACATTTGTTTGTTATTCTGACAGTCCATTGTACTTTAAAATTCTTATCTAACACCATTACTCAAATGAATCAATTCTTCTCTAGTCTTCCTTTTGTAGTGATCAACTTTCACATGCATATTATGTTACTGACTATACCATGACTTGGGTCAGGTGTCCCTTAGTCTTCAAACTGAAATCTTTGCTCTTGAACACTGTAAAAACGTCTTGTGTGGCAGTTTTGCCTAATGCAATATGTCATTTAATTTCTTGACTGCTGCTTTTATGAGAATTGATTGTGGTTCCAAACAAAATGAAGTCTTTGACATCCTCAATCTTTTCTCCATTTATAATGCTGTTATTTACTGGCCCAGTAGTGAGGATATTTGTTTTCTTTATATTGAGGTACAATCCATACTGAAGGCTGTAGTCTTTGGTTTTTATCAAGTCTTCTTGGCTTTCAACCATATCACAAGTTGTTAATGAGTCTTCCTCCAATCTTGATTCCATTTTCTTCATATAACCCAGCTTCTCAGATTATATGCTCAGCATGCAAATTGAATAAGTATGGTGAAAGGATACAACCCTGGCACACACCTTTCCTAATTTTAAACTGTTCAGTGTCCCCTTGTTCTGTTTGAATGATTACCACTTGGTTAGGTATAGGTTCCTTAAGTTCCAGAATACCCATCCTTTGCAATGTTATCCATAGTTTGTTATAATCCATAGGTCGGTAGTTCAAAACTACCAGCGATTCCACGGGAGAAAGATAAGGCGGTGTGCTCTCATAATGATTTACAGCCTCAGAAACTCTTGTGTAGGGTCACTGTGAGTCGGAACCGACTCCACGGTACTTAACAACAACACAACATACAATTAAATGTCTTTGCATAGTCAATGAAACACAAGTGAACATCTTTCTGGTATTCTCTGCTTTTAGCCAATCCATCTGATGTCAGCAATGATATCCCTCTTTCTGTGTCCTCTTCTGAATCCAGTTTGAATTTTTGGCAGTACCTTGTTCATGTATTGCTGCAATTGTTTTTCAATTATCTTAAGCAAAATTTTATTTACATGTGATACTAATGATTTTGTTAGATGATTTCCATATTCCAGTGGGTCACCTCTCTTTGGAGTGGACACTAATATGAAGCTCTTTCAGTAAGTTGGCCAGGTAGGTGTTACCCAACTTTTTCCCATAAATGAGTGAACACCTCCAGTGCTTCATCAGTTTGTTGAAAGATGTCAATTGTATTCTGTCAATTCCTGGCACCTTCAGTGCAGCTTGGCCTTCTTCCTTCATTACCATCAGTTCTTAATCATATGCTACTACTTGAAATGAATGAACCTCAACCATTTCTTTTTAGTACAGTGACTCTGACTGTATCAAAAATACATCCTTTTTTTTTTTTTTATGCTTCCTGCGTCATTTAATATTTTCCCATAGAATGAATCCCTAAGTATTACAACCCATGGCTTGAATTTTCTCTTCAGTTCTTTCAGTTTGAGAAATGCTGAGTATCTTCTTCTCTGACTTTGTCTTCTCACACTCATCTTTGAAATTTTCTGTTCAGCTCTTCCAGTTGCTCTAGCTCATCTATGCTCAAGAGCATGTTTCAGCATCTCTTTAGACATCCACTTTTTCCCCCTGTCTTTTTAATGACCGTTTGCTTTCTTCATATATGATGTTCTCCCACAACTCTTCTGATCTTCAGTCATTAGTGTCGAATGCTTCAAGTCTGTACTTGAGATGGTCTCTAAATTTAGCTCTTAATATGTCTCTTGTGGACTTGTTTTAATTTTCTTCAGCTTCAGTCTGAACTTGCATATGAGTAATAGATGATCTGTTCCACAATTTGTCCCTGATCTTGTTTTGACTGATGATACTGAGCTTCTCTATTGTTTCTTCCCCTCTATTGTTTCATTCCTGTGTATTCCATCTGGTGATGTCCATGTGCATAGCCTTTTATTTATGCCATCTCTAACATCATTTCTATCACCAAGGCCATACCTTCCAACTATAGATCTTTCCTCTTTGTTTCCAGCTTTTGCATTCCAATCACCAGTAATTATTAATGCATCTTCATTGCATGTTTGCTCAGTTTCAGACTGAGGAAGTTGGTAGAATTTTTCAATTTCATCATCACTGGCTCTAGTGGTTGGTGTGTAAATTTAAGTAATAGTAGTATTAACTGGTATTATCCTGTCATAGCATTGTACTTCAACATAGATCTTAAAATGTTCTTTTTGACAATGAATGTGACACTATTTCCTCTTCAATTTGTTGTTCCTGGCATAGTAAGCCATATGATTGTCTGATTTAAAA
>NW_006408618.1:11887943-11891557 GCF_000296735.1 Chrysochloris asiatica
TGATGATCTTTCTTTGAAGATGTATCTTCTGTCACTGTAGCTATTCCAGGCTGGTCTACTTGTCCTTTCTAGTGGGAATGTCCCACCTCAGAAGGTTCAGAATTCCACCTAAGGTCCTATACTCTGTAAAGGCTTTGCAAGAGGCCTGTTTCACTGGACAAGTTCTAGAATCCCTGTTAGGTATTCCAATCAGTTATAGGCTGAAGGCCAGCTTACAAGTTTTCTTTAATCATGTTTCCCAACATTCCTTTCTATCCCACTCAATTGTCTATTTTACGATAGGAGGAAAGGGAAACTAATATTCATAAGACAGTCAAGCATTTTAGTATTATTTCCCCTCTTCAAGCTATACCTAGACCCCTATATCCCAGAGCCCTGTTGTTCCAAGGTTGAGCATGCATTACTATTTACCTTTTTCCCACTTAGGACATGCAAACCTGTCTCAGTGTTCCCCTATATATATCTTTAAAAAAAAAAACTTTTTACTATGAACTGAGTGAAGGTATACAGAACAGATCATCAGTTTTGCATTCATCAGATCATAGACTTCGCTTCATTTCAGTGATTGCAATCCCCTCAGTGTAGCATCACCTGTTCAGTTTCTTCCTGTGGTTCCTCTCTCCATTTCTCCATTCCCAACTCTTCTGAATTTTGTCCTTAGGCAAATGCTGCCCTTTTGATCTCGAATGATTGACCATTCTGTGGTACGCATACCTCACTAGTATTGTGCTCTCATATACTTATGTACTTTTTGTTTGAAAATTGAGTCACAAGACTGAGCTCAATTCCAGACTTGAAATGTGAACAAAGACCATAGCCTTAAGCTTCTTCCAATTTCTTTCTAACTAGTAATGTTAATGTTTTTGTTGTTATTTTTAATGATTTTGAATTTTGAGATTTCCTACAATTCAATATTAAAAAGACAAATAACCCAATTTAAAAATAGACAAAATATTTGAATAATCACTTCACACATACAAAAAAAAATACAACAACAAAAAAACATATGACCAGTAAGGACTTTAAAAAGCACTCAACTTCATTACTTGGCAGGGAAATGCAAGTCAAAACTATAACAACACGATTACACACTCCTCAGAATAGCTGAACTGGAAAAAGACTCACCCTACAATAGGGAAGTGCAGTGGCTCTTTATAGAATAAGCACTGGACTGCGAACCACAAGGTTGGCAGTTCAAGCCTACCAGCCACTCTGCAGAGTAAAGATGAGACTTTGTGCTCCCACAAAGATTTACAACACTAGAAACCATAAACAGGGTTTCTGTGAGTCAGAACTGACTCAACAATACTTAACAACAACAGCAATAACAACAATATAAAAATGTTGACTAAGATGTATGAAGCAACTAGAAGTCTTATACATTGTTACTGGAATATACATAATGGCACAACCACTTTGGAAAAAGGCCTGACAATTTCTTATGAAACTAAGCTTACACCTATCCTATAAATCAACAATTCCACCCTAGATAATTACCCAAGAAATGAAAAGACACAAAAAATAAGAAGTCACTTTATTCAAAAAGCTTGTCAATACTATGTTCATCAATGGGAGACCAGATGAGCAGACTGTGGTATATTCCTACAATGGAATATTACTCAGCAATAATAAGAAGAGTAAGCCAGTACAAAGAAGAATGTGGATTAATCTTAAAAATATGCAGCATGAAAATTTTTTTTTTGCATAGTAATTCTATTTATATCAAGTTCCTCAATAGTTGAAATTATTCTAAAGAGAAAAAATGTTAGAGCAGTGGTTACCTCTAGAAATGTGGAGGTGGTAACTTATTGGGAAAGAGTGTAAGGGAACACGGTGGAATAATTGTAATATTCTATGTCTTGATAAAGGTTTGAATTACACAAGTATATTCGTTTGTCAAAAGTCAACAAGTGTACACAAAATATGTAGAAGTCAGTGCATGTAAATTTTACATGAAAAGAAACAAAAGATAAATCAAAAATTTATTCTGATTAATGATATGCCTGATGACGTATTTAGGGAGAAATGCCCTGATACCTGCAACTTAATTTGAAATGTATGAAATTACTGAATGAATAGAGAGATGGCTAGATGAATGTGATAAAACAAGTAGAGTAAAATGTTAATGGTAGAATCTAGGTAGTGAGTAAACATGTGTTCACAGTAAAAATGCTTTCAGCTTTTCTGGGTGTTTGAAATATTTTAGAATAAAATACTGGAAAAAATAAAAACAACAAGTGGAGGAAAAAAAAAAAGGATGTCCACAGCCAACATCGGTATCAAACAAAAGAATTACAGCACCATGCCTATTTCTTAAAAATGAGAAAGTTCCCACAGTTGTTTTTTATGTTTGAGCTCAGTGTTACTGTTTCATTTAGGAATGGAAATTTAGTTCCTCTGGGTTTCTTTTAATAATACCTGTACCTATACTTGTGGCATAATGCCTTTCTTAAATTGTGGGAAATTATCAATAATGATCCCTTTGACTAAAGTCTCTTCGTTCTCTTTGCTTTCTCTTTTTGAAACTCTGATTAGATTTGTATTAGACATTCTCATTCTACCTTATTGTCTGTGGATCTCTTTTTCATAAGCTCTTACTGTTTCTGTGCTGCATTCTAGGTAATTTTTATCAGGGCATTAACACTGTTTTTAACTGTGTCTATAATCGTTGTGGGTTAATGCGCCAGACTGCAGTGCTGTTTGAACTGCAAGGTTGGTGGTTCAAGCTCACCAGCTGCTCCTCGGAAACCCTATACAGAGTGGCTGTGGGTTGGAGTCGACTGGACGGCACTTAACAACAACAACAACAACATTCTGTTGTAATCCATGTATTGACTTTTACAATTCAATTATATTTTTCCCTAAAAAGTTCTGTAGGTTTCTTTCCATATATCTTAACATACTTGATAATTTCTTTGTTGCTTACTCACGTTTAGATTCTATTTTTTTATTTCTCAAATAATGTTTATATTATTGTTTTATATTCTAATCTCATAATTTGGTGTCTAAATATATTTTTGTTTTTTTCTTCTGATTCTCATTTATGATGCTTTATTTTCATGAATATTGTGCAGTCTGTGCTTGTGTGCTAATATTTGGGTGATCTTAATCAAGGAATCCTCAGGGCTTAAATCAGAAATTCTTTCTTTAAGAAAGGATTTGTATTTTCTTCCTCTGTAATGATGCCTTCATGTGGTAGTCTTATGTCCAGGCCCCCTACTTTGAAGTGAGCCTAAGGCTTCCTCTGTGAGTCCCAGTGTGGGTATTTTTCCTGGGGGTAACTCTAACCTTGGGTCTGCTTACCGCATGATGCTCAACACCTCCCACTCTACTCTCACAGTAACCTGTGAGACAAAGCCATTTTTAGTTTTTTGTATTTTGTTTCTTTGCTATTGTTGCTTTCATCCATAGAGACTTGTTTGTTCCTCTAAGCCCAGTAGTGCTTGGGAAGGTATATTCTATCTTGATGATGTGACAATGAGAGGGCCCTTCAGAGTATCTAGTCTCCTATATAAATGGGATTCAGAAAGTTTGTTGAAAATTTCCATGTTTTTTTTAAATTCAGCGTAGTGGTTACGAATTGGGCTGCGAACCTTAAGGTCAGCAGTTCGAAA
>NW_006408618.1:11892682-11895261 GCF_000296735.1 Chrysochloris asiatica
GCACGTAACAACAACAAGGACTTTTCATCAGTTACCACCTTCTGTAATTAGGTGAGAGATTGGATGAAATGACCATTCCAAATCAAAGTTACTACAATTTAGAACCTCAGACTAAGGGTATAGCAACACCTAGATCACTTTTTTTTTTTAAGTTTTTATTGTGAATTATGTGGCTTTACATGGGAGAACATCAGTTTTGCATTCATCCTATTATATTTCGTTTCATTGCAATGATTATAATCCACTCCATGCATCATCAAATAACCAAAGGATACACCTTACAGGCCTGCCCCCCACCATCAGCACACAGCCCCTTTTTCCTTCCCTGAGTCCAGTGTCCCCAGCTACTACATTTGTCCATGTCCTCATCTCTCATCTCCATCCCTGGCATCACTGCCTCTCTGGGTATGGTCCCGCACACTGCTCTTCTCACCTGATAGTCCCAGGGACCTCCACTCCTGGGCTGCAAAATTAATCACTCCCTTCCTTTTGTCAAAAAACATCTACTTCTACATTTCTGACCCTCACAGTCAGTCCTGATGGCAATTATTCACTATTGTACCACAAGAGCCCTATCCGCATTTCCTTTCGCCAGCCCAGTCTCAACAGATTGGAAATCATTCAGTGGAGATTCTACTTTCCCCCATCCAGTATGGAACTAGGCTTCCTCTTGAAAGCTTGTAAGTCAGTCACTTCTTGCTTTTATAGCCCCCACCCACCCCATTTTGGGTAGCCAATGTCTAAGTTGCCCATCCCTGTCAACCCTGTGTACCGAGGGGGTAGGATTGATTCTTGCTGTAAAGATTTGTTCCCTTTTTTGAGCTACTACATCCATAAGTGTAGGTAAAGTTCATCAAATAGTAGTGGGTTACTCTTTTTTTTTTTCCCCCCCTCTTCTTTCTTCTTCTAGTCCTGATCATCTAGCCATTGAAGCCAGGTCAAGTGGGTGCTAACTGCAAATATGGGGATTCTGTACATCACTTTTTAATATACTAGTACATGAAGGCTGCTTAATATAGCCTCTGTGTCATCTGTGATTATTTCCGAACACTTCATTTGTTTTTATTCAGAAGCAAAGGAAATGACTTCTATTTATTTTATGGCATTTCTTTGTGTGTGAAACATTTGGTGTCTTTATACATGTTGGTCATCTTGAGAATAGTTGTTTTAATCATGAATTCAACTATTTATCAAAATCTTACTCTATCCAAGGTCTCTGTTAGATGATATAAAGACCCAAATATATGGCATGGCTTCCTATCCTCATAGACTTTATCTTCTAAAAGGAGAAGTAAAACCAGTCATAGTTTTTGTCTCACCTCTCAGACATAGTATTCTCAATATTTAGGTCTGTGGTTTATTTCTCCACAGTTGTTCATTGATTGTGTGAGCATGGCAGGAGTATGCAGCCTAGATCCCTTACTTTATTTCTATCATGCTATTCTCACATACCTTTTGTATTTGTTTCTCATTTCCTTCCCAGACATTACTTTCTCTCTTACATATTTTCTGGTTCCTTTTTCCTTTCCTTCTTTATGATGTCTGTATTCTTTCTGTCTCATACAGAGAGAAGTATGTGCAAATGCTTGACCAAATTGCCCGGCAGATGATTGACTTCTACAAAGATTTGGTGACCCAGCGAGTGATGGACCAGCGCATTTTAGAAGAATTGTACAATTTCAAGAATGTTATTGAGGAACTTACCAGGTGAAAACTCTGATTATCTTAAATACAAAAACAAAAGTCAGAGCCCGATCTCTAAAGAGAGTAAAAACAGAATTTAAGGAGTGGATTGGTTAAAGCCAAGGATTCTTTTACCCTCCTTTCATGTCTAGCAAGAGAACAGTAATATCAGAATATTGGTTAGCTATAGATGTAGAGAAATGGGTTACATTAGTTAGTATGAAACAAATAAGGAAAAGACTCTTGATTTTTTTTCTTCTAAGATAGAGATGTTCATCTTAATTAGGTTATAAAGCAGGGCCAGGATTGTGGATGTTAAGGTCCAAAGAAGAAAGAGAGTAAGATTAGAACAGTGACAGACTAAGCAGATACACTATCCAGACCCCCTACTATAAAGACTCAACAAGCAAGTTAAATAGATATGGATAACAGTCCTGGAACCCAGAGCTTCAAAGGAAAGGATAAAGAAAGTAGCTCACCTACCAATGAAATGAAGACACTGCGTGAAAACAGTAAACATAGAGTGGTAAACTGGCAACCAGTACAGTGTGGCCATTTTGAATTATTGTAAGTAGTGTTTTGATTGGAGTATGTACTAGAGAGAGGCTCTGCTTGCCCAAGACTACACCAGCATCCACATCGATGACTGGCATTCAGAGAGATGTGACTTCCCTGCTTACCTTATACAACCTCCCTGTGACCAGAGGCCTGGCTCATTTCCTCCCACCCACCTTCCCCCCTCCACCCTTTCCTCTTGGGTGCTGTGCTGCTGTTCCTTTTTTTCTTTCTTTTTTGCCCCTAGCTCTTTCCTCTCTTGCTGTCATCTACAAAGCATCTTTGAAGATCAAAACATAAAGTTAGAAATCAACAACAGGAATATGAAAAGGAAAAAAAAA
>NW_006408618.1:11895901-11898115 GCF_000296735.1 Chrysochloris asiatica
GAGAAGAGCTGATACCAGTTCTACTCGAACTATTTCAGAACATAGAAATGGATGAATACTTCCAAGTTCACTCTCTGAAGCCAACATAACCTTGATACTAAAGCCAGACAAAGACAGCTTTAAAAGAGAAAACTACTGATCAATAAAAACAGGACAAAGAGCAGTGGTAAACACAGGGAGGAAGTGGGATGAGTGCTGTTGCACTGTAGGGGCTACAATCAAAGTCATGAAACAAAATGTGTATAAATTGTTGAGTTAAAAACAATTTGTTTTATAAACTTTTACCCAAATCACATAGAAAAATAGAGTAAAAGTATTAACCTCACCAAAACAGAATAAGCAATACACAGGGGCTTCAAAACTTCGTGGACATTTTTTATTAGCTTTTAATTTAATTTTTCTACAAACTTTTTGAATACCCCTCGTATTTAGCAAACAAAGTTAGTGATTATCTAACTTGTGACAAGAGACTAGTGGCAATAATGAAGAAGACAAGATGGGCATGTCAGAGATGAGGGGGGTTTGTCGGGGTAAAGCAGCCTGGGAGCCATGGCTGTCAGCTCTTACCTTCATCCACTCCATCCTAGGGCCTCCCCCACGTCTTCTTCCTACCTCTTCTAGACAGCAAGATTCTATTGCCAGACCTGGGTAAGATTTTTATCCAGAATGTGTACTAGAATTTTTATTTGGTTTAGAAATTGGAAACATTAAGAAGATGTACATATGATTTACCTGACTGTAAATGTGACTTCTAGGGTAGAAACATTTTGTAAGTCTCTCAGTACAAGTATTGCATTTCTTTTATTTTAGGGAGCTGTGTCTGGTTCGGGAACATGATGTAAAATTAACAAAAGAAGCAAAGAAGGCCCATGATGATTTGGCACAAGCTCTTTTAGATGCTGAAAAGAATGCCAAGTAAGTTGTTTAAAATTTTTATGACTTATATGGGTGAAGGAGAACTTTGTATGGGAGTTCTGTAGTACCGTTGGATCTGTAGTCATGAAAATTTCTAAAACTACGTCTCAATATATTTTCACTTGTGTTCCATTAATACTAGTATGCCCACAACAATTTTCATTTGACCAAAGTAAGAACTCCTCCTTAGGATAAAGGTAAGTACCACAAACTGCTAGAAGAATAAACAAATCTGTGTTGGAAGAAGTACAACCAGAATGCTACTTAGAAGACTTCATCTATTGTACTTTAGACATGTTATTAAGAGGAATCAGTCCCTGAAGAAGGGCATCATGCTTGGTAAAGTGGAGGGTCAGCGAAAAAGAGGAAAATCCCCAATGAGGTGGTTTGCCATAGTTGCTGCAGGAATGCGCTCAAGTTTAATAGCAGAGAGCAAACTTTGCCTGAGTGTCCAATATATTGGGAGCAGACCATACCCTGGAGGAAACTTCTTTTCAGTTGATTGACAACTCATAGCAGATCTCATCATAGAAGTGGTTATATTATATTAGATATTTTTATAAAGGATGACTAAAAACCGTGCTTGTCAGTGGGCCCACACAGTCCAAACCCATGTTGTTCAAGGGTCAACTATAAATAATACATGAATTTTCTATTGCTCATAGTCAGCACCCTTTGGTGTTCAAGGGTGGTTTATATTTTGTTGTGTTGTTCTTTGTCTGGCTTTGGTATCAGGGTAATACTGGTCACATAGAATGAATTAGGAAGTGTTTACTTCTCTTCTATTTTTTGAAATAGTTTGAGAACAATTAGTGTCGATTCTTTTTCAAATGTTGGGTAGAATTGACCAGTGAATTCATCTGGTCCTGAAGTTTGCTTTCTTTGGAGATTTGTGATTACTGATTCAATCCCTTCAATTGTTATAGATCTATTGAGATATTCTCTTCCTTGTTGAGCCAGTTTAGGTAGTTTATGTGTTTCTAAAAATTTGACCATTTTGTATAAGGAGTCCTGGTGTGCTGCTGCAGGATAAAGCAGTGGACCACAAGGTAGATTTGAACTGCAAAGTTGATGGTTCAAACTCATTAGCCACTCCTCAGAAACCCCAGACAGGATCACTATGAGTCAGAACTGACTCAATGGCACTTAACAACAAAACAATAACATATAAATTATTTAATCTGTTGGCATACGGTTATATTTAACAATAACACTCAAACCTTAAATTTTTTTATTGTCTTCTGTCTAGAAGTTCTGTCAGATATTGAAAGTTGTATATTGAAGTCCTCAACCATTATT
>NW_006408618.1:11899164-11909596 GCF_000296735.1 Chrysochloris asiatica
TTTTTTTCCCATATCATAAGATCAGTTCATGAAATTAACTTGACTGGAGATCTTTTTGTGTTCAAGTTACTTTCTAGTATCCTCTAATTTCAATCTGAAGTACTTTTTAGCATTTCACATAGAGAAGGTTTGTTGTTATTTTAGGTACCATGGAGTTGGTTCTGACTCACAGTGACCCTGTGGACACTAGAACAGAATACAGTTATTATGTTTGAGCTCATTGTTGTTGCCACTACTTCTTCCTCTCTTGTTGACCCTTGTCTTTACCTTTGACCTAACCTTTTCCAAGTACTGGTCCCTCCTGACAGTATGTACAAAGATTTTAAACCATTCAGCATCTTTTTGTTCTGTGTAAACAACAGCTGTTTGGTCTATGTACAGGTTCCTCATGAGAACAATTAAGTGTTATGGAATATACATTCTTTGCATAGTCAGTAAAGTACAAGTAAACATCTTCCTTGTTTTCTTGCTTTCAGCAGAAATCCATCTAATGTCATTCCATGTCCGCTTCTGAATCTGGCACGAATTTTTGGCAGCTTCATGTGTATATGGGAGTCCTGTTGTGGCACTGTGGGTTAATGCACTGGACTTCCAAGTCAGTTTGAACTGCAAAGTTGGTAATTCAAGCTCACCAGCTGCTCCTTGGAGACCCTATACAGGGTTGCTATGGCTTGGAAACAACTCAATGGCACTTAACAACAACAACATGTCTATACACTACTGCAATAATATTTGAATTGTGTTTAGCAAAATTTAACTTGCATGTGGTATTGATATTGTTTAATGATTTTCACATTCTGTTGGGCCACCTTTCCTTGAAATGGGCACAGATTTAGATCTCTTCCAATTGATTGGTTAGGTAGCTGTCTTCCAAATTTCTTGGCATAGACAAGTGCGTGCCTCCAGTGCTGTTTATCAGTATGTTCAAAGATTTTGATATATATTCCCTCAATTCTTGGAGCTTTGTTTTTCACCATTGTTTCCAGTGCAGCTTAGACTTCTTCCTTTAATATCATAAGTTCTTGACCATATGCTAACCTCTTCAAATGGTTAAACATTTACCAATTATTTTTGGCATAGTGACTCTGTATTCTTTCCATCTTCTTTTGATGCTTTCCACATCATTCAATATTTTGCCCATTGTTGTTGTTAAGTACCATCGAGTCAATTCCGACCCATAGGGTTTCCAAGGAGCAACTGGTGAACTTGAACGGTTGACCTTGCAGTTCAAATGACTTTGCTGTCTTGAATATTTTAATATTGCAAGTTGTGGGTTGAAGTTTTTTCAATTCTTTTTTTTTTTTTTCTAATGTTTTATTGTGAGTTATGTGATAGTTTACGTGGGAGAACATTAGTTTTACATTTATTCTTTCGTATATCGTTTCATTGCCATGGTTACAATCCCCTCCATGCATCATCAACCAACCAAAGGGTATACCCAGCAAGCCGCCCCCAGCCTCAATCTTCAGCACACAGTCCCTCTTCCTCTCTGGATCTAAAGTCCCCAGCTGCTACATCGCTCCACGTCATTCCTTCAATTCTTTAAGCTTGAGAAATGCTGAGCATGTTCTTCCCTTTTAGTTTTCTAACTTGAGGTTTTTGCACATTTCATTATAATACTTGACTTTGTTTCTTGAACTTCCCTTTGAGATTTTCTGTTTAGCTCTTTTACTTCATTTGTTTCTTGAACTTCCCTTTGAAATGTTCTGTTTAGCTCTTTTACTTCATCGTTTATTCCAGTAGCTTTAGCATCTTTATATACAGGAGCAACTTTCGGGGTCTCTATTTTTTTATTTCAACTTTATATTGTGAATTGAGTAATGGTTTACAGAGCAGATCATCAGTTTTATATTCAACAAATCACATACTTTGCTTCATTGGTGGTGGTGGTGATATGCCATGGAGTCAGTTCCAACTCATAATGACCCTGTACAGGGTTTCCAAGGGTGTAAATCTTTACGGGAGCAGAAAGCCTCATCTTTCTCCTGCAGAACAGCTGGTATTTTCAAGCTGCTGACCTAAAGGTTTGCAGCGCGATTTGTAACCACTACGCGACCAGTTACAATTCCCTCCATGTACCAACAGTTAACAGTATTTGCCTCTATTCAGTTTAACTATTGCATTCCTCCCTGTGTTTCCTCTGCTAACCTCCCTCTTGTTGTATATTGCCTGCTTTGTCACCCGCTACATGTGTGTACCCACTAGCCGGTGAATAGTTCCCCCATAACCATCATAAATTATTTCTTTTATATGTATATATATTAAAAAATCCTTAACTTTTTTCAACATTGGTCTCATAGAATTTTTGTCCTTTTGTGATTGACTGATTTCACTCAGCAAGATATCTTCCAGGTTCAATTGTTGTGAGGTGTTTCACAAATTCAGTTATTCTTTACTGTTTTGTATTACTCCATTGTGTGTATATACTGAAGTTTGACCATTTTTCTGTGAAGTTTGACCATTTTTCTGTTGATGGATATCTAGGCTGTCTACATATTTTTTATATGTCTCTTACTGACAGCATATTGAAGGATCTTGTTTTCTTCTCTATTCTGCTCTGTATGTCACTTGACTGGTACATTTAATCCATTTACATTAGTGTGATTATCAGTAGATATGAATTAATTGCTGTCATGTTTCTGGGTGTGTTTTTGTGGTACTCTGGATTCTTTGTTCCGCATAATTTTCTATGTTGAGTTTATTTTGCTTGTGGGCTTTCTTTTCATTGACATTTCTGTTAATGGTTATTAAATCTTTGTGAGTTTCCTCTTTTTAAATTTTGATGTACAAGTGTATTATTTTTCTTTGAGGTTATCCTGTAATTTATTATTTTTTTTCTTGCTTAAAATAGTCTGCTTTATCTTGTAATCTACTTGACTTCCTTGCCATTTAAAAGTTTTGTATCTATACTATTTCCTCTTTTTGCTTCATAGTTTACATCATTATATATTGATATCTCTGGTTCCCTTTTTCAGTCTTGTAGAGTTGTTTTACTTTAAATACATCTATATCTGAATTGAGTTCTGGGTGGTGATGTCATATAGAACCCCAATTTTGATAGCCAGTGTTTAAATTGCCCTTCCCTATGAACCCAGTATGGAGTCCTACTTTAGCTCTGTGGGTTAATACAGTGGACTGCAAGGTCAATTTGAACTGCAAAGTTGCTGGTTCAAGCTCACCAGCTGATGGTTGACTTTTGAACTTTTTCTTGGTTGGCAATGGAGGATGTGTCCGTTCCATACGCTGCCATTTACTATGAGACTCACAGGGATGAATCCATGTCTCATCACCACTAGCAATTTTCTTTAAGAAACTTTGACCTTCCTTTGAAAATTAGTCCAAATTTTGTTTGTAGATATTCAAATGCTTCTGTTTATGCTCTTCTGTGAGTTGTTTGGTACCCATTTTACACAAACTTTTTAGAAACCCAAAGTCTGTCTTGGATTATTTCATAGGCAAACCTATGACTAATTTGTAAATAATTTGCAACATAATTTGACAGGATCATTTCACATGTAAGCTCAATGTTGTCATCAGCCATGGACATAGACGGGCATTTTAATGTAACCAGAGTGCAGATAATTTTTCACTCACCCTTATATATTCTGGTAGACAAAAATATCGTACTTTTTCTTAAGTATGATATTTTAGATTTTGGGTGGTTGAGAAAACATTTCTATATATCCTACTATAATTATATTTAATTTTAAAGTATAGTGGTTTATAGTTATTGTACTTTAGGTTTTTAATGAGAAAAAAGCTTAAACAATAAAGCTATTACTGTCACCTGTAGTCTTAATTTTTTTTTAGATATTGTATTATTATATGCTGTGTATACTAGGTTAGAATTCTAGTGAGAAGATAAAGAATAAAATAAAAAAATATTTAGAAAAGGAGATAATATGTTGAACTTTTTGCATTCACTAAGAGGTTTGTAATATTTATAAATGAAATGTGGGTTTCTATTTCACTGTATATAAAATATCAATATATCCAGAAACTATGTCATAAATTACCTCATAGTAATTAAAAAAAATTTTTTTTAATGAAGTTTTTATTGTGAATTGAGTTAGAATTTATAGGGCAGATTATCAGTGTTATATTCCATAAATCATATTTTGCTTCATTGTAGTGATTACAGTGCCCTCCATGTACCATCTTTTTTTAATGGTTTTTATTGTGGATTGCTAAGAACTTAATAACTTAAGAATTTTCGGCGTTCCGGAACAGGAAGAATCACACAAGTCCACAGACAAGATAGTTGAAGAGGTTCTGGAAGAAAATTTCACTAACATCCTGAAAAGTAAAAAGATAAGCATTTGAAAAGCTCAACGAATCCCAGGAAGGATAGAGTCTAAAAGAAAATCACCAAGACATATCATAATCAAGCTCTCTAAAATCAAAGATAAGGACAGAATCCTGAAAGCACCACCTGGATCTCTGTTCCTACATTTTTCCTTTCTTTGACATTTTTATTATTTTGACCTTTGAGTTCATTGTTGTAATTTTGTTCTGTTCTGGACTCTGCTATCCATCGTCTCAGTTTCAGGTGTTATTGCCACACCTGTCAATCTCTGGTTGTTGTTAGTTCTTCTTGGTTTTCAATCTAAAGAACTCTCTTTAGGATGCTTTGAAGTGTTGGATTGGCTTTGACAAAATCTCTTAGCTTCTGTTTATCCTGGAATGTTTTGATTGCACCATCATATTTGATTGACAGTTTTGCTGGATAGATGATTCTTGGTTGGCAGTTTTTTTCTTTTAGGATTTTGTATATGTCTCCCCATTGCCGCCTTTCCTGCATGGCTTCTGCTGAATTGTCAGAGGTTAATCTGATTTGTTTGCCTTTGTAAGTAACATTTCTCTTTTCCCTGGATGCTTTTAGGATT
The DNA here is from genome assembly GCF_000296735.1 of Chrysochloris asiatica. Taxonomy (NCBI): domain Eukaryota; kingdom Metazoa; phylum Chordata; class Mammalia; order Afrosoricida; family Chrysochloridae; genus Chrysochloris; species Chrysochloris asiatica. Next base: position 11,904,051 of record NW_006408618.1, read on the forward strand.
CTCTCCTTATCTCTGATTTTGGAGAACTTGTATTATATGTCTTGGTGATTTTCTTTTGGGGTGTATCCTTCCTGGGGCACGTTCGACTTCTTTCATCTTTCAAGATGTTAGGGAAATATTCTTCCAGAAGCTCTTCCACTATCTCCTCTGTGGACTTCTCTGATTCTTCCTGTTCCAGAATGCCAATAATTCTTAAGTTGTTCATCTTCATGTTATCCACCATGAATCTTAGACTCTCTTCAGTATTGAGAGATTTGTCTTCCAGATTGCTGGTTCTGGCTTCCATCTCTTCAGCTCTGCTCCTTTCCCCTTTCAGTGTATTGTCCATTTCTGATATTTTATTATTAATCATTTGGACCTCTTTTTGCAGGTTTTGAATAGTTTCCAATGCTGTATCGATCTGGTTTGATTGTTCTTGTAGTACTTTCCTGACGTCTTTCTTGTTCCCTCCATCCCTTTTTGGAGCATTTGAATTTGTTTCCATATCGTTCTTCTGAATTCCTTCTCAGGCAAATCTAAAACCTGCTCTTCCTCTTCTGGGGATCCTTTGTTTGTCCCCAGCTCATTTCTCTCAGTTACTCTTTTCAGTTTTTTATTATGTTTTGAGATAATTTGTTGTGTTTGAGATCTTTTGTTTGTCATTTCCAGTAGTTATGTGGGTTTTTAATGCTTAAATGGATGTTTGTTGTTGTGTTATTAAGCTTACTGGGTGTCTCCTGGTGGATATGATCAGGAGATAGGCTTCCCTATTCGCATGTAATGCTTAGCAGCTGTTATTGGCTCTTGTCTCAGTGGTGGAAAATTATGGGGTATGCTTGTAGCTTGGCTATATGGCCATGATTGCTGACTCTTCATGGGTAATATAGGGAGAAAAAACTCCCACCTCCAGGACAAATGTGTGATCAAAAGGACCAAGAGCAGAAGCCATATAAAAGCAGAGATAAAAACCACCACTTTGAAACAAAAATAAAACTGTGGCTGACTGTCCACTCACCTTGCTACACAGGCAGTGTGTGTGCATTGTAGAAGCCTCCAGCAGTGGGTGGGGTGTCCACTTGCTCAGGCCCCTCCTCTAATCACCACCTTAGAGGTACACAGGTAGATATTGAGAAGTTAATGGGAGAAAAAGATTGTTTACTATTTTTATCTCTGAAGGTCAGTTTAATATCTGCATGTAAACAGTGTAATTCTTGGAATAGTTGCATCTTTTTATGTTGGGATTTTACAGATTGTTCATATGGTTTGTCTGTCAGGCCAAACCTGCTTTTTTTCTTGCTGGGTTGGCAGGGGTTAATGGTTCCACACAAGTTAACTTTAGAGCGGGGATCCACAGGCAGAAGTCAAAAGTAGCAGCCAAATTTGCCCTTGTTTCAATGAGGCTCTTTCTCTCTGTGCATGGGAAAGCTGTGCTCTCAACCCTGGACTTTTTTTTGGGTGCACACCCTCCGCCTGAAGGTGTCCAGGTTGGGCAAAGAAGGCGCGACAAGGAAGAGGAGGAAAAAACATATAGAATTCCATTCACCTCCTTTTGTAAATGTCACTGTGCAGGTTCCCTGTATGGGTTTGGGTGTAGCTCTGCCCTCTGCCTTCCGCCCCAGCAGGATGGCCACAGAGGGAGTTCCTTGTCTTGACTGATTTGTAAATAGCAATATTTTTCTGTATATTGTGATTTTTCCACTGGCAATTGCGGGAAACTGATGCCCTGATCCTTATGCTAGATTCAGAACTCTGGTGCAGTTTCATGAGCGCCGTGTCTCTGGGTTTTTAACCCCTTCCCCATGGACCCTGTCTTACCTGCCTCTGCTCTGCCACCACCAAACCATTAGTCTACCCCATTGTATAGTGTTTTGATACATTTTATAATCATTTTTCTGAATTCCTTCTCAGGCATTTCCAAAGCCTGACCATCTTCCAGTATGGAGTGTAGCTCCGCTTCCAGCTCATTTGCCTCAGTCAGTTTATCTAGTTTCTGGACATGTGCTGATATGGTCATCTGTTTCTGTTTTTTTGGCATGTTTCAGGAGTTAGCTGTGGCCTTAATACTTAGATGGGTGTGTATTTTGGTATTATTTATGCTTTTAGATTGCCGCCAGGTAGATGTGATCAGGGGATGGACTTCCCTTTTCACTGTTCTTCCTGAAAAATTTCAAGATGCCACTGTTGTTTGTTATCATATAACTCAGGATTTAATTTTCAGCCTGTTTCCTTTTTTCTCTGCCTGTCCTGCTCCACATCTCTTCAGGCCTTTTTCCTAGTGATAAACAATTCCGGACCAGCCATTTTGCAATGCCGTTTGGTTTTAAGTGTAAACTGTCTCTTTAAATTTCGAAGGAGGTCTATGTGCATGCGTAGTAGAACTCTCTGGGGGTGGGGGTGGGGTGGGGGTGGGGTGTCCACTCGCTTAGGTACCCCCTGTAGTCACCAGAATGGAGGTGCTCACACAGTAAGAGACCAATGAACAGATACCAAAAAAAAAGAATGTCCACACCTTTATCTCTGGGGTTCTGTCAGGCATTCATGGCTGCTCTGATCCTTACCCCGTTGGTCTTGCCCAAGATGGCGGCTCCAGGAGTAGCTGAGCATCTTGGATTAGAAAATACTAGATTCCTTGCTTCTGCTACAAATTCCCCTAGCTGTTAAGCCTTCCAACCCTCTAAATATTCCTTTATATGTGGTTCAGAGTTCTGGCACCATCCCCTGAGCCTGCTTGGTCCAATATCTGTGTTGTTGCTGACGGAGCTCCTCACTGCACTTCCACCTGATCCGCCATCTTGTTTGTTCTCACCTCATGGTAATTTTTAAGGGAACAAATTTTCTACTCCAGAATAATTTTTATTCTAAAATTTAAAGTTATTTTAAAGGTACATGTTTATACAACTGTTTGTTAATTTTCTTTTAGAATTGTAGAAGAATATCATGACTTATATACATTGCAAAGAGGAAGAATGGAGAATGATATTCAACAGTTAATGTCAGAAAGAGATATCTGGAGTTCATCCACATATAAATTGGCTCTAAAGGTTGGTTCAGGTGACTTATTTTGTTGACAAAACATTTGTTGAAAAAAACATTAAAATTATGTGTGTGTGTATATATATACAAGGAGCTCTGGTAGCGTAGTGGTTACAAATCGGGCTGTGAACCGCAAGTTCAACAGTTCGAAACTACCAGCTATTCCGTGGGAGAAAGATGAGGCTTTCTGCTCCTGTAAAGATTCATAGCCTCAGAAACCCTGTACAGGGTCGCTGAGTCGGAACTGACTCCACGGCACATAACAATAACATATATATATATTTGATTGATAAAAGTCTTTTAATGGGCCTTGAAAAGGGAAATTTTAATTTTCTTTGTATCAAAAGAGTTTCTTCTATTATCCAGTTACCTAGCATTGCATAATTAAGGGTTTTTTCCTCCAGCCAGAACTTATTAAAGTATAATCACAAATTATTTTTCTATTTGTGAACCTATTTAAAATTTCATCCTCAATTTATTACTCTTCCAAGGACTCCTGTTATGGCACTGTAGGGTAAGCACTGGACTGTGAACCACAAAGGTCAGCAGTTCAAACCCAGCAACTGTTCCTTGGAAATTCTATACAGAATCACTGTGAGTTGAAACCACCTCAGTGGCACTTAACAACAACAGCAACAACAATGAAGTCTTCCAATCATAGGGTTGCTGTGAGTTGTAGCTGACTTAATAGCACCTAACAACAACAATAATGAGCTAAGCAATGTGGTTCTTGTTTTCCACATAATGTAACCTTCTTAGGATTATTGAATTTTATACTTTTGTTCTATTGTTTTGGTATCCAAGATGATAAATGAGGTGAATTATGATACTCTGAGGAACATTGTAGTAATGCATTAGGAAAATAGCAGAATCCCATAATGTTTTACTTTTTTACTGTGATAAAGAACATGTGACAAAATATTTGTATTACAACCATTTTTGTGTGTACAATATGGGGCCTTAATTATGTTCACTAGGCTATGAAACCTTTACCACAATCCATTTCTAAATTTACTCATTTACCCTTAACAGAAACTCAGTACCCTTTAAACAGTAACTTCCCCTTTCCTTCTCCCACTCTTCTCTGGTAGCCACTAATAACTTTTGTCTGTGTTGATTTGTGTACTCAAGATATTTTATATAAGTAGGATCATATAATAGTTGTCCTTTTATATCTGACTGACTTCACTCAGCATACTGTTTTTTTTAGGTTCACACATTGTAGTTACATATATCAGAACTTAATTCCTTCTTTATTTTTTAAAACTTTTTATTGTGAATTGAGTGAAATTCTACAGAGTAGTGAAGATCATTAGTGTCACATTCAACAAATCATATACTTTGCTTCATTATATGGTTGCAATCCCCTCTATGCCCCAACAGTTAACAGCATTTACCAATTCATTCCAACCGCTGCATTTGTTCCTGTGTCTCCTGCCACCCCCATCTTTCCTTTGCCAACCTCCCTCCGCTTATATGTTGCCTGTCCCATCACCCATGTCAACACGTGTCTACCCTCTAGCACATGTATGAAAAAAACCATGCAGGGATATATAATCTTTTAAACAGCCACAAGACACCCCCCCACACACACAAGACTGAAATTCAAAAGGAATACATGAGCAGGAGTGTAATCTTGCTGACGACCATATTGGTCTTACTGGTGAGTGGAAGATAGTGAAAGGCAGCAATGAAGAAATGGGCTGAATTCAACCATGGTTCATAGACTCACATTGGCCTGGAGATGAGAGAGAGAAGAGGAAGGGCTGGTTGGTCCAAAGTGTGGTTAGACCTGGGGACACCTGAGCTCATGGATAAGGACATAGCTATGGAGAGCTAGAGCTGAGAATGAAGCATCCAGCTGATATAAAGTGAGAGGAGATGCACAAGAACACCCAAACTTGCAGATAGTACCCATCTGACCTAACCTCGATGGCTTGATAATCAGAATTCAACTAGAGGAAGATTAAAAAATTTTTTTTTTAAATTTTGACAAAAGAAATGATAAATTGCTATAATTTGATGAACTTGACCTATACTCATGGATGTAGTAACTCTAAATACCAATAGAGAGTGATGGAGTCTTCACATCAAGTATCAATGCTATCCCTTTTGTACACAGGCTGAATAGGGATGGACAACTTAGATATTGGCTACCTAAAATGAGGGCGCGTTAAAGGCATGAAGTGACTGGCTTACAAGGTTTCAAAAGGGAGTTTAGTTTAAGAGTGTGGGGGGGGGGGAAAGAGAGTCCCCACTGAATAGTTTGCATCTTGTCTAGATGGGTCTGGTGAAAAGAGATGGGGATAAGATTCTTATGATTCAATAGTGAGTAATAATTATCATGACTAAATACAACTGTCACAATTGTAAAGGTAGAAGTGTTGTATCAGAAATGGGGGAAGTAGTAAATATTGTCAGGAGGGACCAGTCACTGGAGAACGATATCACGTTTGGTAAGGTGGAGCGTCGGAGACAAATAGGAAGATCCCCAGGGAGATGGATTGGCAAAATGGCAACATCAGTGAGCTCAA
>NW_006408618.1:11910010-11911310 GCF_000296735.1 Chrysochloris asiatica
TTGGTGATGTAAATTATTATATATGCTTGAGTGTTTAAAAAAAAAAAAAATCTGAATTGAATAGAGAGAAATAATGTTATCTGATAGTACATGGAGGGGATTATAATCATTGTAATGGATCAAGGTGTATAATTTGTTGAATGTAAAACTGATGCTCTGCCCTGTAAACTTTCACTCAATTCACAATAAAAACCTAAAAAAAAAAACAAAAAAAAAACCACAAGGTATATTTTGGAAGCCAGTCTCCTGGCCACCAGCACACAGCCTTTGTCTTTCCATGAGTCTAGAGTCCTCAGCTGCACAATCTCTCCAGGCCATCACCTCTGACTCCAGCTTTGGTGTCTCTGCTTCTGTGGTTACAGTCCCACATTCAGCTCATGTTCATTTCTTTCTATGATTGAATAATACTCCATTTTATGTATATTAATACATCAGCTCAGTTTTTAAAATAAACATTGGGTTATTTAAATTTCTTATCCATTCATACTTATTGATAATTACATTGACTGTAAATGGATTAAATGTGCCAGTCAAGAGACAGAGAGCATAATGGGTAAGACAGGAGACGTCAATATGTTGTCTACAGAATTTAGAGATCATCTGAAGAATAGATTTGAGCATTAAACGCTAAACATTGAAGACCAGAAGAGTTGTGAGATGACATCAAGAACATATTACAGGAAGAAAGCAAAAGGCCATTATGAAGACAAGAAAGAGACCAAAATGGATGTCGGAAGAGACTCTGAAACATGTAGGACTATCATAACCTACGTTTTTCAAATGAGGAAACAGCCTCAAGAGAGGTAATTTGACAATATTCACACAGCTAATCAATGGTGAATTTAGTGAGTCTGATTCTAGAGCCTGAGTTCTCAATTACCATGTCATACTGTCTTCTGGGAAAAAAAGAGACAAAATTCAGGGTAACTTGATGGAAGAGATCCAGGTTAAGAATAATTTGTATAAAAAAGAACATTGAACCTGCGTGGAGACCTGGTCGGCCAGCAGTGTGGCAAGACCTGGGGATTCTTGGGCCCAGAGTCAGTGACACAGCCACAGAGGATGGACTAGAGAGTGAAGTGTCCAGCTGATAAGAAGAGAGCAGATAGATGCAAGAATAACCACATGTGTAGATAATACCCACTTGATCTGGCTTCAATGACTGGATGATCAGAGCTCAACCCAAAGAAGAAAGCAGAGGAAAAAAAGCGTCATCTGATACAATTTGATGAACTTGACCTACACCTATGGATGCAGTAGCTCAAAAGAGGAAACAGATCCTTACTGCAAGAATCATTCC
>NW_006408618.1:11911410-11917603 GCF_000296735.1 Chrysochloris asiatica
GGGGAGGGCTACAAAGGCAAGAAGTGACTGGCTTACAAGTTTTCAAGAGGGAACCTAGATCCAGAGGGCATGGAGGAAGATAGAGTCTCCAATGAGTAGTATCCAACCTGTCTAGGAAGGGCTGATGAAATGAAATGCAGATGGGTCTCTTGTGATGCAATAGTGAATAATTTTTATCAGGACTGATTGTGAGGAATGGAAATGTAAAGGTGGACATTTTACAGCAAGGAGGGAAGTGATTAACTTTTCAGTCTAGGAGCAGAGGTCCCTGGGATCATCAATGGAGAAGAGTGGAGAGCGAGACCCTACCAAGAGAAGCAATGATGCCTGAGATGGAGGCAGAGATGATGATGCGGAGAGATGGAGTGGCTGGGGACTTGAGATCCAGAGAGGGAAAGGGGCTGTGTGCTGATGACCAGGGGAGGGGGAGTTGGGGAGAGACAGGCTTGCTGGGTATACCCTTTGGTTTGTTGATGATGCATGGACAGGATTGTAACTATGGCAATGAAATGATATATGATAGAATGAATGTAAAACCAATGGTCTCCCATGTAAACTGTCACATAATTCACAATAAAACATTTATTTAAAAAAAAAAAGAAAAGAACATTGAAATGGCTGCTAATTTAGTATAAGCCAACTGCATAAGATGGCCCTTAAAACAATTCTAGACTTTTACATGGTGGAAGTAGAAAGAGATAATTGTCTCATTTTCATCTAGGATGGTCAGACTTTTTCTAGAACACAATGTTGCATATTGATGCACAATTTCAAGAGGGACATTGACATGTTGAGAGTAAACAATTATGAATGTATATCATATAATAAATCTGAGAGTTAGACTTGCTCTGTAGTAGAAAAAAAAGAAGACAAGTGACCCCACTACCCCACTATTTTAATTTCATGATTGTATTACAAGGTCAGAAAAGTTTCCAATACAAGGTGAGAATAAGGAAAAATACGTAAAGTTTCCCTATTAAGTAGAGTTTGAATAAGGTCGTTGTTGAAATTTTTGTGTGTGTGAGGTTTACAGAGTAAATCATCAAAACTTTGTTTCATCTCAGTGATCACAATTCCCTCCATGGAACAATTATCCCACTCCCTCCATGTGGTTCGTATTTCCATTCTACTCTCTTTTCCAACCCCTCTGAACCTTGTCCCCAGGTGAATGTTGACTCTTGATCTAGAACGGTTTTGACCAGTCCAAGTGAGCATCCCTCACTAGTGTTGTTATCCCCTTATATAACTATCTACCGCTTGGTTGAAAATTGGGCCATGAGCTTGAGTTCTGCTCCAGACTTGAAGGGTGTTGAGGGCCTTAGTCTCAGGTTCCTCCAGTCTTTTTCTGATCGGCCTGTTTTTTTCTGTTTTTTTTTTTTAAACTTTGATTTTTGTTCCATATTGCCTCCTACTCTATATGTGACCTTCTAATGTGATCCCTTTCAGAACAATTGGTATTGGTAGCTGGGCACGAGTTCTAGTCGCAGAGTTGTGGAGACTGATGTTCATGTGTTCCATTAGTCCATTGGACTAATTGATTTTATGAATCTTCAATTTTCATAACTCTTCTTTCTTCCATACATGAAGAGACTAATAGTTGCACCTTAGAAAAGCTGCTCCTGAGCTTTTAAGGTTCCAAATGCTACTCAGCAAAGTAGAATATAGAACATTGTTTTTGTGGACTATGTTATGTCAGTTGACCATGGTGTCCCACAAGACTATAGTCCTGAGACCCTGAGCCCTACAACTTGTTACCTCAAAGTGTTTGGTAATATCTAAGAAGTTTTCATCCTTTTGTCCCCTGTATATTCCACCTGGTGTGGTGCTATGGGATAATGCACTGGAACCTCAAGATCAGTTTGAATTGTAAGTCGGTGGTTCAGAATCACCATCTGTTCCTTGGAAACTTTATACATGGTTGCTAGCAGTCTGAACCAACTTGATAGCACTTAACAATAGCAACAACAACATACTCCACCAAATTCATAAGTGTGTTTTGCAGCAAAGGTAAATAACCATGCGTAAAACAAACTCCAATTCCATAAATATTGATATAGTTCATACAAACAAAAGCTCTTTGGAGTCCTAAATTTTTAATAGTATAAAGTGGAGCTGTAGGATAAGCACTGGACCACAAGGTTGGTTTGAACTGCATGGTTGGTGGTTCAAGCTCACCAGCTGCTCCTTGGAAACCCTATAAAGGGTTGCTGTGAGTTGGAAATGACTCAATGGCACTTAACAACAATAACAAAGGGCACTTGAGACCAAATTGTTATAGAGCCTCTGCTGTAATACTATATTTCAATTTAGTTTTAGAAAACATGCATTTATGACTCGTTAGTTAATGATTTAAGTAAGAAATATTTACTGAATTAATAATTCAATGAAAAATTAATACGATTGAAACAGATTTGAGTTTAAGAACTGCAGTGGTTTGTTGTTATTTTGGATTTCTGATTATAGTACATGTTTTTATAGGTAATTATAAAAAATAAAGTCATATTAGCTAAAAGAATTTACCTCAATGAAAAAGGCTGGAGTAAATACGCTAAACATTTCATCATATTGCTGTCAACCAAGGTAAGTCTCGGTTAACTTAAGTTATGGTAACAGAGACTTCTAGGGGTTGAATGTTGAAACAGTCAGATGTCTTTGCTAAATTTATGTATTTAAAACATAGTTTTATATTTGGCTTTATTGTGAATAGAAAGAAAAGTCTAAGGAAAATAAAGCCATTTCCTCTTATCTGACTTCTTTTGTAAATTAATTTAAGCTTAATAGCATTGCATGTATTATAGAGTCACCATTTTATTTATTAGTGCTTAAAATAAAAAGAAATAATATATAAATAACTATGCTTGTTGAAGCAGTTGCATTATTGATTCATTCTATGCAATTTTACGGTAAAATTCGGTGAGCACGTTAGGGAGAAAAGGAGAGAATTTGTATTTGATGTGTTCTTGCTGTAGTCGTTTCATTAAACTCTTACAGTAGTCTTGTTTTATATGTATTATGGTCTTTATTTTAGAAATAATGAAGGTTAAACTCTAATAGATTAAATGGGAGCCTGGTGGCTCCATAAGATAAGAACTGGACTGAAACTGTAAGGTTGCCTGTTCGAGCCCACCAGCAGCACCATGGAAAAAAGAGGAGACTTTCTGGTCCTGCAAACATTTAAAGCCTTGGAAATTCTTTACAGAGTCGCTTTGAGTTGGAACCTACTCGACAGCACATAACAGCAACAACAATAACAGATTAAATATATCCCTTCCCCAAGATTACACAGCTAGTAAATTACTAGGATTCACACCTGAGTCCGCGTGGCTTCACAGTTCCTGTTCTTGACACTGTACCATGCTACCTCCCATAAAAGACTTAGAGGAAAATGGATTTCATGTTGCAAAGGAAAAAAATAATCTTGTCTCTCATGTTTTATGTACCAAGGAAAATTCATTATCAAAGGCACTGTGTGGTGTGTCACTGACAATTTTGAAAGAAGAATCCTGTTATTATTTTGATCCATCTTCTATGGCTGTTTTCAGAATTACAGTATTAAAATAAATACTTGGTGCATATTAACAGTTATTTTGCTAATAAATGAATGTGTTTGATTCCATGCATTTTATCTAGGATACTGCAGACCTTGCACTTTTGCAGAAGTTAACACTGAAATGGAGAAACTTAATGAACAAATTTAAACAGGAGGTGGAACAAAATGAAGAGTCTACAAAGGAGAAACTGCAAACTGTTAAGAATGGCCTTATCAAATGGGAGCAGCTCTTTATAAATAATAAGTGAGTCCCCAGAATCTAGCTGTTTTTTTTGTTTGTTTAAATTATACTGTCATGTTTGTTAGAACTCAGTCTAACTCTTTCTCTTTTTCCTTTTTATCTGCTGCCCTTCATCTGTCTGTCTGTCTTTTTCCTTGTAACTATACTGATTAATTTTGGGGACAATCTTGATAGGGCCTTGAAGCAGACTGTGGTCTCTAGTGATGATTGCCTTTGTAGTCAGTCCATCATGATCCTCCTGCCCAACTAGTCCAACTAATTTTCTTTGCTTTATTTAAAATAAAGTTGATTTGGCAAACTTGAATATCTGGATCCATTTGTTAATTCCATCGCATAGTGCATGCAGAGAGAAGTAGAATCAGTGGGTGACAATTACAGGAAACCTGATTTTGAGTGAATATCATACTTTGTAACAATTAGAAAAAATCTGGCAATGAAAGAGACTCTGTATAGTACATAAGGCTAGATGACGAAATCACAGCCAGGCCAATGGGAATCTACTTTGGATGAAGGCTAGATTCAGTTATTTCTAAGGTTCCTTTACGTTTTAAGATGATTTTTCAGTTGATGAGATACATTCAAGTTTTGTTTTATTTGCTAATAGTGATTTCAAACTTCCATGCCCTCTAAGGGGTTCCAAGAAGCTCTTGTAGCGTAATGGTTGCGAATCAGACTGCAAACCTCAGGGTAAGCAGTTCGAAACTACCAGCAGTTCCATGGGAGAAAGATGAGGCTTTCTGCTCACATAAACATTTATAGCCTCGGAAACCCTATGCAGGGTTGCTGTGATTCGGAACCAACTCCATGGCACACCACCACCACTACCATTAAGAGGTTCCGAGGAGTCCTGCTGTGGCACTGTGGGTTTATGTGCCAGACTGCAAAGTCGTTTGAACTGCAAGGTCAGTGGTTCAAGCTCACCAGCCACTCCTCGGAAACCCTATATAGTTTTGCTATAGGTTGGAACCAACTTGATGGCACTTTACAACAACAAGAGGTTCCAGGAGTCCTACTGTGGTGCTGTGGGTTAATGCACTGGACTTCAAAATTGGTTCGAGTTGCAAGGTCAGCGGTTCAGGCTCACCAGTTCCTCAGAAACCCTATACAGGGTCACTATGGGTCAAAACCGATTTGACAGTATATAACAACAACAACAAGAGATTCCCCACTGAGTAGATCTGGAAGTTCTGGAAGATAAAACTTACCCATGTCCATGCAAGCTGTTTATTGCTGCCATGTACCCATTTCTACTGGGAGGGAAGCACAGGTGGGAGTGGCTCTCTCTTCTTTCTCTCTGCAGAAACTTCTCTCACAATATCTCTTTCCTTTTGAGACTTAAGAGAAATTAAACTATGTCTTATTAGAATTTGAAGCTACTGACCTAAATCCTGAGTATTCATTACTTACTAGGCTCCCTTTCTATTTGCGTGCTGTTTTGGCAGTAGCATTCAACAGGAGTATTTTTATGATCTAGTTTTGAACACCAAATGCTCAAATGACCCTATTAGGACTGTCATGGCCCTTGGCTCTGTAGCTTGTTTGTTCAGATCTAATTAGGGTCTAAGTTTATATTTTAGATTTGAGGATGAATACTCATGGAGAATGCCCTTGAAAATCATAAGAGGGGAGGGATATAATATTGCTATATAGTGCATAGACTTCTGATTTTCTTTGTTTATAATTTGTTCTTTCAGTAGAAAAGGTGTACTTCATTTTCAGGGAGATGTATTGGATACAATTTATGCAGAATTTCAGCAATGGATAAAGGTAAGACTTTCTAATAAAGGACTTGGTAATAACTGGGATGCACACCAGTGATCATCAGGGTTGTGCAGAGCATTATGCATAGGTTGCTTGAGCTGCAGCCAATTCAACAACTAACAATGAAAAACTTGCCACTTGTCACCTGCCGCTAAGTCATAACTTTATCCTTTAAAAATGCCATATGAGTTTATGAAAGCAAAGGAGAACAAGAAGACCACAGGGACTTTAAAATATATACTTGAAGTATTTTTGGTTCTGTTTCAGATTTGGGGGTCAAGTAAAGTTATGCTGCCAGATAAAAATAGAGAAAAGAGTGTTGGGTGGCAGTGAGGGGAGCTCTGACATTTATGCTAGAGACAAATTGGACATCTCTTTAAAAAAGAGTTTGAGCTTTTAAAATCAATTTCATTTATCAAATTACTATCATGATATAGTAGTCTGACAAAGGATAATGTATGAGACATTGAAATATCTCCAAAGTTAATATCAAACTCATGCTCTGATGACATCTCATCTGCCTTCCAGGAAGTCATTTTCTTTTATCTTGAAATGACAACAGTAAAATATTCTCAGAATTGAAGGTGTTTGTTGTCCTATATGAGGAGCTCTGGTGGCACTGTAGGATAAGCACTGGACTG
>NW_006408618.1:11919469-11923587 GCF_000296735.1 Chrysochloris asiatica
AAGAATCTTATCCTTATCACCTTTCACCAGACCTGTCTAGATGAGATGAAAAGCATTCAGTGGGGATTCTACTTTCCCCTGCACACTCTTAAACTAAGCTCCATCTTGAAAACTTGTAAGCCAGTCACTTCGTGCCTTTAACCCCTTCCCCTTTTAGATAGCCAGTGTCTAAGTTGCCCATCCCTATCACCCCTGCATACAGAGGGATGTGGTAGGATGAAGACTTCTTCCCTCTTAGTTGGTATATTGAGCTAGTACATCCATAAATGTAAGTCAGGTTTATCAAATTGTAGCAATTTACACTTGTTTCCTTTATCAAAAAGTTAAATCCTCTTTTAGTGGAGTTGTGAGCTGCAAACCATCAAAGCTAGATCAAATGGGTACTGTCTGAAAGTTTGAATATTCTTGTGTGTCTCCCCTCACTTCAGTTCAGCTGAATGCTCCACTCTGATCTCTAGCTTCCTAGTCCATGGGCTCAGGAGACCGATACTTCAGACCAACCAGATCGTCCTCTTATCCCTCTCATCTCCAGGTCGATGGGAGGCTATGGAACATGGTTGGACTCAGCCCCTATCTTTATTGTTGCCTTTCCCCCACTTCCACTCACTAGTAAACTAACAGTGGTTGCCAGTAAGCTTACATGGTTGCTCTTGTGATCCCTTTGAGTTTCGGTGTGTGTGTGTGGTGGTGGTGGGGTTGTCCTCAAGGGACTTCATTGCCTGCCTTGATGGCTCTCCAACAAACAACTTGCTTGTCCTTGTAGTAGCCATTTAGACTGCAATTTTTATTTTTCCTGCTGGTCTTTCTTTCAAGAAGTATTTTCTGTTCCTCTAGCTGCTCCAGGCTTCCCTGTTTGTCCTTTCAAGTGGGAATGTCCCACCTCAGAAGGTTCTGGATGGGACTCAGGATTACACCTAAGGTCTTGTACACTACCAAGGCATCACAAGAAGCCTATTTCACCATTTCCAGTATTTTTGTTCTGAAGTGTCATCAAGTCAGTTCCAAATCATAGTGACCCTGTATGGAGTTTCCAAGGAGCAGTTGATGAGCTTGAGCTGCTGACCTTTTGGTTCAAACTGACCTTGCAGTCCAGCGCATTAACCAGAGCACCACACCAGGACTCCATTTGTCCGGTATAGTAAGGATAATGTAAACAGATGCACTACAACCTAAAATGTTCTTATTAAAGCAGGTTGTAATGAAATGTGCTCCAATCTATAGGGCTAAATTGTCTATCATTAACTTTTTATCCATACAGAATTTAATATAAGGATAATTAAATTTATTCTGGTAAACCTTGGGTTATATACGATGTGAAAATTAATTTAAATTCATTTTAATTTAAAAAAGAAAATGTATGTTTCATATCAATTTTTTAAAATGAGAAATGGTACAAAAAATAGTAATAGGACATACAACCCCCAAATATTTGGGGGTCACTGGGAAATAAACACCTGGGTGGATTAAATTATTAGTGACTAATGTGCTACTTCTGCCTCTCCCCTTTTCATTTTCTAGATGTTGAATGATGATAAAGAAAAGTATGCTGGAGATATTCTGCTGTCCAAATATGATTCTCTCAAGATTATTAAACATTTACAGGAAAACTGGACAGATGTTGGGCTTGGGATATTTGTTCGCCATAAAAACATGGAGGGGGAAATGCCACCAGAGCGGCACTACATGGAGGACATTAGAAAAACCATAGGAAAACTCTACAAAGAATATGAAATAAGAATAAATGGTGATAATGGTAAGCAAGATGCACCGGTACTTAGATTGCTTAATATTATAAGAATTTCAAGAGTAATTATTATTTTCAATATAATCAGTATTTAAAAGCAAAATAATACATGCAAAATAAACAAAAGACATTCCCAGCTGTCATTAGTTTTGTATGTCTGCTGTAGCAAAATACCACAAGCTAGTGGCTTAAAACAACAGAAATTTACTCCTTATGACCATCTTTCCTCTGTATGTTTCTTACCCTCTTTTTATAAGGACACCAGTTATATAATGCCTATCCTTCTCCAGCATGGTCTTATGTTAATTTTCATCTGCATATACCCTATTTCCATAGAAGGTCACATTCACACATACTGGAGGTTGAGACTTCAGTTGTACATTGGATGATATTTTACTGTTATGTATAGGGTTTCAGTGACTGATTTCTGAAATAGATTGCCCAGCCTCTTTTCCTAGTCTGGAAGCTCTTCTGAACCCTATCCACCAAGAGTGAAATTGATATATGTAAAATACCAGTGGCATTGCTTCCAACTTCACAGCTACACACAAACCTCCATACTATGACAAATTGTGGGACAGGTGGTGTCTTTTTAGTAGTCTCATATGCATGCTAAAGCTGGACAAAGAAAAAGCAAGACAGAATTGATGCATTTGCATTGTGGTTTTGGTGAAGAATATTGGATATAATGTGGACCATAGAAGAATGAACAGATCAGTCCTAAAAGAAACACAACCAGGGTGCTCCTTAGAAGCAAAGATGGCAAGACTTCAGCTTGCTTACTTTGGATACATCATCAGAAAAGACCAATTGTTTAGAAAAGGATGTCATGATTGGTAGAGGGCCAACAGAAATGAGGTAAACCTTCCATGAGACAAAATAACCAGACCATCATCTCAAATATATTAATGATCATGAAGCTGTAACAAGACTGGCAACAATTTCGTTATCCATGGATTCACCATGAGTTGCAGCTGACTTGAAGGCAATAAAAACAAAATTGGGTATGATATGAAATGGTATGTCATTGTGGTTTTGATTTGCATTTTTTCTACTAAATAATAAGCACTGTACTACTAACTGACTGCAAGGTCAGCAGTTCAAGCCCACCAGCCACTCCTTGAAAAACCCTATACAGTCCCTTTATGAGATGGAATTCACTCGATGGCTCTTAACAGCAGCAACAACAATGATTTTGAGTATATTTTCCTGTGCTTATTGGCCATTTGAAGGAGTCCTGGTGTGGTGCTGTGGGTTAATGCGCCAGACTGCAAAACCGTTTGAACTGCAAGGTTGGTGGTTCAAGCTCACCAGCTGCTCCTCGGAAACCCTATACAGGGCCGCTATGGGTCAGAACTGACTGACTCGATGGCACTTAACAACATTGGCCATTTGTATATCTTTTTTGGACATAAGTATTTGAATACTTCATACATTATTTTTAACTTTTTGTTGTGATTTTCATGAAAGTTTACGGAGCAAGTTGGTTTGTTATTCAACATTTCATCCACATTTTGTTTTGTGACATTGGTTGCAGTTCCCACAAGTAACAGCACTCTTTCCACTTCTTCCCTGTGTTTACTGTCTACATTCATCCTGTTTCCTGCCTTCTGAACTTTTTTCCTGGGCAAATGCTGCCCTTTGATCATGTCTGTATTGCTCTAAGGAGTGTGTATCTTCCTGGTGTTATTGTTCCCCTTAGAGGTCTATTGTCTGGCTGAAAGTTGAGCCACTGAGGTGAGTTCAATTCCAGGTTTCAACGGTGTCTAAGGGTCTTAGTCTTGGGAGTTCCACCAGTCTCTCTTAGCCCACTAAACATGATTTTTTTGTTTTTACAATTTTGACTTTTGCTCAACATTTTTCTCCCATTTTATCCATGGCTTCCTATTTACTGCCTTTCAGAGTGACCAACAATGATAGTTAGGCACCATCTAGTTCTTCTAGTTTCAGGGCTATTAGTTCTAATTGGTTCCTTGTGTCTTTGATTTTCTCCAGTCGTCTTTGCTCCTGATGGGTATAGAACAGCATCTGATAACCAGCCACAAGATTTTAAGACCACAGTCCTACTCGTCAGTGTAAGATGTAGAACATTGTCATTGTGGACTATGTTATATACCAGTTTACCTTGGTGCCCCCTGAGACTATGGTCCTTAGCACCTAAGCCCAGTGACTCAGTCCTTCAAGGTATTTGGTTATGGCTTAGAAGTTTTCATAACTTTGCCCCTGTATGCTCTACTATACTTATGGATATATGCACAACACATATAAATACATATGTAGAAATATTCTTTGTCAAGCATGTGTTTTTGTTAAGTGCTATTGAGTTGGTTTAAGGAGCTCTGGTAGCGTAGTGGTTATGAATCGGGCTGCAAAC
>NW_006408618.1:11923974-11924569 GCF_000296735.1 Chrysochloris asiatica
TAGCTGAAATGCACTGGTATTGGCCATTTTGAATGTCAAATTGGCTATATCAGCAATGTCAAATTGAAGAGAAATGACATGACATTCATTCATCATTAAAAATAACATTTCAAGATCTAGTTGTCTGAAGTACAATGCTGTCTATGATTGGTTAGTATTCATACTATTTATAAGGAATACAAGTAAGTACCACTTTAACAATTTGCATACAAACTACTAAAGCCAATGATGATGAAATTGAAAAATTCTGACTTTTTCAGTCTGAAATCAAACATGCAATCAAGATTCATTGATAATTACTGGTGATTAGAGTGTGAAAGTTGGAAACAAGAATAATTGCTGGTTGGAAAATATGGCCTTGGTTATAGAAATGATGCTGGAGATCACATGATAGAATTTCAAAAGATCAAAAACTTGTTCATTGAAAACACCTTTTTTTTTTTTTTTAACAACCCAAAAAGGTGAGTATAACATAGACCGTACCAAATGGAATACCCAGGAATCAAGTTGACTGCCTCTGTGAGAAGAAACGATAGAAAAGTTCAGTATCATCTATCAACTGTGAAACAGACCACCAATTGCTTATATGCAAGAT
>NW_006408618.1:11948563-11959734 GCF_000296735.1 Chrysochloris asiatica
TAACTATTCCTTTCTCTCCCCCATTCTCTCCGCCTCAAGCAGGCAAGGGAAACCAAGATTCAAAAGACAGCCAAGCATCTTAACATTATTTCTCCACTTTTACCCATTCAAACCATGCCTCAATCCCTGAATCCTTGAGCCTTGTTGTTCCAAGCTTGAGCATACATCACTACCTCTGTCCCACTTAGCCCATGCAAACCTGCCTAACTGCTCTCCCATCCTCCTTGTTCTTCCATTTCCCTCTTCCTTCTTGTGTATTGCACTCCCCAACACCCAAACTATCGTGTGTCTATTTGTATTAGGAGTAGTTGTTGGATTTTGTCAATTATCTTTTCTTCATCAGTGTAATTGTTTTTTGTTTTTTTTTTCTTTAAATATGCTTCTTTCTCAAGTTGCCATTTTCCCACTGTTGATAGAGATGCAGATTCAGACATGATAATGGCTATCGGTACTAATCTTAGAATAAAAGCAGCTGTAGGGAGTTGTGGTGGAGACAGTGATGGGAAAGCAGAGAATATGAGTTGCCTAGAGGGTTGTCTAATCCCTAGCACCAACAAATTTTTTCCAAAGAGAAACGTGGGACCAACATCGGCCAAACCCATCCTAAACTGAACCTCACCAATGGTGAATGGAGGACTGGGCATATACTTCTATTCTCTAATTATATCTGCCTGGAGGTAATTCACAACCAATCAACCAACCAACTAAAGGACACAGTTGGTGAAAACCTAAGAATATACCAATGATTGTATAATCATCAGTTAAATACATATACAATGACACCACCATATCTCAGAGACAACAGACAATTTCAGTTCACCTCAAGAAAAAAGAAGTGTCTCAAACAAATGTTCAAGATTCAGAGCCAGTAAATGTTTCTGAGGTAGAAAATGTAATACAAATACCAGAGAAAGAATTCAAAGGAGTGATATTTAGGTACTTTCAACAGATTGAGAAAATAATCAAGTAAAGCATGGAGATCACACAAAAATATTTAGAAGGAATCAGGAAAACACTACAAGAACAAACTCAAAATAAATGAAAAATTTGAAACAATACAAAATCTGTTAAAAGAGATTCAGAAGATTAATTCTAAGCTTTCATAATGGACAATGCATTGAAATGGAAAAGGAGTAGATGTGAATCAATGGAAGCCCAAATACTAGTAAACTAGAAGAAAAATCATAGAAAAGAATGAAAAAAATAAAAAGAAAGCCAGATTTATGTTGGATACCATGAAGAGGAATAACTTATGAGTGATTAGAATTCCAGAACAGGGAAAGACAATAAGAGCCACAGAGAAAAAATGTTGAAAAGCTGTTGGAAGAAAACTTTCTCTAACATCATGAAAAATGATCAATTTGCATTTAGGAAGACAAAAGAATACTAAACAAGATAGAACCCCCCTTCTCCCCCCAAATCACCAAAACATAATCAAATCAAGCTCTGATTTCTCTGCAGAAGACAATAGAACTATATATACAGAACTCTGAAAGAAAAATATTGTCAACCAAGAATGATATATCCAGCAAAACTGTCCTTCAAATATGACAGTGAAAGAAGAACATTTGTAGGTAAACAGAAATGAAAGGTTATATTTAATAAAACCAACTTTGCAAAATATACTGAAGACTGTTCTTTTAACTGAGAACCAACAACAGCAGACAACAATCTGACAAGAACATACCTGACAGCACTACCCAGAGCTCAATTCAGATACAGAAGTGTTTAAAGACTGAAAATAGAGGTCCAGAGATATCAAATTATAATGAAAAAAGTACAAAGCAAAAAGAGAACATAGCATAGATACAGAACTTTCAAGAGACAAGGAAGTAAAGTAAATTTTGAGATAAAACAGACTGTTTTAAACTGAGGAAGAAATTAATAAATTACAGGGTAACCTCAAAGAAAATGAATACACCTTCACATCAAAATGAAAAAGAGGAAAAATCTAAAGATATACTGTATAACAACAACAGCGATGAAAAAAGAAAGTTCACAAATAGAATGAACTCAGCGTGGAAAATTACATGGAATGAAGAAACCATATCAGTAATTACACTGAGTGTAAATGGATTAAATACGCTAGTCACGAGGCAGAGAGCAGAATGGATAAGAAAACAGGATACTTCAATATATTGTCTACAAGGGACACACCTTACAAAGACAAATATAGACTAAAAATCAAAGCATAGAAAAAAATTATCAAGCAAATGGCAATCATAGAGCAGCAGTGGCAATATTAATCTCTGAAAAAGTAGACTTTAAGGCAAAAATTAGGGCTGGAAATTCCTCTATCATCTCTTTCCTCCTTAAACCACCTCATGAATTCCTTGGTTAACAGGAACACCACCCTACCCCTTCCTACCAAGTTTTCTTCTCCCTGTGTCCAGCAACTGCAGTTTGTTTGTTTTTTCCTCCTTTTGTTGTTTTTCTGTTTATTCTCTCTTCTCCTGCCTTTCTCTTCTTCCCTTTTTCCTTTTTATCTTTTCTGCCTCTGTTTTCATTTTTTTCTTCCTTCTAGTTCTCTTTTCCAACTTCTTCCTTTCTGTTTTTCTCTCGTGATCTTTACTACTCTGTAGACTCTTTCTTTTATCATTGTCCCTCTCCCTGGTTTTATCTAATTTTTTTTTTTTTCATCTGTGATTTTTTTGTTCTTTCAGCTTGAGAAATGCTTATCATGTTTTTCCCTTTTGGCTTTCTAACTCCAGGTCTTTGCACATTTCATTATAATATTTTGTGTTATCTTCTAGAGCTGTCCTTTGAAGTCTTCTGCTTAATTCTTTTACTTTGTCATTTCTTCCACTCACTATAGCTATTCTGTGGATGCTAGCCCAAACCTGAAAGATGCTTACCTGTGTTTTATTGACTATGCAAAGGCATTATTATATAGATCATAACCAATTATGAATAACATGAAAAATAGGAATTTCAGAGCACTTAATTTTGCTTCTGTGGAATTTGTAGAGGCAGTCATTCAGACAGAATAAGGGGATACTGCATGGTTCAATTGGAAAGATGAGTGGCAGAGTTGAACCTTTTCATTTTACATGTTCAATCTACATGTGAAGCTGGACTATATGAAGAGAATATAGCTTTAGGATTAGAGAAAGACTCATTAATAATTTACAATATAACTGTCTCGCTTGCCAAAACTAAAGTTGAAGCAGTTACTCACAGAGGTGAGCACTGATGATTTCAGCCTTTAGTGTGGATTACACGTGAATGTGAAAAAAAAAAAAGTTACACTTGCACCAAAAAATAGTATCACAATAATTGAAGAAGAAATTGAAGTTGTCTAGGATTCTTTTCTGCTTGTACCGATAACCAATGTCCGTGGAAGCAGCAGTCTAGAAATCAAATGACATACAGCATTGAGCAAATCTGCTGTAAAAGACCTCTTCAAAGTTTAAAAAAGAAAATGTTACTTTGACAATTAAGATATGCCTGACCCAAGTCATGGTCTTTTCACTTGCTTCTTATGTATACAAAAGCTAGACAAAGAAAAAGGACAGAAATATTGGCGCATTTGAATTGTGATGTAAGCAGAGAATGTTGAATACACCATAGCCTGCCAGAAAAACGAACAAATCAGTCTTAGAAGAAAAATAAACAGACTGTTTTTAGAAGTGAAGGTAGAGAGACTTCAGCTTGCTTACTCTGAGCTTGCCATTAGGAACAACCAATCACCAAAAAGGATATGTTTGGCAAGTTAGAGGGTTAGCAAAAATGAGAGATGCCCTCGCTGAGATGGCACACTAGCCACAACAATGAACTCAAACTTGTCAACGTTCATGAAGATGGTACAGGATTGGGCAGTGTTTCCTTCTGTTAGACACAAGGTTGCCGTGACTTGAAAACTTCCAAGCAGCAGCTAACAACAGTGATTTATTGCATGACTTGGATTACACCATTTGGTCTCTTTC
The DNA here is from genome assembly GCF_000296735.1 of Chrysochloris asiatica. Lineage (NCBI taxonomy): Eukaryota > Metazoa > Chordata > Mammalia > Afrosoricida > Chrysochloridae > Chrysochloris > Chrysochloris asiatica. The sequence continues at coordinate 11,952,490 of NW_006408618.1, forward strand.
TATAGCTTTAAAATGAAGATAGCATTTATTTATTGTATAAAGATGTTCTAAAGATTGATTAATACTATGTATAAGCAAAAGTGAGTTATTTCAATGACAGTGTAATTGAAGTCATTGGTACATGAAAGAACCATTAGGAATTGATTTACTTTGAGAAGCAGTTGGGACATGGCAAGTGAAATAGGTGGGACAAATCTCTTTGACTTGTGACAGAGGATAGCAGTCTTTTTAAACCTCAGGAAGGGTTGCTTTTTTTCCTGATGTGTTAATTCAGGAATAAAGTGCACCAATCGACATTACATTAGGTCATTAACAACTTTTCTTTCTGAATTAAGATACAGGAAGTTTGGATTTTAGTACCAGTTGGGTAACAAACTTTGATTTCTATTTGTTCATTCAACAAATATTTACTAAATTTTACTCTCTGTTAAGTAATATTTATGATATGGAGGGATAAAATATGGGCTGTACCTTAAAAAGACTTCACATGGGATACATATATGCAAACAATATAATGGAGATATATACAAAATACTTTAGGAATATAGGGCCTAGTAAGTTAATGCCCATGGAAGTTAAAAAGTGCCTTCACAGTAGATCATATTTAAACTTAGAAGAATACTTAAGAACTCACCAGAGGAAGGGAGTAGGGCATTCAAAGAGTGTGGTGTGTCTGTGTTTGCATTTTGTAAATTTTACCGCATTTCCTGGATTAATCCTCAGCAAACAGTGTAATGTAGAGGTTCTGAAACTTTCTCAATTCATAGTGTCCTTCATGTCTCAGTGTCTCCATGGCACTCCAGAGCCAAAAGAAATACAGCTTGGTTTAAGTAGTAAGTTCAAACAACTTAATAAATATTCTTGTCTTAACAACATAGTGTGGCATTATAGAATAAGCACTCGACCTTAAGGTTGGTTTGAGCTGCAAGGTTGGCAGTTCAAACTCACCAGCCACTCCTCGGAAACCCTATACAGGGCTGCTATGAGTCAGAGTCAACTTGAAGACACTTAACAACAACAGAAACAACAACATAGTAAAAACTGTTTGGAAAAGTAAAACTGTAAAGAAAAACCTCTTTTATTGTCATATACTCAAAATTACTTACTAATGAAATGTGTTGGTTTGTTGGGCACTGTACAACTACTTAAACCTTGGAATCAGTTTAGACACCACCAGCCTCATTTCCTGTTCCACACTGACTTTCACACAGTACTTGGTTTTAGCATGGCAACTACCAATAAAGCCAAATTATCAAAGTGATGTAGTGCATCACATGTGGACTGAGCTGTCAGGTTCAAGACGAGCCTAACAGAGGCTGAGTATTCATTGTAGTTTCCTTGAGAATTTGAAATCCATGGCATATATGTGAGTTCACTGTGGCACTCTGGGATACTTTAGTACATGATTGGGGGATTGAGGCTTTAATGGTTTAATACCCTTGATCAATCTGAAGAAGAGGATAAGAGTAATTTAAGGTAGTATAGTGAGGAAGGAAAATGTGATATGGAGGGATAAAATATGGCCTGTACCTTAAAAAGACTTCACATAGGATACATATATGCAAACAATATAATGGAGATTATATTGTTATACTAGCTGGGTAATGATGATTTAATTTCATTAAGAACTATAACTCACTGCCATTGAGTTGATTCCCACTCAGAGTGACCCTATAGGCCAGAGGAGAACTGCTTTTTAGGGTTTCCAACACTAAATATTTATGGGAGTAGACAGTCTTATCTTTTTCCCTGGCAGCAGCTGATGGGCTTGAACTGCTGACATTGTGATTAGCAGCTCAGCAGAAAACCTACCGTGCCACTAGGGCTCCTTTAAGAACTGTTGTTATTGTTAAGTGTCATTAGGTTGGTTCTGACTCATAATAGCCCTGTATAGGGTTTCCAGGGTGGCTGGTGGGTTTGAACTGCTGACTTTATGGCTAGCAGTCCAGTGCTTATCCTCTAGTGTCAAGTAATGTTGTTGAAAGTTAGACACAGGCATGATCATTTCTGTTTCTAAATTTGGTATAGTTTTTACTGTTTGATTTGTTAAAAAAAATCATTTGTATTACTTTTTTAAACAGATGGATGAATTGCATATAGCTATGGTTCAATGGATGGTAAATTTGCTCATTTTAATGGTACCTAACTGTACTGATAAAGACAGTTTCCCAGTGGCCACAGAAGAAAGTGATGAGACACAAGATATAGGAATCGCAAAGTTAGAGCTAGATGCAGTTGGATTGACAAAAAAGTTGGCTCAGTACTCCAGCTATTTGAGCAGGTAAAATGATCTAGTTACTTATTGTTTCCCTTCTGAAGATTAAATGTGACATAAAGCAGAGAAGAGAAAGGCATTGGAAAAGCTACGCTAAAGGCTTGCTGAAAAAAAAACCCTTAAATAAATATTAGTCTGATTATTAAACTAGCTTCAGTGCTGTACCCATTTGAAATGTGACAATTTGTCAGAATTATTTTGAAAATAATGTTAGCATAGGTAGGATGGAAGTGTTGCTGTGCGGAGGGTAAGAATTAGTAAAACACAAAAAAGACTTGTATATATAATTTTCATTTTGTACATACTTGTTAAATGCCATCGAGTTGCCTCTGAACTGTGGACTTTGGGGTTCGCAGTTCAGTGTTTATCCTACAGTGCCATACCAAGACATCTTGCATATACTTCTTTTTTAATAGAGAGCTTTTATTATTAATTAGGTGATAGTTTACAATTGCAAACAATTGGTTTTACACTCAACTAATTGTACTTTGCTTCATTGCAATGATTACAATCCCCTCCGTGCACCATTGGCCAACAGTATTTGCCTCCATTCCCTCCCCTTTCTCCCGTAATGTACACAAAAACACGCAGGAATATACAACTGTTTAAACAACCAAAGGATGCATTTTGCAAGCCAACCTCTGTGTGTCAGTACCCAGCCTTTCTCTTTGCATGAGTCTAGAGTCCTCAGCTGTTATACTCTCCATTGCACATGCTTCTTGTTGTTGTTAAGTGCCATTGAGTCAGTTATGACCCATAGTGACCCTGTTTAGGGTTTCCAAGGAGTGGCTGGTTAGTTTGAACTGCCGACCTTACGGATCAAACCAACCTTGCAGTTGAGTGCTTATACAACAGTGCCATGCCAGGACTCCTTTGCATATACTGCATAACATTTATTAAGAAACTTATATATAAAAAAAGAAACATATTTTCCTGTGTAATTCCATGCAAAGTTGAATATATATATATGTTTTAGGTCCCTCACTAAATACAGCCCAAACATCTCTTTAATAAGACAAAGTCAAACCCTTATACATGAAAAGCTAGATTCTTGTCAAATAATAATAGGGTCTAAAAAGTTGTAATTTCTTAACTAGGGAAGGGAATTGCCGCTTTGAATTTTACACCAATTGAAACAATTTTTTAAAAATATATATCAAATCAGTGTTATCTGTGGCCAAGAAAGAGGAATGGGGGGTGGGGGGAGGAAGAGGGCAAGGGTGAGAAATTGGGAAAGAGAAAAATTATTCTTTTTGGTAAGGCAGTAGATGAAGTGTTATGTTATTTCCACTAAATCTGGATTTGAAACACTTAGGAGAGACCAACAACAAATTGGTCATGCTATGTGTGTGTGTTTTCCCTTCAGTTGTTGCAAAGGGATGGTAACAGCAATGGCTCTGAGTAAAGCAGCTCGCTTAGAAAAAATTCCTAGACATGAAGTTCAAGAGCTGGATAATATGAAGGTAATAACTCTGTCTTCCCCTAAATTTTGTTCTGTTTTGTTTGTTACTTGTTTTTGAATTTGTATTGTTCTTTACAATGCACTGCACATATTTAAAGTGTCCAATTTGATATTTTAAAATATGTGCACACTCATAATGATCACTACAATCAAGATAATGGGAATATTCAACCTTCAAATTTTCCTTATACCCCTTGGCAATCCATCCTTCCAGTCTCATGCTGTACCAGGCAATATCTGATCTACTTTCTAACACCAGAGACTATTTTTCATATTTAGAATTTTATATAAATGACATCATATAGTATGTACTCCTTTGTCTAACTTTTTCCACTAAACTCTCTTGTTTTGGAATTCATAGATACTTATTTCAAAAGTTCATGCTTTTATCATGTGAAGTGATATTTCATTGTTTGGATATATACAATTTATACGTTCCTTGTTGATGGACATTTGATAGTGTCCAGATTTTTATTATTACAAGTATTGTTGTTGTTATTGTTGCTTTTAGGTGCTGTCAAGTTGGTTCTGACGTCTAGTGACCCTATGTACAACAGAGCGAAACACTACCCGGTCCTGGGCCAACCTCACAGTTGTTATTCTTGAGCCCATTGCTATGCCAATCCATCTTGTTGGGGGGAGGGTCTTCGTTTTTTTCACTGACCCTCCATTTTACCAAACATGATGTCCTTCTCCAGAGACTGGTCCCTTCTGACAATAGGTCTGAAGTATGAGAGTCAAAGTCTTACCACCAAGGCTTCTAAGGAACATTCTGGCTGTATTTCTTCCAACATATTTCTTCTGTCAGTACCATCAGTTCTTGATCATATAGTGCCTCTTGAAATGATTGAACATCAGCTATTTCTTTTTGGTACAGTTACTCTGTGTATACCTTCCATCTTATTTTGATTCATGTATCATTCAATAAAATCCTTTAATATTGTAACCTGAGGCTCACTTATTTTTCTCTCAGCTCTTTCACCTTGAGAAATACTGATTATACTCTTCCCCATTGGTTTTCTAACTCCAGGTCTTCACACATTTCACTATAATACTTTGTCTTCTTGACTTTTATAAGGCCCCAGTCTCACCACTGTTGTTGTTGTTAAGTGCTGTCAAATCAGTTCAGATTCATACAGACCCTGTATGGGGTTTCCAAGGAGTGGTTGGGGGGTCTGACCTGCTGACCTTATGGTTCAAACTGACTTTGTGGTTCAGTACTTATCCTGCAGTGCCACACCAGGATGCCTGATAGTCTTATTACTGGCACCCTATAAAAGGTTATCTCCTACTGCCTTCAATTTTTCTGTTTTTGATCCATTACATTATAGTAGGCTTAACATGGCCATCCTTTGCTTATTAGATCCTCTCTCATCCCAGAAATGAATTTTAGTCCATTATTTAGTCCTTTCATTTCCAAAAGGGAGTCGTAATGTGGCACTGTAGGATAAAGCACTAGACTGCAAGGTCGATTTGAACCACAAGGTCAGCAGTTCAAATTCACCAGCCACTCCTTGGAAACCCTATACCGGGTCACTATGAGTCGAAACCAACTTGATGGCACTTAACAACAACACCAATGAGTGAGTTGGAACTGGCTGAACAGCACTTAACAACAATAATAACAATTTCTAAAATAATTTCTTTACACAGTCCTGAATCAGACTTTGTTAGAATTAGTAAGAAGAGTACTGATGGAAGGAGATCCATATGTGTTAATTAGCTACAACCTATCCTGATCTATAGCTGGTAAAAGACAATGTTGAAAGTTATAAAGGAGAATGTGCTTAACTTTCTACACAAAACCATGAAATCCCCCTCCCCACCTAAAATGACTAGGACCTGTTTCATAGCCTGCAAATTCTGCTACAGTATTTTATTACTTCTCATGAATGAATTAACTGAAGAAATAAAATTTCAAAAATACAGTTATTTTTAAGTTAGTGAATGATTTGTTCTAGGTATTATAAAGATAAACAATGTATTAATCAAACTTTGTAGCTGGGTTAAGGATCCTTAGAGGCAGTGAAGTGATGGAGGCTTCACACAAGCTGATTTTGTGCATTCCTTCCCAACTCCAGTTCATTGATATCATACTAATAGAAGTTGGTCGTGATGTGGGTATTTATACCATGTAAACTGACAAATGCTACAAATCAGAGCTTCCCTCTTCCACACCACAACCACACCCTGACTTGATTGTTAAACATTTACTAGTATACCACTGCACAGGGGTCTTCTAGAATTAAACAGTGACCTTGTTTTCTTAATAGATGAAGACTAATAAGAGTCCTCAATAACCAAAATATGACCTTGAATATATCCCACCTGAATTTAGAGACTATCTCCAGAACAGATTTGATTCATTAGACACTAATGACCAAAGATCAGAATTGGGAGATGACATCAAAGACATCATACATGAAAAAAGCAAAAGGTCATTTAAAAAGACAGGAGAAAAAGAAAAGATCAAAATGGATGTCAGAAGAGACTGTGAAACTTACTTCTTGAGCATAGAGAAGCTAAAGCAAACAGAAGAAATGAGGAAGTAAAAGAGCTGAACAGAAATTTCAAATGAAAACAAAATTAAGTATTATAATGAAATGTGCAAACACCTGGAGTTAGAAAAACAAAAGGGAAGAACACACTCAACATTCCTTTAATATTGCAACCTGAGGCATACATTTTTTCCTCATTTCTTTCAACTTGAGAAATGAACATATTCTTCCCCTTTGGTTTTCTAACTCCAGGTCTTCACACATTTCATAATACTTTACTTTGTCTTCTTGACTTTTATAAAGTACCAGTCTGACAACTGTTGTTGTTGTTACATGCTGTCGAGTTGGTTCAGCCTCATAGTGACCCTGTATAGGGTTTACAAGGAGCGGTTGGTGGGTTTGAACTGCCAGCCTTACAGTTCAAACTGACTTTGCAATTCCCACCAGGACTCCAATGAGCATAGGTGTGCATATGTCTGCTCATATAATTTCTGTTAGATCCATAGAGTATATACTTAGAAATGTAATTTTTGGGTCATGTGGCAGCTCTACCTCTAGTTTTTTGAGAAACCACTAGACTGTTTTCCACAATGGCTGTACCATTTTGTATTCTCACCAGCAGTGGATAAGGGTTCCTATTTTTCCGCACCCACTCCAACATTTACTAATTTCTGGTTTGTGGTTCCTGTATTTTTGGGGGGCTGTGTTCATTTTACCCATCCCAGTGGGAGTGAAATAGTAGCACATTGTGGTTTTGATTTGCTTTTCTCTGAAGGCTGATGACACAAGCACATTTCATGTATTTGTTAGACATTTGAATATTCTCTTTAGTCAATTATCTGTCCATGTCCTTTGTCCAGATTTTTATTGTGTTACTTGTCTTTTTGTTAATTAACTTGTAGATGTTTTCTGTTGATTTTAAATATTAGGCCCTTATTGGTTATTTTGATAGGTTGTAAAGATTTTTAACCCAAGCCTGTAGATTGTCTTTATTCTTTTTTTTTTTTTTT
>NW_006408618.1:11966624-11974515 GCF_000296735.1 Chrysochloris asiatica
TTAAAACATTTACTGATGAAGATCAAAGAGCACAGCCTTCAGTATGGATTACATCTCAATGTAAAGAAAACAAAAATCCTCACCACTTGACCAATAAATAGCATTCTTAACAACAAAGAAAAGATTGAAGTTGTCAAGGACTTCATTCTTCTTGGATCAACCATCAACACTTATGGAAGTAGCAGTCAAGAAATCAAACGATGTATTGTATTAGGCAAATTTACTGTATAAGATCTTTTTAAAGTGTTGAAGAGCAAAGATGTCAGCTTGAGTACTAAGGTGCGCCTGACCCAAGCCATGGTATTTTTCAATAACCTCATATGCATGTGAAAGCTGGATAGTGGATAAGGAAGACTGTAAAAGAATTGATGCTTTTGAGTTATGGTGTTGGAGGAGAATATTTAAAGTGCCACGGGCTGCCAAAAGAACCAACAAATCCGTGTTGGAAGAAGTGCAGCCAGAGTGCTCCTTGGAGGCCAAGATGGCCAAACTTCGTCTCTCATACTTCAGACTTATTGTCAGGAGACACCAGTCACTGGAGAAGGATATCATGTTTGGTAAGGTGGAGGGTCAGAGAAAAAGGGGAAAACCCCCAACGAGATGGATTGGCCAAGTGGCAGCATCAATGGACTCAAGCTTGGCAACAGTAGTGAGGTTGGCCCAGGATCGGGTAGTGTTTTGTTCTGCTGTGCATAAGGTTGCTGTGGGTCGGTACTGACTATGGCACTTGACCACTCTTCAAGTCTGGAATGGAATTCAACCCCGTGACCCAATTTTCAGTCAAGCAGTAGATAGGTGTATATGGGCAACAATACTTGTAAGATATGCTCACCATGGAGCAGTCAATCATTTCAAATCAAAAGGGCAACATTTCCCTAAGGACAAAGTTGAGAAGGGATGGAAAGGAAGGTGGAATGGTAATAGGAACCACAGAGAGGAAGTGAGATAATTGTTGTTGCATGGAGGGGACTGCAATCATTGAGATGAAGCAAAGTATAAGATTTGTTGAATGTAAAACTGATTATTTTATTTGTAAACCTTCACTCAATTCAAAATTCAAAGTTAGAAAAAGAGAGACTACATGGTTTAAGTATATATCCATAGATGGTCACCTCTGTGAATATCTTTAAATTGAATTTCGTGGCGTTGTACTTAACATCTCCTCAGTCGAAGTGAGTGAATGAGTGAGTTGGTATAATTTGCTTTTCTTGCTTAGTAATTATTTTTTTTATCTCTTCTCAGAGAGAATGTTATGATTGGATCAATACATGTGCTCTTCTCCTTTCTGAACTAAAAGGCAGAAAAATAATATTATTGAACCCTGAAGAAGTAGAACACCTATTTGGAGAGGAGGTATTTGCCATGTGTTACATTGGTCATTATTCATGTTCCTTCTTGTGTGTCAGTAGGTAAGGGTTCAGTGACTTTTTCCAGTCAGTGTTCCGAATCTCCATTTACTTACCCTACCAGAAGAGAGAATGGGGAGAATTAGCAGTGCTTCTCCCTTATAAGGAAGATAGTCATCTACCCAAACATCTTACCTCAATTTAACAGATGCATTTAACTCTTGTTTCATAAAGGAAAGAATGGTTTTCAGATGGGAGCTCCCTGATTATTCTGAGACATATCCATAGACTTATCTGCATCTACACTCACTCTTCCCTCCGCTCCTCTAGTGGCAGTTATTTCTTCCTTTGAGCCTGTAATCCCATCCCTGATGTCTTCTCTCTTTTATATCTTTAATGTCTTCTTATTTAATGGTTCAGTTCTATTAACTGTCCAGTCTGTTGTTGTTAAGTGCAGTTGAGTTGGTCCTGACTCATAGTGATCTTGTATAGGGTTTCCAAGGACTGACTGTTGGTTTGAACTGCTAACTTTGTGATTAGCAGTCTAGTGTGTACCCACCTGGACTCAGTCTATAAGCATGTCTGTTTCTCCCATTCTGGAGTTTGTTTCCTCTACTATGTTCTTTCTCATTCCTCTCTGTTACAATCACTTTTCTTAAAACTAAAATTGCTGTAAGATCACCAGAGATTCCTTATGTGTAACTTTGGACCCTGCTAGCCATTCACTTCTTTTAAAAATTTCTCTCTACAAAACAAAACTTCCTTGGTGTTCTTCATACTTTTTAATTTATCTTCTCTCTTGTTAATCTTCATAGTGTAGTGTTAGAAATGTAATGAAGTACCACACACATAATCTTGACTGTGTTTCAGATCTAGATTTTAAAAATGGAGAATTTATACAGAATCATAGAGACTTGAGAACAGAAGGTTATCAAATTCAGCCAGCCATCTCATGCATGAAATGTAATATAACAGCCACATTTGGTGATTCTGCCCAAGTTTGAATAGCTGAAACTGCAAAGAACTACTTTCAGAAATAAACCATACATTTTTCGTACAGATTGTTTTTTTTTTGTTGTTAAGCACTGTTGAGTCAGTTCTGACTCATAGCAACCCTGTATAGGGTTTCTGAGGAGCAGCTAGCAGTAGGTTTGAACTGCCAACCTTGTGGTTAGTAATTAAGTGCTTATCCTATGACACCACACCAGAACTCCTCTATTAGAACATTACTCTTTCTATTAAAATGCAACTCCATATAGCTTTTTCTACTCACTGGTAGAAAAGACTGTTTAGTGTTTGGGGTTGACGAGAACAAGGCTGATGGATTTCCCACATGATAGTATTTCCAATATTTGAGAAAAAAATATTCAGGGTAAGTCAGTCTATTTTTTGTTATTTTCCATTGCTCACTTAGTCATTAGCCATTTCTCATATTTTTAACTATTGAGGCTTTATAGTATATTTTCATATCTGATAGAGTCAGTTCTCCCCACATTGATCTTTTTTAGGTATTTCATCACTAATCTTGCTTATTTATTCTTCTCTGTAACTTTTTAACCTAGCTCTAGAAAAAATAAGATTTTTTAAAAACTGGAGTAAAATTAAAGTTAAATACTAACACAATAGACCTGTTGATGTTGAGTCATCTTTTCCAAGAACATGGGAAATACATAGGGCAGCTCATTTATGTCTTTCAATAATACTTTATAGTTGTTCACTTTGTACATTTTTTTGTTAGATTATGCCTGGCCACTGTAGTTTACTTTTTGCTTTTGAAATGGAGTCTTTTTTCCCATTATGTTTTTAAACTCATAACTATTTGTCTATGTGCTGTTGATTTCTATATTTTAATTTTGTATGCTGTAACTGTCTTACTGCTTTTGGTGGTTTTCCATTAATTCTTTTGGATTCTCCAGATATTTAATAAGACTATCTAAAATTGTAGGTAGTTTTAACTCCTGCTTTATAGATTATTATGCTTCCAATTACTTTTTTCTTATCTAATTTAATTAAATAGTATTTCCAATTCAGTGTTAAATCATGAACATAGTAAACATATAAGCATATTTATCTTATTTTTTTACTATAGCAGGAATGCCTCACTGATTTACCTTTAAGGAATATGCTTACATTGGAGTTGATTCATTTATTTAGTTTATCATTCCTCAGACATCTCAGGCCTTTGACTTGGGATCACTGTCCTTCTACTTGAACCTTTAGAATTGTGTTTAGTGAGGATCTGCTGGTAGCAAACTTAATTTTTGTTTGTCTGAAGGTGTCATTTCATTTTCATTCTTAAAATATTTTTTTGCTGGGTATACAATTATAAGATAGTGTTATCTTCTCTTAGCATGGTGATATCTTCGGTGTTATATGACTTTGTTTGTTTGTAACCACAGTGACAACTAGGAATTCACCAGTCAGTTCCTTTGAAGTTAACTCATCACTTCTCTGTGGCTACTTTTAATATCTGGGTACTTTTAACATGTAGTTTTTTGATCTTTGTAATTTTACTGATACAGCTTGTGGACTTTCTTTTTTTTTTCTTTCTCCCTCTAATTTTTATTAGGGTTTCACTTGATTTCCTGAATTATTTGTTAAGTATTTTTCTAGAAAATTTTTAGTCATCATTCTTCAAATATTGCCTCTCCCATATTCTTTCTCTTTCTTTCTGAAACTCTGAATGGGTATTTGTTCAACTCTATCCCTCATGCTTTAAAAAATTCTTTCATATTTTCTGTCCTTTTGCCTTCTTGAATTGCACCCTGGATAATTTATCCTAGTTTATCTCCAATTCACTGATTTTTTTCTTCAGCTAAGTTATTTCAACATTTTTGTTAAAATTTTCAGTTTAATAATTAAAGTTCTATTTAGTTACCTTTTAAGTCTCAGAATTTTTGTCATCCTTTGGTCTTTACTCATAATTGCCATCTCTTTCATATCTTTGAGCACATTAAGTATAATTTTAACATATCTGATTATTCTAATATATATCTATATAAGAATTGTTAATTATAGCACTAATTATTAATAGTAAAAACTATCAGAAACAATATAAATGTTGATCAGTGTCGTTATGCCATTCACATAATGTTGGAATTCTGTATAGGTGTTTATGTAGTGTGATGAGTAGATGCTTATATAATGAGATAAAAATCGTCTGTGATACACTATTGAGAAAAGTAGATTATAGAATATAGCATATAGTATTATCTCATTTATGTTAAGATATTTATGCATAAAACATGGAAGAATGTTTTTAAATTCATAGAAATTATTACTTGAGAGTCTTAATTTCTCTGTATTTTTAATATTTTTTAACAGTCATATGTTATTAGGAAAAAGTAGTATCTATCTTGGAAAAATATCCTAATATGTTATAGATATTTTTGTACTCCATATATATATTTCTACAACACAATTTTGAGGAGTTTGGTGGCCCTGAAGGATGAACAATGGACTGTGAACCACAAGATCAGTGGTTCAAGCCCACCAACCTCTCCATGGAAAAAGATGAGGTTTTCTGCTCCTGCAAAAATGTAAAACCTTAGACACCCTATATAGGGTCCCTATGAGTTGGTAACAACTCAAGGCACTTAACAACAACAAACAACATAATTTTAAATTGCTACATTTTGTTTGGAGCTTATGCCATAATGTATTTAAATATTATCCTGTTGTGGAAAATGCACTTATTTCTAGCTTTTGTATTCTAAACATTGCTGCAATAAAAATCCAAAAGACATTTTCAGTCTTAGAGTCCATGTCCTAGCAGCCTTAGACTCTTGGACTCCAGGGAAAAAAATAAATAAATAAATAAATTGAATAGACTTCTTTAGGTATTCAACACTGTTAACTCCTCTCTTGGTTCTTCTGGAAGCCTGTCACATTTCTGAGGCAAATTTTTGCCTCCTTTTTAGGTTCCTCCTTCTTCCTTAGATCTTTATGTACCCGGAGTCCTGTCCTAAGGCCTTATTACTTTATAAATTCTACTTTGGTGATCTGATTTGCTGTGTTGGCTTCAACTAAATGAAGATAATTGAAATGGTCAAATCTTTGTTTTTAGCCCAGACCTCTCCTTCTAAACTCCAAGTCCATTTGTTGGATGTTTCCACTAGGGTGTTTCAGTGATAACAAGCATACATGGGCTACTACGACCTCACTCTCCCCATACCTGTTTACCTAACTTTGTATCTTACATTTGTGAATGGGCATCAACATTTGTCTAGTGTCCTAAACCACAAAATAGGTGTCATCACAGATGCTCCTTTTCCCTAACTGCACCACATCCATTAAATCAACTGCTAAGAATTATTTTCTAAATTCATCTTCATTTTCTCTTCATCTTCATTTCTGCAACCACTGTGTCGTTTTCTCCTTTTCCTACTCTGTCTCATTTTCTCCTTCCTTTCTTTTGTCTTCTTTCAGTCTCTTCTCTTGTTGCTAGAGTGATTGGTTTAACATGCAGAACAGATCAATTTATTGGTACCTCATTGCTTTCATGAGAAAATCTAGTCTCCTGGTCATGGCAATCTAGTCCTTCCTTTTATTGCACTTCACTGCATCTGCTCCTCAGTTTCTGTGCTACCAAGTAAAACTACTAAACCAATTATGACCTTACAGCACCCACTACCTAGAACTCCCTTAGTGACACCTTTCCTTTGTTCATCTATCAAGAAGAAACTCAGACATTGTCCCCTCCAGGAAACTTTCCTGACAAGTTAACTGCCCCCGTTTTCCACCCATGTCTACTAGTACCAGGTCTAGATTAGGTGCTCATATAAGACAATATATGGGGACTTCAAAAAGTTGGTGGAAATATTCCATTATTTTTAAATTTCATTTTTCCATGCACTTTTTGAAGACTCCTTCATATATAGCCATATCATCTTCTTGTCCACTAAATGGCTAGCTTCTTAGGATTAACTCTTATTAACCTTTGTATCTTTATAGCTAGCATGGAGTTCAGTTGCAGTATTAGTGCTCTTTGGATATTTTTTAATGAATTATTTCTAAGATATAAGGGGGCTTCAAAAAGTTTATAGAAAAATTCCATAATCTTTCATTAGTATTTTTTCATGAACTTTTAAAAGCCCATTTGTAGTACTAAAATATTTAAATGCACTATATTTATATACACCAATGTGTAATTTTAATATTGCTTTATCTCACAGTACTCTATAAAAGAATTCATTGACCCTGAATTAGATACATCTTCTAAAGAAGAAAGTCTGAAAATAAAAAAAGAAGAGAAAGCAGAAGAGGTAAGATTCTTTAGTATTCTTTTTCCTTTCTCTTTTTAAAAATACATATGTGTATATATATCCCATGGAAAACAGAAATAGGCCATCTGCCTAGACCTGCTTAGAAATAGGTCATATAGAGATATAGAGTGAACTCTTGTAACTTCTTTCCTATCCTCAACTAGGTTTAACTAAATCTGCAGGCATATTTCCCTAAGGGCTCTCTGGCAGTACAGTGGTTAAGCACTCTGCTGCTAACACAAAGGTCAGCAATTTCAACCTACCAGTTGACTGAATCGTCACACAAGACTATGATCCTAAATCTTTGAACCCAGTAAACCAATCCTGGGAGGTGTTTGGTTATGTCTAAGAAGTATTCATAATATCCCTTATGTGCTTTATTACATATATGAATTTATATACAGCATACACATACATTTATATACATGTGCTTATAGATGCAGCTGTTCCACGGAAGAAAGATGAAGCATTCTGCTCCCATAAAGATTTACAGACTCGGAAACCCAGTACAGGGTAGCTATGAGTCGGAACCGACTCAAAGGCACACAGCCACCACCACCACCACACATATACACATATATACACCTTGTTGTTGTCATTACTAAGTACCATCAAGTTGATTGCAATTTATATCATCCTTGTATAGGGTTTCCAAGGAGCGACTGGTAAGTTTGAGCTGCCGACCTCGTAATTCAAACCCACCTTGCAGTCCTGCACTTATCCTACAGTGCCACACTTACTCCTTACTTATTGACTGTCTTTGTTATCCAGCATCTCACATTTATGATAGCAGTAAAAAACCTACTATTTGCCTGTTTTGTGCATATGTCTGTCAGTAACAAACACCAAGGTGTGAGACGAGAATAACACTGGCTGTGATAGTTATGTGTCCATTTGACTGGGTCATGATTCTCAGTGGTTTTGCTGTTCTGTAATGTTATAATTTTGAAGTTATGTAATGATATAATCTTCAAGTTATGTAATGATATAATCTGGCAGTGATGTAATGATGTAGTCATTCTCCATTTTGTGATTTGATTTTCACATTATAATCTGGTCTTTGGAAACTCACCATGTTGATAAGTGAGGAGGGGTGTACACACATATACCTGCCCATATACATACTCTTTGATTGTTGTTGCAAGATTATTTGTTATGTTGTTGTTGTTAATTGCCGTTGAGTCAGTTCCAACCCATAGCGACCCTGTATAGGGTTTCCGAGGAGCTGCTGGTGAGCTTGACCCACCAACCTTACAATTCAAACAGCTTTGCAGTCTGACA
>NW_006408618.1:11974660-11976404 GCF_000296735.1 Chrysochloris asiatica
TTTTTTTTTTTAGGTTTTTATTATGAATTGAGTGAAGGTTAATAAACAAGTTCATCAGCTTTACAGTCTACAAATTAATATGCTTTGTTTCATCTCAATGATTATAATCCCTTCCCTGCAACAACAGTTATCCTACAAAGTGACCTCAAAGTGCTAGCTCATCAGGGTGAGAGACACTCAGGTTACCTTTGTGATGAACGTCCCTACTCATAGTGACCCTTTACACAACAGAACAAAACGCTGCCTGGTCCTTTGGCTTCCATTTTACATCTTATTTTTCACAAATAAAGCAAAAATATTTGATGTACACATATAAAACAAAACAAAAATATTCTCTTAAATGTCCTAAGGGAATATTCTGCAAACCAGCCTCATGCCCACAGGCACACAGCCTTACTCAGTCCATGGGCCTAGAGCCCACAGCTGCTCTCTTAATGCCACAGCCTCTGCCACCATCTCTGTTGTTGCCATTTTTCTAGGTAGAATATCACACTCAACTCATGGTCTTCCTTCTTGATGGTCCTGGGATCATCTGTTCCTGAAATGAAAGATTAACTACTGCCCCCTAATTTTAGTTACACACTGCCTATAATTACATTGCGACAATCAAGATGAATCCTGCTAACAGTTACTCACAATCAAATCATAAAATGCTATCAGCATCATCTTCTATCACATTTCACCAGATCCATCTGGAGAAGAGGGGAACTAGTCAGTGGGGAATCTACCTTACCCACCGCACTCTGAAACTAAGCAAACTCATGAAAGTTTGTAAGCCAGCCACTTCGTGCCTTATAGCCCCCATTTTTTATATCCAGTGTCTAGTTTGCCCAGCCCTGTTAACCCAGTGCAGTGATGAAACAAGCTTGTTCCTCGATGTGAAAAATCCTTCCATTCTTGTTGGATGGGCTGGCTTTTCTTGCCTTGATGCCTCTAAAGTAAATAGCTTGCTTGATTCTAACAGCCAAACAGTCTGCTTTTTTTTTTTTTTCTACAGTTATTTCTTTCAATATGATTATTCTATTCTCCCAGCAGTTCTGGGTTGGTCTGCATGTTTTTTCAAGTGGCAGTATCCCAACTCAGAAAGTTCTGGGTTGGGCTGAGGATTCCACTTGAGGCCCCACACTCTACAAAGGCTTAACAAGAAGCCTATTTCCCTGGACAAATTCTAACTCCCCTTTTAGCAAATCCAGTTATAGGCTGAAGAGAAGCTTTCTGTAATCATAATTCCCAATATTCACTTCTATCACACCTAAATGTCTACTTTATAATAGTATAATATCCACATTATAATATTTATAATATCCACAAGACAGTCAAATACCTAAACACTTTTTCCCCTTCTTTACTCATTCAGACTATATCTTGATCCCTGTACCACAGAGTACTGTTGTTCCAAGGTTGTATATAAATAGCTACTTACTTCTATCCCATGCATGCCTCGCTAAATCTTCCCCTATCTTGTTCATCTGCCACCTTCCATCCTCTTGTTTATTGCCTTCCCAGTCACCTGAGGTAACATGTGTCTTCTCTAACCTGTGAATTATTCTCCACTCTCTCCAACCCCTGGTAACCATCAGAGAATGTTTCTTTTAATATGGAACTCATTTCTTAAGCTTTTATAATAATGTAATATTTGTCTCATGTAATATTTGTCCTTTAGTGATTGACTAATTTCACTCTGCATGATATCCTCCAGGTTCATCTATGTTATGAGGTGTTGTGCACATTCATCATTATTCTT
>NW_006408618.1:11994868-11995490 GCF_000296735.1 Chrysochloris asiatica
AAGGTATACCCTTTCGCTGGGGGTTGATGCATGGACGGGATGGTAACTAAGGCAGTGAAACGATGTATGATAGTATGAATGTAAAACTAATGTTTCCCTATGTAAAATATCACTCAATACACAATAAAACATTTATTTAAAAAGTAAAAAAATTTTTAAAAATTAAAAAAAAGATTTACAGCCCCGGAAACCCTGTACAGAGTCATGATGGGTTGGAACCGACTTGACGGGACTTAACAACGGCAACAACATGGGCAAAATATTAAATGATGCAAGAAGCCATTGGCTAAAAACAAGACTCCAGGAATGGATGGAATACAATAAAAAAAAAAGAAGTATCTTCTGATCTTCTAGCCACTCCAGGCTGGTCTGCTTGTCCTTTCAAGTGGACATTTCCCATCTCTGAAGATTCTGGCTACCGTTCAGGATTCCACCTATGGTCTTGTGTAATGCAGAGGCTCCGCAGGAAGCCTCCTTCACTGGTTACGTTGTAGCCCCATTTTAGGTACTCCAATCAGTTATAGGCAGAAGACAAACTTACAAGCTTTCTATGATGATATTTCTGGCTATTCCTTTCTCTCCTCCTCAAGTGTCTATTTTATAATGGTATGTCATGGAAACC
>NW_006408618.1:11995590-12001668 GCF_000296735.1 Chrysochloris asiatica
TGTGGATCATGACAAGCTATGAACAACATTGTGAAGTATAAGTATTTCTTCTCTCTCCTGTCGTTTCTTTGACCACACTTCACCCTGGCATTCTGCCTAGGGTGTTTTTAACGAAATACTTCCATTTCTTCAATGAGTTATTCTGAGAGCTTTAAGTAATTTTACTAGTCTTTTAGAGCCAAGGATAGAACAGGGACTTTAACCTGATAGTTTAAAGGATGAAATTAATTGATGAGACAAACATTCTGAATAATTTGCTGCTTTTGAATTTTTAAACTTATTGAAAGACTCCTAGTGGGGGATGATGCTCCAGACAGAATTACAAAATTTTGCACCCAGAGTTTTAAGCATTTTTTGTCATAATAGCTGTTGCCGCTGGAGTTGTTATGTACCATTGAGTTGGCTCCGACTCATAGTGACTCTGTATAGCATTTCCAAGGAGCAGCTGGTGGGTTTGAGTTGCCAAACTTGAAGTTAGTAGTCAGTGCTTATCCTGCAGCACCACACCAGGAGTATAGCATTAGAGTATAGAGTCAAATTATTAATATTGTGTACTATTTAAATATTTAAAGAAATATTAAAATCCTTTAAGAAAAATGGGGAACTGAGTTAGATTTAAGGATGCATTCAAGGCTGATTATCCCCTTGAGTGCATTCTTTAAACATTGGTAGCTTTTTAAACAAATTTCTAAATATAATCCTTTAAGAGAAAGAGTTTAATTGTCTTTTGTAATACTATATGGCCCCAAACACCTTGAGGTGACAAATTTAATACCCAAAATGGTTCCTCCTTTATGGTTCCATCCCCTGGGTATCCATTCAGTCCTGGAGAGAGCAACAAGCAAAAACAGTGCAGCCCTCCTAAGATTGATGAGGTTCTCTGGTCACCAGCCTTCCTCTGACCAGCTGTGGAGGGGAACTCCATGGCATCCAAACTGACAAGAAACGGAGAGAAATGCGCACAGAGTATACACACACATTAATGATCAGCCCCAGGAGTGTAAGTCCCTTGTGATAGTTAGTTGGGTTCTCTTCCAAGAACCAGTAAAAGTCCCATGAAGAACTGGGGAGCGAGTCTGACAGGTCAGCCCAGAGACAAGATTTCATCTGTTTTTTTCTAGTTGCAGTCTAGGTTTAATTAAGAGAGAAAGAGAGAGGGGAAGGGTGTGTGTGTGTGTGAGAGAGAGAGAGAGAGGGAGAGAGAGAGAGAGCCTGGTGTTGGTGGTTATGTGCCATGGACTCAGTTCTGACTCATAGCGACCCCTGTAAAGGTTTTCTGAAGCTGTAAACCTTTACGGGAGCAGAAAGTCTTATCTTTCTCCCATGGAACAGCTGGTACTTTTGAACTACTGTCCATGAGGTTAGCAGCCCGATTCGTAATGCATCTTAACTGAGAACTTTTCCTCAGTTAAATTATAATCCTATGGGGGAAAACAAAATATAAAGTTTCTTTCCAATACTGTGTGACCACAATATATCAATATTAATTTGGATATCAAAAAGTTAATATATGCCTAAACAAACTGGGTTCCCAGGTGTTTATATTACATGGTGTTTTATAAACTTAAGTTTTAAAATAAGTATAATATTACTGTTTCACTCTGTTCTGAGGGTTTGCTGTGTCTAAGTTCCTGTTTCTCTATCAAGTTTGAAGTTCCATGACAATAGAGCTCAGTGACGTGACCTGCAATCCTTCGTGATAATTACAGATAAATACTCGTGGGTTAGATAGTCTTAATATTACAAAGAGTTAACTAAGTGAATTAATTATAACAAAAGAAAAATACAGTGCTTGTAACTAAAAGATTAATCTGTTAATTCATAAGAATCTTTAGAAGCTTTAACATCAAATAGCTTGTAAAAAAGTTAAAATTTCTCACTGTTAGGTAACAGAATGCTTCTTAGTCCACAGGTTAAAGAACTAATTTTATTATTGAGCAATTTGTTTTAAAGGTAAAGTTTTTAACAGAACAAATTCCTAAACATAATAAACTCCTGACCTAATAAACCTCATAAAAAGTCATAGAAAACTGTTTATAAAAAGGTACTAAAAGGTTGTATTTTATAAGAGCAATGTCTGATTCTCATTTAGGCTGAGAATTCATATTGATGGTTCTCCCTGTGTATTTGCCTAATATTAGACAGCAGGCACAATGTATAGTGTCATAATTTTATTAATACAAATTTTTAGTCACTAAACTCAGTCACAACGTTGCTTCTTTTAAATGTAACAACACAAAAACCAGTGGGTCTAACCATAAAAAATGCACCATTTACCCTGATATTTAATTCAATTGTTTAACAACGATTTAATATAAAGACTATTATTTCAAAACTGCTATATAGTATATCTAAGGTTTTTCACAAATAATATTAATTTGTATTTAAAACTATTGTGTCTATAGTGTTTTAAAACAACTTTATTTGGCTGTACTTTACTTCTATAATGAATTTCTATTAAATTGTTCAAGTTTTTCACTTTTAAAGGGTATTATTATAAATTGGAGTCCTGGTGTGGTGCTGCAGGACAAGCACTGGACTGTGAATCACAAAGTCGGCAATTCAAACTTGCCAACTGCTCCTCAGAAACCCTATGCAGGGTCACTATGAGTTGGAACCAACTCTATGGTACTTAACAACATTATTTTAAGTGAATTATGGCCTTATTAAAGTCAGTCATATACAATGAAAAGAAAATGGGTGACAGTCATGTATATGGCCAAAGCCAACTTCTTCTGTATAGCCGCCTGCATGAACAAACAGCTAGTGACCATTGTAAAAAGAAAAAAGTGGGGGGAGGGGGATACCTTAACTCTCACCCTCTGCCAGCACACAGCTTCGGCTCACAGCTAAGAATAAGGCTGAGAGAGCTCAAGAGAATGGCAGTGTGATCAATAAGAGAAAGAGAAAGCTGGAGGGAAAAAAAAGGTAACCCAGATAGGCAGAGGAAACCACACAGTCTTCCACACCGGGCTGACTAAAATCTCTAGGAAATGTACAGACACAGGACTTGAAAGCCTGGAGGGGAGGACTTTAATGGCTATGTATTTTATTACTCAGTCTGTAGCAGACACTGAAAAGTTACAAAAACCAGAAGTAAGACTCAGAGTCTATTCTTACGACTGACGGAGAAAGCCCCTTAAAAAAAACCTTGAGCAACAGGGATCTGGCAGAGAAGAATAAAATGAAAACACCCAGTTATTGACAGAAGCACTCCAAGGTCCATCTTACATTAACACCTCAGGTGAAGTCTTACTAGAGCCTTACACGTCCTATAGCAAAATGGACTGCCCAGTCCCAGAGGAGCCAGAGAATATAAAATCAAGTCAAGGTCTATTTGCTGTCAATTACCTAGTTCCTACCCTTTTGACACTTTAATGACCATTATATTGTCATTAATCTTTGGCCTGTGCATACTCAATTTACTAGTTAAGTTTAATATCTTAAAAACAGCAGCAGTTTCAAACTAAACTTACAGTCATACGAAGTCACCAGTCTGTCCCAAAGAAAAAGGTCCCAGAAGCATAACAAAACACTAGAGCAGTCAGTGAGAGATTTCTACTCAGTCAGATAGAGCAGGCAACCCTACTCAGCTTGAAGAAATGACAGAAGAGACCTCCATTAATGTTCCCATAAAGAATTATGAGTATAAAATCTCTTAATGGAGAATGAGGCAGGGAGAAAAGGGAGTCCAAGAAACAGGATTCAAACCTGGGCCATTTACTAACAAAATGTTTTGACCAAATTCTTGAGAAATGCTGAGGCCTGTACCCTTCTTCTTTTGCTTGAACAATTAAAAAAATGTACAGGACATGCCTGGTGCACAAAGCTGAGCAGTTGGATCCTAGAATGAATGAGATAAGAATATTTTATGGGATTAACAAACCTCCTTAGAAGTGTCTTACAGACCAGTCCTTGAACAAGCAGCAATGTCTAAATCCTTGACCACTGCATGTCCTCCCACTGAGAGTGGCCAAACACCTTGAACTCAGCCCAGAGTTCAAACTGCAGTCAAAAGACAGAATGCATGCGTGCCTCCCAGATGCCTTTACGGCAGACTCCACCATGGACAGAACCAACTCCATTCTGAACTTTGCTGTATGCACGCTTCATTATTCTAGTCCCACCACTTCCCCACTTCTTTCCTAAGAAGAATCATAAACATGAAAGCCTTTCCCACCTTCCCTGCCCAAGAATCCTTTAAAGATCCCAACTAAAGAAGAGGGCTAACATTATAAATCCCTCCTCATCAACTCTGACCAGATCTTTTCTTCTCAATAAATCCTTAAATCTTTTACTTTTGTGAAATCCTCTAACCTGATCATTCCTGGTCAGCTACGACAAGGACCTTCCCTTGAAGGAGTAGGAACCCCTACATCCCAATAGCACTTCCATGTCCACTTCACCACCCTCACCAATTTTTCACACTGCGTTTGCTACCTGGAAGTCCTCAAAAATGCCTTTTGAATGATTAAATCAATTGGAAAATTAAGGTTTCGGAAATGCACCAAATATCTTCACATACCACTGTATTGTTGTTGTTGTTAACTGCCATCGAGTTGATTCTGACCCATAGCGACCCAGTATAGGGTTTCTGAGGAGCTGCTGGTGAGCTTGAACCATCGACCTGTGGTTCAAATGATTTTGCAGTCTAATGCATTAACCCACAGCGCCACACCAGAACTCAGTTTTTCAAAGAGTAGCTGGTAAGTTTGAACTGCCCACATTTTGATAATAGATCCTTGGTGTTTGCATTCCCCAGAAACCTTCAACATCTACGGAGAGTGAACCACTCATTCGTGACATTGGAATAGATGAAAACGTTCATACCAAGATTCTGTTTGGAAAAGATATATTGACTTCCTGGGTATGTATCAAAAACTTAAATATGATATTGTGAGAGCACACTATGGGTCCAGTAGAACTTTTAGATACTTGAAGAAGACCAGGAGTTCCTAAAAATGTATCTTAAAGATTAAATAGATAGATACAAAGACAAAGAGAGAGGTATAAGTACTGATAGGTACCTTTGAGTCAGTTCTGACTCAACAATACTATATAGGGTTTCTGAGGAGCAACTGATGGGTTTGAACCATCAACCTTGGGGTTAACAGCTCAGTGCTTATCTTACAGTGCCACACCAGGATTACAGATGTAGATATACATTTTTAAAATATTTTTCACCTAGCATCATCCCTGGAAAATTCTCGGTTTCTTAACTTTATAGAAACTTCTCAATTGCTTGTTTAGATCTCATTTTTAAATGCATATTTCATCCCTTTCCTTAATTTAACATTCCCGTGGACAATATTTTTAATATGTTAACTCAGAAGACTTTGTAGAGGACTGTAATAAGCACCCATCTCCAACACAAGAATTATTGAGAAATTGGAAACAAAACAGAGGCCTTTAGAAAATGGCTATAAAAACTCAGCAGAAAAGTAGATTTTAAATCATTCCATAGAAAATTCTGTGATTATGGTTACTGACAATCTTGGTGTCCCTCAGTACAGAATAGCTTAGTCATTGGATGGGCCTCATATTTTTTATTGCTGTTGTTAGATGCCATCGAGTCAGGTCCAACTCTTAGTGACCCTATGCATAACAGAAACACTGCGTGGTCCTGTACCATCCTCAGAATTCTTGTTATCCTTAAGCTTATTGCTACTCCCACTGTGCCATTCTGTTTCACTGGGATCTTCTATTTTTTCACTGACCTTCCATTTTATGAGAAGGGACTGGTCCCTTCTGATAGCATGTCCAAAGTATGAAAGACAAAGTCTTATAATCCTGGCTTCTAAGGAACATTCTGATAATACTTCTTCCAACACAGGTTTGTTTGTTCTTCTGGCACTCCATGGTACTTTCAATATTCTTGTTCAACTTTCACAGCATTTGAGACAATTGAAAATACCATGGCTTGGGTTAGGTACACCTTAGTCCACAAACCGATACCTCTGCTCTTGAACACTTTAAAGAGGTCTTGTGGGACAGATTTGCCTCATGCAGTATGTCATTTGATTTCTTGAATGCTGCTTCCATGAATGTTGATTGTGGATTCAAGCAAAATGAAGTCTT
>NW_006408618.1:12006335-12015871 GCF_000296735.1 Chrysochloris asiatica
GCTATGAACATTGGTGTGCATATATATCTACTTGTTTTATGGCTCATATTTCTACTGGGTAAATACCAAGTAGTGGAATTGCTGGATCATACGGTATTTCTATTTCCAACCTTCTGTGGAAGCGCCATATTGCTTTCCAGAGAGGTTGGACCATTTTGCAAGAGGATTAACTATTGAAGGTATTGAAATAGAGCACAAAACATTAATGTACACTTGACAGTATCAAAACAGGAATGTTTACCTTACACACTATAACTCAGTATATCTTTTGAATGAATGAGGGGAGTGTCCGAAGGCTCAAATATGCACACTTAACAATATATAATCCTGGCTTACTTTATGTCTCACCAATAGTTATAGTTGTTTCATAAAGTTGTAAAGCATGAGTGGAATTTTAGTTCTAGAATCTTCTTCTCTGAAAACCTATCTTTTAGATTCAAAGAACAAAAGTTAGTAGCATATGCTATATGGCATAGTCATGTCACATGCTGCTTGATCAAACTGAACAATAGCATTTGCTACCCAAACAAATTACGTAAAACAGGGGGAAAATATGACTGGGTAAATAGTAAAGAAGAATAAAGCTCTTTATAGCATAACTTTCTGTTTTTCTTTTAGGAAAAAAAAGTGTTGTGGTATGATAAAACATGTGACTGAGGATGAGAAGACATAGATAAGAGTTTTGCTTTAGCCCACTAGATCATTCTGTGACTATGGCAGTCTGCCAACTGTAGATTTCCCTTTCCTTCTATAATGCAGAGCTTATCTTTCATTTGCCTCTGGTTTGGGAATGTAGAAAACTGGTTATAATAGTACACACTTCTAGGAAAATGTCATAACACACATTTTTAAAGTATACTTATAATTTCTGTCCTCTAAATTTTCTCTTTTACCTGACTTGTTTTTTTCTTTTCAGGGATCTGTTTAATGTCAAAATAAATGAAAGACTTTTCCCTCCCCACACCACCCCCATAAAGGTATACTATATGGCTAGGTCCACCACTCATCTGTCACTTTGCTGTACTGTGGTGGTTTGCATATTGCTGTGATTCTGGAAGCTATGCCTTCAGTATTATAAATACCAGCAGGGTCAGCCATGGTGGACAGGTTTCAGATAAGTTTCCAGATGAAGGCAGACTAGGAAGAAGGAAAGACAGAGCATTTCCAAATATTCAGTCACTGAAAACCTTATGAATAGCAGTGGAACTCTGTCAGCACTAGAATATTGAACATTGAAACATGAAGAGCAGCAGAATACTGTCAGATATAGTGCTGGAAAATGAACTCTTTAGGTTGGAAGACACTCAAAATACGACTGCCTACTCAAAGTAGAGTTGGCTGTGATCATGGAGTAAATAAAGCCTTTGGGACCTTCATTTGCTGATGGGGCACAACTCAAAATGAAGAGAAACAGCTGTAAACACCCATTAATAGTCAGGACATGGAATGTACATACTATGAATATAGAATAATCGAAACTTCTCAAAATGAAATGGAACATATAAACATTGATATAATAGGCGTTAGTAAGCTGAAATGGACTATCATATGGCCATTTTGAATTTGACAGTCACATGGTTTACTATGCCAGAAATGACAAATTAAAGAGGAATGGTGTCTTGAAGTACTACGCTGTCTGTGATAGGATAATATCCATACACTTAGAAGACCAATTAATACCACTATTATGCCAATTTATGCACCAACCACTAAAGCCAGTGAGGATGAAATAGAAGAATTCTACCAATTTCTTCAGTCTGAAATTGCTCAAACATGCAATCAAAATGTATTAATAATTACTGATGATTGGAATGGAAAGGTTGGAAACAAAGAGGAAGGACAGAGCCAAACTATGACCTCAATATATCCCACCTAAATTTAGAGATCATCTGAAGAACAGACTTGATGCATTAGACAATAAAGACTGAAGACCAGAAGAGTTGTGGGATGTTATAAAGAACATCATACTGGAAAAAAGCAAAAGGTTACTAAGAAGATAAGAAAGAAAGAAAAGACCAAAATAGATGTCAGAAGAGACTCTGAAACTTGCTCTCCAGTCTAGAGATGCTACAGTAAATGGAGAAATGAGGAGGTAAAAGAGCTGAATAGAAAATTTCAAAGAGCAGCCCGAGAAGACAATGTCAAATATTATAACAAAATGTACTAATTCCAGAATTAGAAACCAAAAGAGAAGAACATACTCAGCATTTCTGAAGCTGAGGGAACTGAAGAAAAATTTCAAGCCTTGACTTGCAATATTGAAGGATTCTATGGACAAAATATTGATGCAGAAAGCACCAAAAGAAGATGGAAAGAATATACAGAGTCACTGTACCAAAAAGAAATAGTTGATATTCAGCCGTTTCAAGAGGCAACATATGATGAAGAGCCAGTGATATTGAAGGAAGAAGATCAAGGTGCACTGAACACATTGACAAAAAAAAAAAAAAAGCCTCTGGGAGTTGATGGAATATAAATTAAAATCATTCAACAAATTTATGCAGCACTGGAAACACTCACTCTTCTGTGCCAGGAAATTTGGAAGACAGCTATGTGGCTAATTGATTGGAAATGATCCATATTTGTGCCCATTCCAAAGAAAGGTGACCCAGTAGAATACAGAAATCATCAAATAATATAATTAATGTCTCATGCAAGTAAAATTTTGCTAAAGATAATTAAAAAATGGCTGCAAACATACATTGACAGAGAACTTCCTGAGGTTCAAGCTAGATTCAAACAAGGACATGGAACAAGGGATATCATTGCTGACATCAGATAGATCTTGGCAGAAAACAGACTATACCAGAAAGATGTTTTCCTGTATTTTATTGACTATGCAAAGACTTTTTGGTTATGTGGATCATGACAAGTTATGGACAACATTTCAGAGAATGAATATTCCCAAATACTTAATTGTGCTCATAGGAACCTGTACATAGACCAAGAGGCAGTTTTTCAAACAGAACAAGGGAATAGTGAATGGCTTAAATTAGGAAAGGAGTGCACTAGGGTTGTATTCTGTCATGAGACTTATTTAATTTGTATGCTAAGCAAATAATCCATGAAACTGAATTATATGAAGAAAAATGTGATATCAGGACTGGAGGAAGACTCATTATCACCTCTGATATACAGATGATCCTGGCTTGCTTGCTTAAAGCAAAGAGGACTTAAAGTACCTACTGCTGAAGATTAAAGACCACAGCCTTCGGTATGGGTTGCACCTCAATGTAAAGAAAACAAAAATCCTCACAACTGGACCAATAAATGGCATCCATATAAACTGAGAAAAGTTGTCAAAGACTTCATTTTGTTCAGATCAACCATCAACACTCATGGAAGCAGCAGTCAAGAAATCAATTGGCGTATTGCATTAGGCAAAGTTGCTGCACAAGACCTCTTCAGAGTGTTAAAGAGCAAAGATAGTTTGAGGATTAAGGTGCACCTGACCCAAGCCATGGTATTTTTAGTAACCTCATATGCATGTGAAAGACAATGAATAAGGAAGACCACACAAGAATTGATGCATTTGAGTTATGGTTTTGGAGAATATTAAAAGTACAATGGACCACCAAAAGAACAAACCAATCCATTTTTGGAAGAAGTACAGCCAGAATGCTCCAGAAGCTAGGATATATTGTAGTATGGATCAGCCCCTATAGAAGGATATAATATTTGGTAAAGTGGAGAATCTGAGAAAAAGAGGAAACCCCCCCCCCAACTAAATGGATTTGCACAGTGGCAAACAGCAATGGGGTCAAACGTAGCAGTGATTGTGAGGTTGGCGCATGACTGGGCAGTGTTTCATTCTGTTGTGCATAAGTTGAGTCAGTATCAACTCGATAGTATCTAAAAACAATATGGTTATATGTATACCTTTAACTGTTGTTTATGAAGTTTCCTAAGGAATATAGATGAAAGATCCTATTAGATTTTACAGTGCTATATTCTTAATGAGACTTCTGGTGTGGTGCTGTAGGATCAGCACTGGACTGCAAAACACAAGGTTGGCGTTTAAACCCACCAGCTAATCCTTGGACACCCTATACAGGGTTGTTATGATTCAGAACTGATTCTATGGCACTAACAACAACAACAACATATTCTTAGTGAAGCCAGTTATTAGTAAGATATAATTTTCTGGATCTTAAGCTTAATTTATTAGAAAAACTTGTTTACCTTTACCTTTAAATCTTAAAACGTTTCTTCTTCCTTTTTTCCTGATTCTTTCTTTCTTTTTTGGCTACTGTTTTCCCTGCTTCTATTTTACAATTCTAATCAGCTTTATGTCCACTTTTAGCAAGGCTAATTTGACCACAGCAGTCATTTGGCCACAGGCAATCTGCATTCTTGTTTGGTGTTAGGAATGTATTTAGTTGTCTGCTTAGATTAATATGGATCATAGGGAAAAAAATATTCTGAAAAGCTTGACCCAGAACATCCTAAAGAAATAGAGTAGTCGTTGCTGGGTCTCTTAGTTCATTTATATCACAATTTCCTTTGTCAGAGAGAAGAAGCTGATCAAGGTACACCAGCTCAAAAGAATAAATATCTGGAAGCAATAGTTATAATTGAACATATGCAGCAGAAGTTACTGTAAGTATGAAGCACCAGAATGGTAAGAGGCAGAAAATTGCTGACCAGGAGGCTTGACTGGTATATTGGAACTTCTTGATTTACCTTTGGTAGTTCAGTTTCCTTCATTCTCATTAGTGGGATGGGCATCTTCAAATCTTCTAGTAGAGGCAATGGACTAAAGTGCTTTAGCAGGACTGTCTGTCCTGCCCACAGTGGATCTGAAAGAAGTTAGTGTGTGTGTGGTATGTGGGAAGTGTCTGGAATGGTCCAATGCCATGTAAGACATGATTTAGTGAAATAAATGAAGCTGGGAGAAACTATTGTAGCTTGTGAAGAAATGTTACATGCCTAAAGACTTCTTGTTGTTAAGTGCTTTCAAGTTCCGATTCATAGCCACTGAGGGTTTCTGAGGAGCGGCTGGTAGGTTTGAATCCTGGGCCTTGAAGCTAATAGTTCCAGTGCTTATCCTTCAACACCACACTAGGACTCCATCTAAAGACTAGGAAGAGTTAAATGACTGAAAATAGCATGGTGTAGAGACATATACTTGTGCTCTAGTGAATTAAGCATATTTTAGACTGGTTTTCTCAACTATAAAAGTTTTTTAGAGCTACTATAAAAGAGACACTGTTGAATTTAGTTTGCTAGATCACATTAATTAAGAGAAGTCATAATCAACTGCTAAAAAGTATTCCATTGCTATTGAAGCCATCACTCGTCCATCAGTTTGTTGTACTGTGCTTGCTTGTATGTTGCTGTTATGCTAGAACTATGCCAACAGTACTTGAAATGCCAACAGGGTCCTCCTTGGTGGACCGGTTTCAGCAGAGTAAGACTTAGTCCTCCAGACTGAGACAGATTAAGAAGAAGGACATGGTAGCCTACTTCTGAAAAAAAATTGGCCACTAGAAAACCTTATGAATAGCAGTGGAACATTGTCTAATATAGCACCAAAAGTCGAGCCCCTCAAGTTGGAAGGTATTCATATTAAATCCAGGGAACACCTGCTTCCTCAAAGTAGAGTTGACCTTACTGATATGGAATGGAGAAAAGCTTTCAGACTCTTCATTTATGGATGTGGCATGACTCAAAATTAGAAGAAACAGCTACAACCATCCATTAATAATCAGAATGTAGAACGTATGAAGTTTGAATCTAGAAAAAATTGGAAGTAACCAAAAATGAGATGGAATGCATTAAGATTGATATCCTAGGCATTATTGAGGTAAAGTGGACAAGTATTGGCATTTTGAATTTAACAATATCGTCTACTTTGCTGGGAATGACAGATTGAAAAGAAATGGTATCACATTCATCATCAAAAAGAACATTTCCAGATGTATTCTAAAGTACAACACTGTCAGTGATAGGATAGTATCTATATGCCTACAAGGAAGACCAGTTCATACAACTATTAGTCAAATTTACTCACAAACCACTAGTGCCAAATATGAAGAAACTGAACATTTTTATCAACTTCTGGAGTCTGAAATTGATCAAACATGAATCAGGATGCACTGATAATTACTGGTTATTGGAATGCAAAAATAGGAAACAAAGAGAAAGAAATGGTAATTGGAAAATACAGCTTTGCTGTTAGAAATGATGCTAGAGATTACATGGTAGAATTCTGCAAGACCAGTGGCTTACTTCATTGCAGATACCTTTTTAAATATAAATGGCAGCTATACATGTGACCCTCATCAGATGAAATAAACAGGAATCAAACTGACTGCATATTATGAGAAGGGAAGATGGAGAAGCTCAATGTCATTAGCTAAACAACATCAGGGATGGCCTATGGGAACAGCCCATCAGTTACTTATATGCAAGTTAAGGTTGAATCTGAAGAAATAAAACAAACCCATGAGAGCCAAAATATGACCTTGAGTATACCCATCTGAATTTAGAGACCTTCTGAAAAATGAATTTGACACAATGAACACTAATGACCACAGACCTAATGTTTGTAAGATGACACCAAAAATATCGTACATAAAAAACCCAAAAGGTCACTAGACAGACAGGAAAGAATGGATAAATATAAAAATAGATGTCATAAGAGACTCTGAAATTTGCTTTTGAATGTAAAATTGATAAAGCAAGAGGAAATAAAAATATAAAGCAAAAGCAGAGCAGAAGATTTGTGCAAAGACTAGAATTAGGAAATCAAAAGGAAAGAAAATGCTTGACATTTCTCAAGATGAAAGAACTGAAGAAAAAATTCAAGCACTGAATTCAATATTGAGGGATTCATTGGGCAAAATATTAAACTATGCAGGATGTATCAAAAGAAAATGGGAGGAATGCACAGAGTCACTGTAATAATAAGAAGAATCAGTTGATGGTCAACCATTTCAGGAGGAATCATATAATTCAGTCATCACTGAAGGCATTAAAGAAAAACAAGGCTCTAGGAATTAATGACACCACACGTCTGTCAGTTTGTCATACTGTGATGGCTTGTGAGTTGTGATTCTGAAAGCTATGCCACTGATATTTTAAATACCAGCAGGGTCACCAGTGGAGGACAGCTTTCAGATGAGCTTCCAGATAAAGACAGTCTAGGAAGAATGAGTGACAAACTGCTTCCAAATATTTAGTCACTGAAAACCTTATGAATAGTAGAGAAACACTGTCAGATATAGTGGTGGAAAATGAGCCCCTCAGGTTGAAAGGCACTCAAAATGCGACTGGGAAAGAGCTGCCTCCTCAAAGTATAGTTGACCATGATGACGAGTACGAAGTAAAGCCCATCGGAGAAGAACCCATGGGACCTTCTTTTGCTGATGGGGCACAACTCAAAATGAAGAGAAACAGCTGTAAACATCCATTGAAAATCGGAACATGGAATGTATGAAGTATGAATCTGGGAAAATTGGAAGTTGTCAAAAATGAAATGGAACGCATAAACATCGACATCTTAGACATTAGTAAGCTGAAATGGACTAGTATTGGCCATTTTGAATCTGACAACCACGTGGTTTACTATGCCGGGAATGACAAACTGAAGAGGAATGGTGTTGCATTCATTGTCAAAAACAACATATCCAGAACAGTCATGAGGTACAATGCTGTCTGTGATAGGATAATAAACATGCGCCTACAGGGAAGCCTAGTTAATACCACTATTATTCAAATTTATGCACCAATCACTAAAGCCAGTGAGGACAAAATAGAAAATTCTACCAATTTCTTCAATCTGAAATTGATCAAACGTTCAATAAAGATGTATTGATCATTACTGGTGATTGGAATACAAAGGTTGGGAGCAAAGAGGAAGGATCAGTAGTTGGAAAATATGACCTTGGTAATAGAAATGATGCTGGAGGTCGCATTATAGAATTCTGTAAAACCAATGATTTGTTCATTTCAAATACCTTCTTAGGAAAGAATAAGAGACGAATATACACATGGACCTCACTAGATGGAATACATAGAAATCAAATTGACTACATCTACAGAAGAGAAGATGAAAAAGCTCCATATCATCAGTGAAAACAAGACCAGGGGCAGACTGTGGAACAGACCATCAATTATTC
Organism: Chrysochloris asiatica; assembly: GCF_000296735.1. Lineage (NCBI taxonomy): Eukaryota > Metazoa > Chordata > Mammalia > Afrosoricida > Chrysochloridae > Chrysochloris > Chrysochloris asiatica. The sequence continues at coordinate 12,014,459 of NW_006408618.1, forward strand.
ACATGCAAATTCAAACTGAAGCTGAAGAAAATGAAAACAAGTCCACTAGAGACGAAATATGACCTTGAATATATCCCACCTGAATTTAGAGATCATCTGAAGAACAGATTTAATACATTAAACACTAAAGACCAAAGACCAGAAGAGTTGTGGGATGACACCAAAAACATCATGCCAGGAAGAAAGCAAAAAGTCATTAAGAAGACAAGAAAGAACGAAAAGGTCAAAATGGATGTCAGAAGAGACTCTAAAACTTGCTCTCCAGCATAGAGATGCTAAACCAAATGGAAGAAATGAGGAGGTACAAGAGCTGAACAGAAAATTTCAAAGATCAGCTCAAGAAGATAAAGCCATATTACAACAAAATGTACAAAGATCTGGAATCAGAAAACCAAAAAGGAAGAACACACTCAGCATTTCTCAAGCTGGGGGAACTGAAAAAAAAATTTAAGCCTTGACTTTGTTATTGAAAGATTCTCTTGGCAAATTATTGAATGATGCAGAAAGCATCAAGAGAAGATGGAAGGAATACACAGAGTCACTGTACCAAAAGGAAATGGTTCATGTTTAACCATTTCAAGAGGTAGCATATGATTAAGAGCCAATGATACTGAAGGAGGAAGTCCAAGGTACATTGAAGGAATTGACAAAGAACAAGGAACCAGGAACTGATGGAATAAAAATTGAAATCTTTGAAGAAAGTGAGGCGACACAGAAGGCACTCACTCATCTATGCCAAGAAATTTAGAAGATGACTATCTGGCTGTCTGATTGGAAGAAATCCATATTTGTGCCCATTCCAAAGAGAGGTGACCCAACAGAATTAGGAAATCATCAGACAATCTCTTTGATATCCCATGCGAGTTAAGTTTTACTGAAGGTAATACAGAAATGGCTGCAAGCATACATTGACAAAGAACTTCCAGAGGTTCAAGCCAGATTCACCACTGGACCACTGGATCAATTAACCACATTCTTATCCACGGAAAAAAGAATGAAGGACTTCATTCTTCTTGGATCAACTATCAACATTCATGGAAGTAGCAGTCAAGAAATCAAATGATGTATTGCCTTAGGCAAATCTGCTGCACAAGACCTTTTGAAAGTGTTGAAGAGCAAAGATGTCAGCTCGAAGACTAATGTGCTCCTGACCCAAGCCATGGTATTTTCAGTAACCTCATATGCATGTGAAAGCTGGGCAGTAAGTAAAGAAGATGGTAGGAGAATTATTTCATTTGACATATGGTGTTGGAGGAGAATATTGAAAGTACCATGGGCTGCCAAAAGAACCAACAGATCTGTGTTGGAAGAAGTGCAGCCAGGGTGCTCCTTGGAGGTCAGGATGGCCAAACTTCGTCTCTCATACTTCGGACGTATTGTCAGGAGGGAGCAGTCACTGGAGAAGGATATCAT
>NW_006408618.1:12015971-12017022 GCF_000296735.1 Chrysochloris asiatica
GGTGAAAGGATACAACCCTGACACACACCTTTCATTATTTTAAACCATTTAGTATCCCTTGATTCTTTTCAAGTTATTGCCTTAGTCTATGTACGGTTCCTCATGAGCAAAATTAAGTGTTTTGGAATACCAGTTCTTCGCAATATCATCCATAACTCGTCATGATTCACACAGTTGAAGCCTTCTCAAAGTCAGTAAAGCATAAGTAAACATTTTTCTGGTATTCTCTGCTTTCTGCCAAGATCATCTGACATAAGCAATGCTATCTCTAGTTCCGTGCTCTCTTCTGAATCTGGAAGTTCTATGTTGATGTATTTTTTTTTTTTAATGTTTTATTGTGAATTGTGTGATAGTTTACATGGGAGAACATTAGCTTTACATTCATCCTATCTTATATCGTTTCCTTGTCATGGTTACAATCCCTTCCATGCATCATCAACCAACCAAAGGGTACACCCTGCAAGCCTGCCCCCCGGTTGTCAGCACACAGCCCCTCTCCCTCTCTGTGTCTAAAGTCCCCAGTCACTCCATGTCTCCACGTCATTGTCTCTGTATCCATCTCTGGCATCACTGCTTCTCTGGGTAGGGTCCCGCTCTCTGTTCTTCTCCCTTGGTGGTCCCAGGGACCTCCATTCCTAGACTACAAAGTTAATCACTCCCCTCCCTTTGCTCTAAAATGTCTACCTTTACATTCCCAACCCTCACTATCAGTCCTGATAACAATTATTCACCATTGTATCACAAGAGACCCATCTGCATCTCCTTTCATCAGCCCCGCCTAGACAGGTTGGATACTACTCAGTGGAGATTCTACCTTCCTTCGAGCTCTCTGGATCTAGGTTCCCCCTTGAAAGCTTGTAAGCCAGTCACTTCTTGTCTTTGTAACACCCCATTTTGGGTAGCCAATGTCCAAGTTGCCCATCTCTGTCTACTCTGTGATTGGAGTGGGTGGGAATGATCCTCGCTGTAAAAATTTGTTCCCTGTTTTGATCTACTGCATCCATAGATATAGGTCAAGTTCATAAAATTATATCAGATTACTCTTTTTTTC
>NW_006408618.1:12020063-12041089 GCF_000296735.1 Chrysochloris asiatica
GAAGGATATCATGTTTGGTAAGGTGGAGGGTCAGAGAAAAAGAGGAAGACCCCCAAAAAGATGGATTGGCCAAGTAGCAGCATCGATGGACTCAAGCATGGCAACAATAGTGAGGTTGGCCCAGGATCGTGCAGTGTTTCGTTCTTCTGTGCATAAGGTCTCTATGAGTCGGTACCGACTTGATGGCACCTAACAACAACAACAACAGGAATTGATGGGATACCAATGGAAAGGTTTCAACAAATGGAGGTAATTGCTTGTCTATGCCAGGAAGTTTGGAAGACAGCTACTTGATCAGCCAACTGGAAGAAGTCCATACTGATGCTTATTTCAAAGAAAGGTGATCCAAAAATAAATAAATAAATAATCAGCCAATGTCATTAATATTGTATACAAGGAAAATTTTGCTGCAGATAATTCAAAAAGAGTTGCAACAGTATATTAACAGGGAACTGCCAGAAATTCAAGCTGGTTTCAGAAGAGGACATAGAACAAGGGATATCCTTGATGATATCAGATGGATCTTGGCTGAAAAGAAGATGTTTACCTGCGTTTTATTGACTATGCAAAGGCATTCAACTGTGTGGATCACAGCAAATTATGGATAATCTTGTGAAGAATGGGAATTCTGTATCACTTGTATATGCTCATGGAGAGCCTGTACATAGACCAAGAGGCAATTGTTTGAACAGAACAAGGGGACACTATGTGGCTTAAAATTAGAAAAGGTGAGTGTCAGTGTTGTATCCTTTCACCACACATTTTAAATCTGTATGCTGAGCAAATAAGCCAAGTAGCTAGACTCTATGCGGAAGAATGCAGCATCAGGATTGGAGGAAGGCTCAGTATATATGCAAATAACACAACCTGCTTGCTGTAAGTGAAGAGGACTTGAAGTACTTACTGATTTAGATGAATGACTACAGCATTCAACCTAAAACAAAAATCCTTACAACTGGTCTAATAAACAATCGCATGATAAATGGAGCTTTCATTTTACTTGCATCCACAGTCAATGCCCATGGAAGTAGCAGTCATGAGATCAAATGACTTATTGCACTGGGTAAAATCTGTTGCAAAAATATTAAAAAGGAAAACAAAAAAGTTAAAACAGTAAAGATGTTACTTTGAGGACTAAGATGCACCTAGTATAAGTCATAGTATTTTCAATCAACTCATATACATGCAGAAGCTGGACGTTGAATAAAGACTGAAGAAGAAATGATGCTTTTGAATTATGGTGCTGGTGAAGAATATTGAAAGTACTGTAGACTGAGAAAATAAACAAATGTATTTTGAAAGAAGTATAGCCAGACGCTCCTTACAAGAAAGGATGGCAAGACTTTGTCTCATGTACTTTGGATATGTGATCAGGAGGAACTAGTCCCTGAAGAAGGAAATATGCTTGGTAAAGTAAAGGGTCCGAGGAAAAGAGTAAGATCCACAACATTATGGCTACACAGTAGCTGAACAATGGCACAGTAGCTGCAACATAGCAACACTTGTGAGTATGGTACTTGACCAGGCAGTGTTTTGTTCTGCTTTACATAGGGTCACTATGAGTTGGAACCAACTTAATGACACCTAACAACAGCTTTTGAAGGAGAATTCCAAATACTCAAAAGTTAGATTTCACTTAGAAATGATAAATAAGTTGTCTTAAATCATAGTATAACTATAATCTTAACCTTTGAAGTAGCTTCCACATCCTCAGTCTTGACCAATCATTGGTGTTAACTGCTTCCCTTTTCTGTATCCTTTAGATGTGTTCATCTAATCTCATTACCTTTTTTTAGATAATGGGTTTCTAAAGAGACTTTTTAGTTTTTGACCCTTTCCATTTTGCTGTTTCTCTGGTCTTTGTCTACATCAGTGAAGTTGAAAGCAGAGCCTTGCAGGCAGAAGAGAAGCTTGATGAGGTAAATGAAAAACTTCATTATACCCTTATAAAAAATAAAGAATTGGAGAGGGAACTAGAAGATGTGTTAATGCAACTTAAAAAGAAGGAGTCTGAAGAAGAAGAGGAAGAAGAAAATGAAGCAGAAGAAAACGAAGCAGAAGAAAACAAAGAAGATGACAAAGAAGACAAAGAAGGCGTAGAAGTCAAGCAAGTAGAAAGTTCCTCAAAATCTTTGAAGAAAGGTGAGGCTTGCCTTTTGTTTTTGCTTTCTTTAGGTTTGTATTGACTGAAGTTACATAACTAGGTCACAATATTTTAGAAGAACATCAATGTCTTTATAGTGATGGTCTACTACTTTATACTTCTCATCTGAATGCATGCATATTTAACTTTATCACTATTATCTATTCAGATAACTCACAAAAGGAAAACCACATTGCAAACACCTGTGGAATAATAACTAATATGGGATAAAATTTTGACATACAAAACTGACAAAGTTTTTTTTTTTAATGAAAGAACACAGAGCTGGTGAAAATTGGCAAAGTGGTTACTTTTGCAAATATTGTGGTAGACAAAGACAACCCTTTTAGAAAATAATTTGATTAATATGTTTGAAATACCTTTAAAGGCATGTACAGACTTTGACCTAGTAATTTTATTCTTGAGAATCTAATCTAAGGAAATGGCCCTAAACACAGAAGAAGAAAAAAGTCTTAATATACATGGTTTTTCAGTGTATCAGTCTATCTAACAGAAAAAAATAGAAACATCTACCTGTTCAATCCAGGAAGAAAGATTACATAAATCATGCTATAGTCACATGCTTGACTATCATACAACTATAAAATTGTATTTGTTTACGAGCTTGTAGTGACAATTGAAATTCCTGTTAAAATATCATGGGCAAGAAACAGGATATAACACAATTTTTTAAAGACTAGAAAAAGGATCAGAAAGAAATATACTCAAATATTGACAGACATTTGCGGGTAATGGAGATTTCTTAGTATTTTTATCTTCTATTTTTGTATTCATTAGATTTTCTATGATAAATAACAATCTAATTTATTCTACCGGAAAAGGAATTTCACTTTTCATTTTCTTATCTCTAATTAGTGTTATAATCTGCCCTAAAGCAGTTCTCAATATCCCCAACACTAGGGACTAGTTTTTGTTTTTTCTTTAATGTTTTATTGTGAATTATGTGATTGTTTACATGGGAGAACATTAGTTTTACATTCATTTTGTTGCCATGGTTACAATCCCCTCCATGCATCATCAGCCAACCAAAGGGTATACACTACAAGCCTGTCCCCCGGTCGTCAACACACAGCCCCTCTCCCTCTCTGGATCTAAAGTTAGGGACTAGTTTTTAATTTTTGCTTTCATCCTTAATCTGTGGTGAGTTCCCTGGACAACTCCTAATATGAGAGGCAGAACCTGGAAGATATCTTATTTCTGTTTTCCTCTGTTATTCCTTATCTCCACCTACCTGGCATCAAAAGCAAAAAAGTTGGTCTGTTTCTCATAATCTTCGCTATCAACACTATTTGAAGGAAGTCTGTGAGCTCTAATTCTGTTCACTCTGAATTGGTAAAAGTGTTATCTAATCCAAGTTCAGCAGCCCTTAGTTAGGAGTTTGAATACAGCCAACCTCTAGGCTACTAACGAAATCTGTTCTTGGTGCTGCAAACGGTGATTGTAATGAATTTGTTGCAAAAATTTGTTGATTTAGCCATTTCAAAGTGTTGGCAAACTTACATAGCATTAAAGGGCAAGTAGGAATTGTCTTTAAATTTAAACTGGATATAACCCAGGGACTACTTGCTTATATATATAAGTTTTCACGAGTTATTTTATTTCATCCTCTAACACTTGTTGTTAAGTGCTGTTGAGTTTGTTCCAGCTCAAAGCGACCCAGAATAGGATTTTCAAGGCTGTAAATCTTTGCAGAAGCAGAAAGCTTCATCTTTCTCCTGAATAGCACTTGGTGGACTTGCACCGTTGATCTTGTGGTTTGCAGTCCAGGGCTTATGCTCTAGAGCCACTGTGTTCCCTTCTCACATTTAGTATCACCATTTTATTCTGATTATTTGAAAACTAGATCTTTTGTAGAATACAGAAAATTAAGCACAGAAACCATACCAAAGAGCTGTGTTACTGCAGAGGCTACTTGAATATGAAGTCAGGAGCTTCAGTTTTGTGTATTACCATAATGTCTTGGGAATTAGGTTAAATCCAGAACTGAAAAGTTATTACATTTTTAAAAACATAACTATCTACAGTTAATCCTCAACCCATAAACAATAATCTGGACAAACCTTTCTCTCTCCCTCCAGGCATCCCCCTTAGAGGCCTCTGAGGTAGAGGACAAGAAGCCTTGCAAAGCTTAGGGGGTTGGGCTCTTAAGCAAGACAGTCCTCATGCCCTGCAGGAGACCTGAACTTTGTCTCCTGTAAACTCTTAGGTTAGATGTTCTTTAAGATAGTTCGGACAGCCCCTTTGAAAAAAAACAACCACTCTGGAGCACTCAGACATTGCCATATTAGGATGAGCTCGTGCAGTGAGCTCCTTCTCTCCTGAAAGTCATGCAGTGCAGCAAAGGGAGGGAAAATGGTATGGACAAGGGAGAGATGTCTTGTGAATGCTGAGCCAGAAAGAAGACCTAGGCGAGAACCAGAGAGGGAGATGCATTTATCTTCATCTTTATGTCTATATTTTTTACTATTTAGCAAAACATTGTGTTCAGAGCTGTGAGTGGAGAAAGAAATTGGCAGTGGAGTTTTCAAAGATAGCTCAGTTTCAGATCTCAGACTGTCCATGATCTGGTTTGGGAAGGATACATTAATAGTAATGCAGGGTGTGGACAAAGGTGACCAAATGTGGGATGAATTTGGCAGCAGACAGTCTGAAGGGTTCGGATTGGGAAACTTGGCCTAATGGAGCCTCTTTAGATACATGCAGGCTTGATGGCAGGAGGTGAGGGTTGGGTCTGTGTAGGACTTGTGCACAGAAGGCTACAGGGAGAGGGACAAGGAGACAGATAAGGACCACAGGAATGGAATAGGAGTCCCAGCTAACTGACTTGCATTTTTTTTCCCCACCAAGTTTGGGATATGTATAAGAAGGAAGGAGAAATGTTCTTCCTCTTCTTCTCTCCTATAGCACAGAGTCTCATTGCTTAGAAACCCAGAATCCAGAAATCAAGCATTTAACCACATCTAAACATTGGGACACCTGGTGTGGTGCTGTAGGATAAGTACTGGACTATGACCACAAAGTCTGTGGTTCAAGCCTACTAACTGCACCTTGGAAACCCTATAGAGGGTCCCTGTGAGTTGGAATGGACTCAACAGCACTTAGCAACAACAACAACAAACATTGGGAAAACGCATTTTGAATCCCAGTAACCAGTTTAGAGTCAAATAATTGCAGGGGATTACTCAGAAAGAACATCGTTTTTTTAAATGCCCTGTAAAGTTAAAAAACCCTTAGTAAATACACAATTACTGTAATATTCTATTTACTTTTGTTTTTTCAGAGGTGCAGAATAAGGAGAATAATGTCACCGCTGAATCCAGAGCCCGGGCTAAATCTAATAACAAAATCAAAACCAAGCTGCATAAAAAGTAGTGACTTACAGCGACTGCATCTACTGAACACAACCCCAGAGTCCCCTGTGCCCTAGAGCTGACAACAGCTACTAGAATAGTCCCAACACACAACCCAAGTCGTAGTGATGGCTTCCAGAAGTCAGTGCATTAGTTTACTGGCCAGATTAAAGTTCACTTGTAAAAAAGTTTGCTAGTTATTCAGTTTATTTCCTAGTAGTGGTCTGTGAAAAGTATAAATTTAGAAACGAATGCTTTCTGTTGTTGTTGTTGTTCACTGCTGTTCAGTCAGTTCCAACTGATAGCTACTGTGTATAGGGTTTTCGAGGAGCAACTGGTGGATTTGAACCCCTAACTTTGTGGTTTACAGTCCAGTGCTAATCCTGTAGTGCCACACCAGGAGTCCAATGCTTTCTGAAGACGTTCAATTCTTCAGAGAAGATGCAAATAAAATATTTTTCCAACTTAGAAGAGAGGATCCTGATAATTTTTTTAGGTTTCTACAGTATTTTCTGCTTTCTCAAAGCACTTTTGTGATTTGTTTGACCTTTACAATAACCTGATGAAGTGGGTGGGTTAGTAGCAACGTTACTCTCCATTGCTCAGTAGATGAAACTGAAGGTCATGATTGGCTACAAGCTAAGACCATAGAGCTGATAGATGCAAGAGCCCCAGCTCTCTGGACTTATGGTTAGACTGTTTGGCAATAGTAAAGAGTCACAAGGTCATTCTACAAATGGTTTCCTTTAAAGAATGAAGATTCCCCTAGTACCTCTGTTTTTTTGCTTTACGGCTTCATTTGTTCTGTTCCGGACCCTGAATCCATCCATGCATTAGAAATAGACTAACCTATAAAAATAAGTTGAATATGATAAAGAAATGTTCTGGTCAGTTACTTAAGAAGGGGTACCTCCTACCTACTGTTCCAAACTCAACTGCATTTACTCTTATCTCTCTGGCCCCAAACACGTACACCAATATTACTCTCTGACCCCTAACACATAAACCAGTATTACTACATCTGCTTTGTCATTCACCACGTATTTGGTGTTCCTATGCATTTGTCTCTTATAAGCTTATACCTTTGCCCACTCCTTCATCCTTTCTTGTTTTTGTTAAGTGCTGTTGAGTTGGTTCTGACTCATAGTGAACTTGTATAGGGTTTCCGAGGAGTGACTACACTGGTGAGCTTGAACTGCCGACCTTGCAGTTCAAATCAACTTTGCAGTCCGGTGCATTAACCTACAGTGCCACACCAGGACTCCTTCATCCTTAGAAAACCCTTAATTCCAATATTTACAGATTTACTAATTTTCTATCTTTGGCTGCCATCCAACTGTATGTGTGTAGAATTTACACTGCTGAGGATCTACTTCAGCCTAATGGATGAAGTCTGTCCAATTCTGTTTTCTACTTGTGAGGGGGTGAAAAATTCCATACTGTTGGCTGTACTCATGACAGTCAAAACTGAAACTATTTACTTGTATTTACAGTTACCACCTGGGCTCGGGGACATAGCCAACCCTACCCTTGCTACTTCCTAAGGAGATTTCTGTATGATTCTAGCAAATTTACAGGCTTATTTGTGAGATTCCAGAATAATTTTGCTTTCCCACATCTGAGGAATGAGTAGTCATTTCCATGTAAATCAGCAACCCCTACCACTGGACATGACAGCATTACCTCACAAAATGGTGGTCGGCTTGGTCTCTACATGCTAGACTAATACATCTGCTACGATAATTAGAATGAGAGCATTTGACACATTAGTTGGGTTTGTTTTGTTAAAAGCAACAGAAACTCACTCTTGCAAATGAAAATGAGAAGTTAATTTATTGAAAGAATATGAGGGAACTCAGAGATTGAAAGGAACAAGGTAATTTTTAGAAAATCTTGTTATCAAGTGCTGTCAAATCGGTTCTGACTCATAGTGACCCAGTAAAGGCTTTCCAAGGAGCAGCTGTTGATTTCAATCACTGACCTTGTGGTTCAAACAGACCTTATAGTTGAGTGCTTATCCTACAGTGCCACACAATCAAAGAAGCAAGAATTGCTTCATTATCTCAGCTGGCCGCTCCAGTAGTTTCAGCCATCCTTGTATTATTCTCCTCAAAGTTAAAAGTCCCCAAATTGAAAAAGGCTATTTTGTGGTTGTACAACACTCATGTTTGTACCAGAAATAATGAGAAGACAATTTAGAGATCTCCCTAATTTCCTTAAAGGGAGGTAAGGTTACCTTGCTCTATTATTTCACCAAGATGGGATAAAATATGGAAAAAGGAAATCCTCCAAAGAAAATCAGGATGTTGTTATTGTTGGTTGCCATCAAATCAGTTTCAACTCATAGCAACTTTACGCACAACAGAATGAAACACCGCCCAGGCCTGTGCCATCCTCACAATCGTTAAACTTGGGCCCATTGCTGCTGCCACTGTGCCAATCCATCTCCTTGGGGATCCTCTTTTTCCCTGACCCTCCATTTTACCTAGCATTATGTCCTTCTCATGGTCCCTCATGATAATATGTCTGAAGTATGAGAGACGAAGTATTATCATGATAAGGAGCATTCTGGCTGTTTTTCCAACATATATTTGTTTTTTCTTCTAGCATTCCATGATACTTTTAATATTCTTTTCCAACACTATAACTCAAATGCATTAATTCTTTTATGGCCTTCCTTATTCATTGTCAAACTTTAACATGCATATGAAGCTACTGAAAATACTGCAACTTAGGTCAGGTGCACCTTAGTCCTCAAACTGATATCTTTGCTCATGAACCCTTCAAAGAGCAGATTTGCCTAATGCAATACATCTTTGATTTCCTGACTGCTGCTGCCATGATTGTTGATAATGTATCCAAGCAAAATGAAGGATTTGACAATGTCAATCTTTTCTCCATTTATCATGATGTTATTTATTGGTCCAGTGGTGGGGATTTTTGTTTTCTTTACATTACAGTGGAACCCATACTGAAGGCTGTGGTCTCTGATCTTCATTAGTAAGTATTTTACAGAGTTCTGGGATGGTACTGTAGGATAAGCACTGGACTGTAAGGTCGGTTTGAACCGCAATGTTAGCAGTTCAAACACACCAGCCACTCAATGGAAATGCAATACAGGGTCACTATGAGTTGGAACCCACTTGATGACACTTAACAACAACAACAATAAGTAGGTATTTCAAGCCCTCTTTGCTTTCAGCAAGCAAGGTTGTATCATCATCTGCTTATCATTGTTGATTAGTCTTCCTCAAGTCCTGATGCCACATTCTTCAGATTATTTGCTTCTTGGATTATTTGCTCATCATATAGATTGAATAAGTATAAAGAATACAACCCTGGCTCATACCATTCCTGATTTTAAACCATTCAGTGTTCTCTTGTTATGTTTGAATGACTGCCTCTTAGTCATGTACGAGTTTCTCATGAGCACAGTTATGTGTTCCAGAATACTCATTCTCTGCAATGTTGTACATGGCTTGTCATGATCCACACATTCAAAAGCCTTTGCATAGTCAATAGTGCACAGGCAAACATCTTTCTAGTAATCTCTGCTTTCAGCCAAGATCCAGTTGATGTCAGCAGTGATATTTCTTGTTCCACATTCGCATCTGATTCCGACAGTTCCCTGTAAATATACTGTTTCTGCCATTTTTAAATTACCTTTGGCAAAATTTTACTTGCATGCAATATTAATGATATGGTCTGATGATTTCTGCATTCTGTTGTGTCATCTCTCTTTGGAATGGGTGCAATTATGTATCTCTTCCAATCAGTTGGCCAGCTAGCTGAAATTTCCAAATTTATTGGCATAGATGAGTGAGTGCCTCCAATGCTGCACTAGTTTGTTGAAAGATTTCAATTTGTATTCCATCAATTCCTGGAGCCTTGATCTTTGCCACTGCCTTCAGTGCAACTTGGACTTCTTCCTTCAGCATCTTTGGCTCTCACTCATATGCTATCTCTTGAAATGGTTGAACATCAGTCATTTCTTTTTGGTTCAGTGACTCTGTATTCTTTCCATCTTCTTTTGATTGTATTTTGCCCATAGAATCTTTCAATATAGCAAGTTGAAGCTTGACTATTGCAAGTCTTTAGATGCTATTTTGCCCATAGAATCCTTCAGTACATCAAGTTCTTTCAGCCTGAGGAATGCTGAGCATATTCTTCTCTTTTGGTTTTCTAACACCAGGTCTTTGCACACTTCATAATACTTAACTTTGTCTTCTCAAGCTGCCCTACAAATATTTCTGTTCAGCTCTTTTACCTCCTCATATTTCCATTAGCTTTAGCATCTCTACGCTGGAGAGCAAGTTTCAGTGTCTCTTCCATCCATTTTGGTCTTTTCCTTCTTTCTTGTCTTCTTAATGACCTTTTGCTTTCTTCATGTATGATGTTCTTGATGTCATCCCATAACTCTTGTTTTTGGTGTTTAGTCACTAGTGTGTAATTCATCAAATCTGTTATTGAGATGTTCTCTAAATTCAGGTCGGATATGTTCAAGGTCAAATTTCGGCTTTCGTGGACTTAATTTTCTTCACCTTTCAGCCTGAACTTGCATATAAGCAATTGATAATCTGCTCCACAGGCTGCCTCTGGTGCTGTTTTGACTGATGATATGGAGCTTTTCCACTATCTTTCCCTCAGATGGTTGTTGTTGTTGCTAAATGCTATTGAGTCAGTTCCAACTCATAGCGACCTTGTATAGGGTTTCTGAGGAGCAGATGGTGAGCTTGAACTAGTGACCTTGCAGTTCAAACCAACCTTGCAGTTTAGTGCATTAACTCAGGACTCCTGCCAATGTAGTGTATTTGATTTCTGTGTATGCCATCTGATGAGGTCCATGTGTAGAGTCGGCTTTTATGTTGTTTAAAAAGTATTTGCAATGAATAAGTCATTAGTCTTACAAAATTCTGTCATGCAAAGTTCTATCACCAATGCCATATTTTCCAACTACTGATCTTTCTTCTTTATTTCCAATCCTTGCATTTCAATCACCAGTAATTATCAATACACCATAATTGCATGTTTGATCAATTTCAGACTGAATAAGTTGATAGAATTCTTCAATTTCTTTATCAATGGTTTTAGTGGTTGGTGTGTAAATTTTAATAATTGTGGTATTTACTGGTCTTCCTTGTAGGCGTATAGATTTTATCCTATTATAGATAACAATATGCTTTAAGAAAGATCTCGAAATGTTCTTTTTGATAATGAATGTGATGTCGTTCCTCTTCAATTTGTCATTTCAGGCATAGTAAACCATGTGTTTTTCAGATTCACAATGGCCAATACCAGTCCACTTCAGCTCACCATTGCCTAGGATATCAATCTTTATGTGTTCCAATTCCTTTTTTGGCAAATTCCAATTTTCCTGGAGTCGTATTCTGTACATTTCATGTTCCAGTGATTAAAGGATATCTATAGCTGTTTCTCCTAATTTTGAGTTGTGCTCCATCAGCAAATTATGGTCCTGAAAGCTTTTCTACATTCATATCATCACAGTCAACTCTACCTTGAAGATGTAGTTCTTCCACAGTCATATTCTGTGTACCTTCCAACTGGAGGGGCTCATCTTCCAGCACTATATCTGACAATATTCTGGTGCTGTTCATCATGTTTCAATATTCAATACTGAATTCAATTCAGTATTCAATTCTGGTGCTGACAGTGTTTCACTGCTATTCATAACATGTTCAGTGTCTAAACAGTCAGAAGCAGTCCACATCTCCTTCCTAGTCTGTCTTAGTCTGTATACGCTGCTAGTATTTAAAAAAAAGGTGGCATAGTTTCCAGCATCACAGAAACATGGAAGCCACCACAGTTCGACAAACTGATAGGTGGGTTTTGGAGGAGAATGGTGTTCGTAAGACATAGTGTACTACCAGGAAAGCATATACCTAGCTGCTGTCTGCCAAGTTGGCCTGGGCAGCACAGCTCTCCCAACTAGCTGTTGTGTAGGAAAAAATTAAGATATTATGGAAGTGGAATATGGGACCCTAAACAGAAAAGCAGCGATACTAGAGATGAAGCAGAGATGGTGGCATGGAGAGATAGGGCATCTGAGGACTCTAGACTAATGGAAAGAGAAAGACTGTGTTAGTGGCCAGGAGTCAGGCTTGCAGAATGTGCCCTTGGATTGCTTCTTATTGTTGTTAAGTGCCGTCAAGTTGATTCCGACCCATAGCGACCCTGTATAGGGTTTCTGAGGAGCAGCTGGTGAGCTTGAACTGCCGACCTTGCAGTTCAAACAGTTTTGCAGTCTGGCACATTAATCCACAGCACCACACCTGAGTGTTTTTGTGTACATCAAAAAAACACACACAAAAAAAACAGAGGGACTAGAAGCAAATACTGTTGAAGGATGATGCATTGAGGGGATTGTAATCATTGCAGTGAAATGAAATGCAATGAGTGCAAAACCAGTGTTCTCCCATGTAAACTATCACTCAATTCACAATAAAGGCTTTTTTAAAAGTTTCAGGAAAAATATTAAGGAGATCTTGCCACCCCTTTGCATGATGACCATGAAATAACCTCCCAAGCAGAATGAAGAGAGGCACATCATTGGCACATGGTCCCTGCTAGGTGAGGCTGGTATGCTTGTGCTGTAGGAGACCAAGCACTTTGTTCTTAGATGTCAGACAAAGTCATTCTGACCTCTCCAGGAAGCTGCCGTGACCCTCCAGTAGAGAGGAAGCTCTCTGAGTCTCATCTCACACACTCCCAATCTCGGTGGTCACATAGTCCATGCCCCTGTGGGGCAAGTTCCTTATCCATCCAACCCTATTCTATGCATATAAACAGTGCTCCACACAGTTGGTGCTACAGGCCCCAAAGCTCCAGAGACTTGTCCTCCTCTGTCCATTTCTAGAATCCCAACTAAGCCTGGCACCGACTAGCGAGTGTTTCCCCACAGGAAGTGGTGGAGTTACTCTAAAATTAGGTAGATAGCTACAATAGCTCTGCTGCCTAGGTACTACATGCCTGCAAGCAAAACAGGAGTGCTTGCCATCTGAACCTGAGGTTAAGGTCATCTCTAATCGTATTGATATGAAGCAGGGTGTAGAGTTCATTGGAATTCCATCTCTGTCTCATAAAAAGGAGAACTCATTCTAACCATCTTTTCCATAGCTGGAAGGTAGTCAGTCACCCAATCAAGATTGCCAAATAATCCATTAATCTCCCTGATCTCAAAAATGAATTCTGCAGAGAGCAGATGGCGGTGTTGTTGTTATTATGTGCCATCAAGTCGATTCCGACCCGGAGCACCTCTGTAGCTAGTCTGTATCTAAGATCAAATTCAATATGTCTGACAGCAGAGCCCAAGCTTGCAGTTTCAGTACTATATTGCCTCTCCAAGATTAGCTAAAGCTGGAGGTTCAGTTGATGACTGTTCTTCAAGGGGTTTGAATTCAACATCCTCTGCTTACTACTCAGCACAACTACTGAGCAAACACAATGACACACACAGCAGAATTCCACAGGACTTCACAACCCTCACAGTGATGGATCCACTGTGCAAGGACTTTGTAGCTGACAGAGACAATGTAGCCAGGAAGAGCACAGTTATTCAAAGCCATTCATAATTGAGGCCCCCATGATTCAAGATACAGAGACTTGCCTATTGGACCTCTGGCTAGGAAAGGCCAAACAACAGAGCTTCACCCTGATACTATTGAGGCGGACACCAGAAGAAATAAACCAGTGGAAGATAGTACAGGCACTCGTCAGAAGCAAATTCAGGCCTCTTATTGATTATGAATTCAACAACCTCCAGTACATCAATCCCTGAGTCACTTGTCTGTTAATGCAGGTTTAGGCAAACCAAAGTGTTACCATATCACTGTCAACTCCCAATGACTTTGAACACAATTATCATAGAGTTTACATAGACTTGTTCCACTCTCATTGTTGTCTTGATCCAACACCAGATTGGATTACTTTTCCCGTCATCAGCTTAAACTAAAGCAAGCATTCTACTAGATTTTATTTCACGGCAGCCCCATAGTTACCAGAATAGGTCCGCTTCATAAGATTTTTCTAGGCTATAATTTTTACAGGGGCAAATCACCAGACCTTTCATTCATAGTGCCCCTGGGTGAGTTCAAAGCACCAAGTTTTAGAAGTTGAGCACAAACCAACTATCCAGGGACTTTACCATCTGGGTAAGGTCAAAGTAAATTTTCAGAGAAAAGCTGTTCCACAGTACATACTCCAGCTTTGGATAACACTTTCAGCTTGCTCTCTGTCCACCATTTCAAGATCATTAAGGAATTGGTATGCTCTGATAGCGTAATGGTTACGAATTGGGCTGTGAACCGCAAAGTCAGCAGTTCAAAACTACCAGCTGTTCTGTGGGAGAAAGATGAGGCTTTCTGTGCAGGGTCACTATGAGTCAGAACCAATTCCATGGCACATAACACCACCACCACCAGAAGTCTCAAGAGGAGACTTCTGTTGCCGGACATCTGGCAGACCACACTATCCTCTGAAGAATTTACTAGTCTCTGAAGAATTTGCCTTGCTAGTCTCTGAAGAATTTGCCTTGCCCTATTTACTACACTGTTTCACCCTCACACAGTTTCATAGCAGCTTATCCCATTGTTTTCCTTCTGTAAAGCCTTTTCCTCTCAACAGCTTGTTAATATTAACCAGAAGATGCCACAGGAAACTCATGCCAGCCTGGAAGTAGTTGAAATCTCGATCAGAGCCAGACCCCAGAAGAAATCATCTAGTGGGAAATAACACAGACAGGCACTCCTCAGAAAGCAAAATCTGCCTTGGGCAAAAAGATGAGTGCTACAAGGAACTCCTTTGGGTCATAAAAGTCATTTTTATCCAGGCATTCTATTTCCAACTGTTCTTGCCCCCCCACCTTTTAAAAAAAAATACTTGAACCAGTAAGACCCCATTTCCTTCTTTATCACTTATACCAACATGAGATCAGGAACCATCATATATAGGGTGAAAAGTGATCAGAAATCTGTGGTGCCTCCTTAACTTGAATAACCAGTATGCTGAGATTAGTATGGTCCCAAACACTAACACACACACACTTCCTACTCCAGAAAGGCTCTAATATGCCATTGGCCCTTTAGAGGGGCTGCATCATTCCTGACCATACCCTGATTGGTCCACAGAAATCAATCTGTAAGCCATTTGATTACCCAGGAGCCCTCCACCCCATCCTGCTTATTGTTGCTTGTCAGTGCCTGATTTCTGTTCTCTGGCGCCATGCTTAATGACTCTGGCAGATTCGGTTACTTGCCTTTGTCTTGCTTGAATCAGTGGCCCTTGGATTTCACAGTATTTTGACTGTTGTTTTAGAGCTTTACCTGCTACTTTAGTTTTAGAATATCTCACTGCCTCCAGCAGGAAATGCTCATTCTGTGACTTTTCGCACTCCCACTCACTCACAACCAAATATGGTCCTTGGGCATAAGGACTTTAAGTATGTTAGTATTTTTCAGAACTGAATGACGTAATCTATTGAAACAAGATCAAAAGTTATCATTTTAAAACATGGGACCCATTTAACCAAATTCTGTTATATCAGTATATGAATCTGTCACAGGTATTATGAAAACGTGGATTTTGAAATTAGTCCTGCATGATCTTGGGAAGATACACTGCTTGGCTAAAATCCAAGGGTCTAGCAGAGTTGTGCTAAGAATCGCTTCCATAGCCAGGAATGTGATTTTCTCAGTTGTGGCTGGAAGTGAGAGCAAGGTGGTAGCCTAGAGTCAAATTCCAGAAAATGATCCTAAGGTTGTCATTATCTTAGGATGATGTTGATGCAAAGGTTTTTTGGTTTTGAATGTTAGCCCAAAAAAGTTTAACCCATATGTAAAATTTTTGCCTCCCTACTGGGGATACTTGGAATACATCTCCAATGTAAATAGTAATGCCTGATAACATGAATTTTAGATTGGGGACAGCTTTAAGGGAAGAGAAATGGCTCAATAGGGAAGTACTTGCTATAGTTACCAACATCTCTCTCTCTCTCTATGGAGTCCTGTTGTGGTGAGGTAGGATTAACATTGGACTGCTAACTGTAAGGTTAGCGGTTCAAGTCCACCAGCAGTTCCTTGGAAACGCTATGCAGGGTTGCTATGAGTTGGAACCAACTTGATGGCCCTTAACAAAAACATCATTTCTTTATGCAAGCAGCATTATAATGATCAATTTTTCCAACTTCATTTTAGTTATATTAGTAATGTTTTACACTGTTGATTTTTAAGTTTATATGGGATTTGTCTAATACTTAGATATGCCCTCTTATTTCCTTGACTTTTTTTGTTTTCTTTTTTTGGTAAGCATACATTTATTTTTTAAAAAGAACTCTGGTAGTGTCGTGGTTATGAGTTGGGCTGCTAGCCTCAAGGTTAGCAGTTTGAAACTATCAGCCATTCTGTGGGAGAAAGATGAGGCTTTCTGCTCCCGTAAAGACTTAGAGCCTCGGAAACCCTATGCAGGGTCACTAAGAGTTGGAACTGACTCCACGGCACACCACCACCACCACATTTTTTTAATTGTATAAGGTAAATTAGTGGGAAAATAAGACTTGTAAGAATGTATCTATATAAAGGAATATCTGTGCAGGAAAAGAATCCTTCAGAGCATGTATAGTTCATACCATGTTTACTACCTTTTGAGGGAATAAGGAAACTGGTAAATTCTATATTGAAAACATTACTCTCAGCCCTGTAATTACAGTAATTCTTTTTAGATTTTAAACAACACGTATCAGGTTAAAAAATTGCCCTTTTATTTCTCTATTATAAAAAATAGTTTCCATAAGAAGAATTTCTTTAAACTTCTTTAATTAGGTGTAAATTTTACATCCAGCCAGAGTATATCTCTTTTCTTCCATTCACTCTGCAACATTGAAGGTCACTATGGTACAAGTATCAGGGTTAATGTAAGACTGATGGTAAGGCACAAAAGGTTGAATGAGATGGGGTTGGGGCTTTGCTTAACAAAGGCTTGGTTGAGTGAGGTGTCTTGGGCGGGGAGGCGGGGTGGCTTGGCTAAGATGTGTCTTTGAGGAGTTCTTTGTGTATTTGGAGAGAAGCCTGTATCTTAAGTACATGATTACAATAGTGTATGACAAGCATAGGGATAGAGGTATATAGGAAGGACCCTGGAATCCCCAAAGACCTTACCAAAGGGGCCAGAGGTCTATAGGAAAAAGAACATTTGAGCTACATCTTCAGAAACCAAATCAGTTGGTTTAGCCATGAGCATTTTATATATATAATTCATACCTGTAAAAATATATAGACTCAAACTTCCTTCCAAAGTAGAATTTTGACTAAGGCTCTTTTCCAAGATAATCCACCTAAATTTATTATATGGCTTTTCTGTCATGACATCACTGTCTTCTCATGTATTGCTACTTTGTAACTGAAATGTGGCATTCCATATAGCAACCAAAGGAAGGGCAGGAAGTGAGGACAGAATGCCTCATTTCAGTGATGTGGCCTTTATATGAAAGGCCCTTTTACAGTGCTTTGGGCTTCCCTATAACATGGGAGAATCTTTCTTTTTAGGATTCAGTGGCTCAACAAATTTTGAAGGATTTGGAAGGGGAATGCTTCCTTGAGTTCTATTACTGGAAGAAGATAAGCAATTTAGCAGGTCAAATGGCAAAGGTAAAACCACAGTGGAAGGTTTCTCTGTGGACAAAGACTGAAGAGTATGTAGGTATCTCAGCTGAACAGCAGCTGGGGTGCCTGATAGAATCTCAGCTGCCATCCTCAGGGATTCTGAGGCAGCCTTCTCCCCTTCTGCAGCAATCATCTAGAGAACAGATATGAAAAAAAGCAAAATGAACTTTCTTCTTCATTCTATGAAGCATTTAATCAGTATGAGTCAACACAAATAAGTATCTACTATGTGGCAGGCCCTGTTAAGCACAGGAGGTTCAAGGAAAACATAGTCAATCTTTTTTTCTCAAGGATTTCAATCTAGGGAGAGAGATTATACTGTTACTATTAATCATAATTTAAGGCAGATTTTGTTAAAGATCCTGACAAGTATAATAAATGTTATCAATTATCTGTAGTGGGCCTTGAAAAATTAGCAGAATTTTGCCATATAGAAAAAGATTGGTCAGCATTTCAGGCAAAGGCATGGAATCATAAAAGGGTGGCTTCTGAACTGGGCAAAATGCATGGACCAGAATTTCAGAAATTGTCAAGTTCACCTCCCAAGTGCCACCTTAAAGTGGACAAAAGGGACTTGGCTCAGAAATCTAGTAGTAACTCTGCTTAGAGGACTACCTTCCTCTCCTCCTTTTTTCTATCCTCAAAGTTATTGTGACCTACCTTATGTGGCTAGGGGTTGTTTCTTCACCTACTCTGTGTTCTTTGAGAGAAATCTACCTCCTCTTTGTACCATTCTACCCCTCACACCTCAAATCTCAGTTGCTGCTGGCAGCCAGATCTTTACTTCTCACTGGCATGCCTGTGTAGACATGATGGGTAGCACAGTTCTCTTTTTACTCTGACCTAGAAAGGAGCTCTGGTAGCGTAGTGGTTACGAATCGGGCTGCGAACCTTAAGGTCAGCGGTTCGAAACTACCAGCCGCTCCGCGGGAGAAAGATGAGGCTTTCTACTCCCATAAGGATTTACACCCTCGGAAACCCTGTACAGGGTCGCTATGGGTCGGAACCGACTCGACGGCACTTAACAACAACAACAACAGGAGGAGTTTGGGGCCCTCCAGAACCTGTTCAGAACTAGTGATACAGGTCTAGGTATCAGTAATCTAGAGATGTCAGGAAAGATGCCCAAGTGAGAGAAGAGGAATGAAACGCAGCTGTCTTTAAGGAGAGAAAGTAAAAAAGATAGAAGTGGTCACTCTTCTCCATAGCTTCAAAGAGAGGGTGTGACAACAATAACAAGTCTAGTTAGCATAAGTCAATTCGGGGGATATTTAACACTAAGAAAGCAATTTTAGTAGAGTAGTGGGGACACAAGCCAACTAGATTACTTTTAGCAAGCTTGGTAAATGAGAGGTAAAGAAGCAAAGGGGGCACGCTGCCCATTAGCAGGCCTTCTTGTGAATCATGTCTCCTCTAAGAGCAGCATGGGTAGGAGAGCTAAGAGCACAGCGCTGGCTCACCCGCACTTTGGCCTGTCTTTGAGCTTCTGCTTCCACAGCCAGTGAGTGCTGAAGTCCAGCTGGCAACCTCACATCCTTACTGAAAAAGGAAGAACACGAGCATGTAGGTAGGCAGGGTGGTTTTCAGTAAGCAAGGCTTTCACACAGACTTGCAAACGTCTCGACTGTTGTTTCATGATGAATAACAAATTCTGATTTAACAGCATGTGCAGTTCCTAGACCTCTAAGGTAGAAGGTATACAAGAGAGGAACATCTCAAGGGTAGATGCCTCAAGTGCCATGGAACTGATGCCCCCAGAGCTGTGGTTCTCTCCTCACAAACACAATAAACATTGTGAAGATGGGTTGTGCTGATTTTTCTCAAAGTGTAATCTCAATCTATTATATTCAAATAATGAAGAAACAGTTCTGAAGAGTTGTACTATTAGTAACAGGATGAGAGGAGCTCATCTAAGTTTATAAAACAGAAAAAAATATTTTGAAAAGGGTAGAAATGACCAAACAGGAATAATATTTAATGTATTCATGGTGGTGATGGTGGTTGTGTGCAGTAGAGTTAGTTCCAACTCTTAGTGACCCTGTTTAGGGTTTATGAGGCTGAAAGTCTTTATGGGAGCATAAAGCCTCATCTTTCTCTCATGGAGTGGCTGGTAGATTTGAATTGCTGACTTTTTTGGTTAGTAGCCCTGATCATAATCCACTACACTACCAGGGCTCCTTAATGTATTCATAAATGTGCAAAACTGTATGTATATCTTCCTATACAATTATGAAAACTACACAAACAGAAAAAGTTTGGCAGTTCCTCAAAAGGTTAAACATAGTTACCATTTGACTTAGAAATTCCACTCCTAAGTATATAGAAAAGAAAATGGAAAATACCAAAAGCTATACATGAATGTTCATAGCAGTATTATTCATAATGGCTGAACATTGGAAACAACCCATACGTGTATCTGTTGATGAACAGATTAACAAAATGTTGTATATCCATGCAGTCAACCATAAAAAGGAGTGAAGTACTGACACATGCTACAGCGTGGATAATCCTCGAAAATATTACGCTATATGACAGAAGCCAGACATAAAGCGCCACCTATTGTGTGATTCCATTTACATGAAATATCCAGAATAGGAAACTCCAGAGACAAGAATAGATTAGTGGTTTCTGGGGACTTCAGGAAGGGAGGAATGAGGAACAATTTAAATGGGCACAGGGATTCTTTTGAGATGATTAAAATGTTCTAAAATTAATTATGGAGTTCTGGTGTGATGCTGTAATAATATCAGCACTTGACTGAAAGGTCGGTTTGAACCACAACGTTGGTGGTTCAAATTCACAAGGCACTTTTTTTTTTTTTTAAGTTTTTATTGTGAATTATGTGATAGTTTACATGGGAGAACATGAGCTTTACAATCATCCTATCTTATTTCCTTTCATTGCAATGATTACAATCTTCTGCATGCATCATCAAACAACCAAAGGGTACACCCTGAAGCCTGCCCCCTGGCCATCAGCACATAGCCCTTCTTTTTCCCTGAGTCTAAAGTCCCCAGCCACTCC
The DNA here is from genome assembly GCF_000296735.1 of Chrysochloris asiatica. Lineage (NCBI taxonomy): Eukaryota > Metazoa > Chordata > Mammalia > Afrosoricida > Chrysochloridae > Chrysochloris > Chrysochloris asiatica. Next base: position 12,040,274 of record NW_006408618.1, read on the forward strand.
ATCTCTCCACGTCATTGTCTCTGCCTCCATCTCTTGTGTCACTGCTTCTCTGGATAGGGTCATGTGCTTCACTTTTCTCCCTTGATGATTCCAGGGACTTCCACTCCTCGACTGTAAAATCAACCACTTCCCTCCTTTTGTCACTAAATGTCTACCTTTACCTTTACAACTCTCACAGTCAGTCCTGATAGCATTCATTCACTATTGAACCAAAAGAGTCTTATCCCCATCTCCTTTCATCAGCCTCGTCCAGACAGGTTGGAAACCACTCAGTGGAGAGTCTACCTTTCCCCATACCCTCTGGAACTAGGTTCCCTATTGAAAGCTCGTAAGCCAGTCACTTCTTACCTTTGTATCCCTCCCCCCATTTTGGGTAGCCAATGTCTAAATTGCCCATCCTTGTTAACCCCATGTACCAAGGGGGTGGGAATGATCCTCGCTGTAAAGATTTGTTCCCTTCTTTGACCTACTGCATCAACAAGCATAGGTCAAGTTCATCAAATTGTAGTGGAGTACTCTTTTTTCCTCTTCTTTCTTCCTCTTGTCAAGTTATGATCATCTAGCCATTGAAGCCAACAAGGCACTCTTTGGAAACCCTAAACAGGGTCACTATGAGTCGGAATCAACTTGACAGTGCTTAACAACAATAACAACAAAGTTAATTGCAGAAATAGTGCACAACTCTGAATATACTAAAAACTTCTGAGTTGTATATTTTTAAATTATTAAAATAATGAATTATATGGTATGTTAATCTTATCTCAATAAAAAAAATTTTAATGCATAGAAAACCATGAAAATATCTGCACATCTGCC
>NW_006408618.1:12041523-12043481 GCF_000296735.1 Chrysochloris asiatica
ATGGAAAGAGAAAGGCTGTGTGTTGGCATCCAGGAGGCAGGCTTGCAGAATGTGCCCTTTGGTTTTTTGTTTAAATGATTGTATATTCCAGAGTGTTTTTGTGTATATTCAAAAACAAAAAACAGAGGGAATAGAAGCAAATACTGCTCATTGATGATGCACAGAAGGGATTGTAATCATTGCAATGAAATGAAATAACGATAGGATAAGTGTAAAACCAATATTCTCCCATGCAAACTATCAATCAATTCACAATAAAAACTTTAAAAAGAAAAAAAAAAGAAAGAAAGTAATTTCAACAGGAAAAAAAAAAAATCTGCCTAAATGTTAACAGTGGTTGTGTTATGGTTATATTAGGTAATTTTTTTCTTCTTTTTTTCCCCTGATGTGACTATTGCACTCATTCAATGAAATAACTGTTAAAAATTATTTTAAATGCAATGAAAATTTCTCTCTTTATTGCATTTCTCCTCTAGGTTATTCCCTACTCACATTTCTGTTTTCTCCACTTTGATACCCCAAATACAGGTAACTGAATCCAGGGCAACCTGTAAAGAAAAGAGTTCAGATGTCAGTAAAGATCTCCAAGAGAAAGTAGACTTTCCCTGTGCACTGATGGCCATTGTTCTAATCTAAGAAAACATATTTCTGTGGAGAGGACATTACTGCTAGGTTTGGTTTGGTTAAATTTCATATGCCTTGCTAAGCATTGCAAAAATTGGCTCAATGACAGTGAAGGGTTACAAAGCAGATCATTCAACAAGTCATACATTTCATTTCATCTCAATGATTGTAATTCCTTCAATGTAACATCATTTATTCCACCTCCTCCCTGTGTCTCTTGATTTTATTCCTCTTCTTTCCTCACCCTTCTCAATTTTGTCCTTAGGTAAATGCTACTCTTTTGATCTCAAATGGCAGACCATTCTATAGTGTGCATACCTTACTAGAATTGTTGTCCCCCATATATACCTATCTGTTGTTGTAAAGTGCCTTTGAGTCAGTTTTGACTCATAGCAATCCTGTATAGGGTTTCAGAGGAGCAGCTGGTGAGCTTGAACTGCCAACTTTGCAGTTCAAACCAAGCTTACAGTCCAGCTCATTAACCTGCAGCACCATGCCAGGAAAATTGAGCCACAGGGGTGAGTTCAGTTCCAGACCCAAAGGGTGACTTAGGGCCATAGTTTCAGGGTTCCACCAGTCTTTATCTGACCAGTAAGCCTGTAAAATAAAGCCAGTAAATTCATGATTTTGAGTTTTGTTCCACATTCTCCCACTCTGTCCTTCAGAGCATTTGGTCTTGGTAGCTAGGAACCATCTAGTTATTCTGGTCTCAGAATTAATGAGACTGATGTTCACGTGGTCTATTAGTATATCAGGGGAGCACAATATTTCCACCTTAGATGGCTGCTCATGAGCTTTTAAGATTCCAGTTGCTACTCACCAAAGTAGGATGTAAAAAGGTTGCCTTTGTGGATTATGTTATGCCAACTGGTCAATGAGACTATGGTTCTGATCATGTTTTGTTGTTGTAAGGTGCCATCAAGTCAGTTCTGACTCATAGCAACCCATTGCACAATGGAATGAAACACTTTCCAGTCCTGTGCCATCCTCATGACTGTTGTTACACTTGAGCCCATTGCAGCTGCCATGTTGGGCGGTCTTCCTTTTTCACTGATTGTCCACTTTGTCAAGCATAACATCCTTCTCCAGGGACTCTTGTTGTTGTTGTTAAGTGCCATTGAATCAGTTCTGACTCATAGCAATCCCATATAGGGTTTCCAAGGAAATAATTTGTGGTTCAAACTGACCTTGCGGTCTAGTTCTTTATCCCACAGCACCCCACCAGGATTGGTCCCTTCTAATAATATGTCCAAAGTATATTTGTAAGGAGCATCCTGGCTATACTTTCAACATAGATTTGTTTGTTCTTCTAGCACTCCATGGTACTTTTTTTT
>NW_006408618.1:12044516-12063903 GCF_000296735.1 Chrysochloris asiatica
GGTCATATTAAATAATTTAGTGTACTACAGCTAACCACTCCTAGAAAGATAGCCCTGCTCTCTTCCCTTCCCACCCAGAATGCTACATGCTATGTATGTATGTGTGTCTATGAATTTCTGAGCTGTATGTCATCCATGGTACTTTTAGTATTCTTTGCCAACACCATAACTCAAATGTATCAATTCTTCTATGGTCTTCTTAGTCATTGTCCAACTTTCACATGCATTTGAGGTAATTGAAAATACCAGGGCTTGGGTCAGGCACACCTGGTCCTCAAACAGATATCTTTGTTCTTGAACACTTGAAAGAGGTCATGTGCAGCAGATATGCCTAGTACAGAAAGTATATCCTTTGATATCTTGACTGCTGCTTCCATAAGTCTGATTGTGAAGCTAAGCAAAATGAAGTCTTTGACAACTTCAATCTTTTCTCCATTTCTCATGATGTTATTTATTGGTCCAGTTGTAAGGATTTTTGTTTTATTTATATTGAGGTGGAATCCATATTGAAGGATGTAGTCTTTGTTCTTCATCAGTAAGTATTTTAAGTCCTCTTCACTTCCAGCAAGCAAGGTTATATCATATTATCTACATATCACAAGTTATTTTGATTCTTCTTCCAATCTTGATGTTCTTCTTCATATAATCTAGCTTCTCAAATTACTTGCTCCGCAAACAGTTTGAATGATATGGTGAATGAATGCAGCTCTAGTGCACAACGTTCCTGATTTTAAAACATTCAGTATCTCCTCGTTCTAGTCTAATAACTGTCTTTTGGTCTATGTGTAGTTTCCTAATGAACACAAATAAATGTTCTAGGATTCCCATTCTTCTTAATGTTATCCATAGCTTGTCATGATCCACTCTGTCGAAAGTCTTTGCATAGTCAATAAAACACAAGTAAAAATCTTTCTTGTATTCTTTCCTTTCAGCCAACATCCATCTGACATCAGCAATAATATTCCTAGTTTCATGTCCTCTTCTGAATCCAGATTTTTGTTTCTAGCAGTTCCCTGTTGATGTACTGTGCAGCCATTTAAAAAAATTATCTTCAGCAGAATTTTACTTGTATGTGATATTAATGATATTAATTATGGTTACGACTTCATGTTCCACTGACCCTTTAATCATGAGATAATGTCCTTTGTCTCATGCTGGTTTCTGCCTTAAAGTCTATGTCATAAGAAATTAATATCGCCTGTTCTCATTTTTGATTGCCATTAGCTTGATATATTTTTTCCATCCTTTAATTTTTAATCTATGTGTGTCTTTATGTATAAGGTGTGTTTCTTGTAGACAACATATTGATGGATCCTGTTTTTTATCCATTCTGCTACTTTTTGTCTCTTGACTGCTGCATGTAATCCATTGACGTTCAGTGTAATTATTGATAGGTATGAATTGATTGGTCATTTTGTTGTGTGTGTGTTTTGTGGTGCTGCTGATTTCTTTGCTCTGCATATTTTCCTTTGCTGAGTTCATTTTTTGTGTGTGTATTTTCTTGTTTCTTAATTGTTTACAAAATCTTCAGGGATTTTCCTTTTCTTGATTTGATGTCAAGGTGTATTAAGTTTTTTGAGGTTACCCTGCAATTTTACTTTCTTCCCAATTTTAACAAAGTCTTTTATCTTGAAATCTACTTGACTTCCTCATAATTTGTAATTGTGTACCTATACTATTCCCTTTTTTTGCTTTGTAGTTTTCTTCACCATAAATTAGTATGTCTGATTCCCTATTTCAGTCTTACAGTTTTGTTTTACTTTGTATACTTCTATATCATGATTGAGTTCTGGGTGGTTTTGCCATGTATGTCAGTCTTTGATTTGTGTCTGTTGTTGTTGGGTCTCAGTCCAAAAGACTACCTTTAATATTTTTTGTAAAGTTGGCCTGGTTTTTACAAAGTCATTTAATTTCTGTTTATCTGGAAATGTTCTAATTTTGCCATCATATTTAAGGGATAGTTTTGCCAGGTATATGATTCTTGGTTGACAGTTTTTTCTTTCATAGTTTTGTATATGTTTATCTATTGCCTTCTTGACTGAGAAATCAGAGCTTAATCTAATTGGTTTTCTTTTGTACATTTCATTTTTTTCTGAGCTGCTTTCCGGATTTGATTTTGGAGAGTTTGGTTATGATATTTCTTGGTGGTTTTCTTTTGGCGTCTGTCCTGTTTGGGGTTTGTGCAGCTTCTCAAACATCATCTTTCATGATGTTAGATAACTCTTTGACTATCTTTTATGTGCTTTTCTTTGTCTCTTCCTGCTCTGGAATTCTGATTCCCTTAAGTTATTCTTCTTAATATTGTCCCACATGAATCTTAGGCTTTCTTCAGATTTTTTCTGATTGTTCTTCTAGCTCACTTGTACTGAGAGATTTATCTTCAAGCTCAGTAATTCTGGCTTCCATTGATTCAAATCTACTACTTTGCCCTTTTAATGCATTGTCCATTTCTGATACCTTAGTCTTTGGATTTCTGCTTGCAGGTTTTGTATTGTCCCTAATTCTTTATCTACCTTGTTCAATTGTTTCTGTAGTGCTTTTATGAATTCTTCCTTATTTTCTTTGACCTTTCTGTCAATCATTTAGAGGTGGAACTGACTCAACAGCACTTAACAACAACAACAAAGTATCATTTTGCTGAAATCTTTTTCAGGTAATTCTAATGCCTTTTTTGCTTAAAAAATATTTTCTAGTTCTGCCTCTTAGTCATTTGTTTGAGTTACTGTTTTGTTTCTTTGTGTGAACAGAAAATTTTCTGTTTTTGAGATATTGTGGTGTTGTTTTATATGTGTTAAGTTGATGAATATATGTTCATGTATTTTTAGGCACTCACCAACTGCTTTCTGGTGGATGTGATCAAGAGATAAGTTTGTGTGGCATTCTCTTCACTGTTCATTCATTTAAGTTCAGGGTGGAATTAGCTGATGTTGTTTGTTGTTGTTGATCCAGTGTCTAGCAGCTGGTATTAGGTCTTGCCCAAATGGTGGGACTGTAGAGAGTACAGCTGTAGCTGGACTGTATGTCTGCAGTTGTTGTTTCCTTTGTCTGTGACTCACCGGTAGATTTCTGCATTGTGAGCACTTTTTCTTGTCTCTGAACCTGCTCACAAATTCCCAAGATGGCTGCAGCAGGTCTGGTCAGCTGCCACAGCTCAGCAGTCACCTCTCTTATTGCCACATCTGCTTAGCAAGCTCTCATAGTAAGCATTCAATCCACTTCTCTATCTTTTCATCCGAGACTTAGAGTTTTAGGACTATCATTTGCTATCATCTGCATCTGTTTCATTTGGTTTTCCATATCGTTGTGGTAGAGGATCTATACAGCCTTTCTGCCTAGTCTGCCATCTTTCTGCACCTCCAAGTAGTTCTCATTTGTTTCCTCCTCAGATTCTTAATCAATTAAGCCTAGACAATTGTTTTGGACAGTAATCATGAAAGGATTGTGACATCTTACCTTTTTTATCTGAACATGTTATTTAAAGTTCATAATTCTTTAACTTTGTATATGCTATGCTTCCCCAAAGAACGTTCCCAGGAACTATGACTTACCATCTTTCTATATTACCAACCTCTCCTGTCCAATCCCACTAGTTCCATCACCCTGCTAATTCCCATTCCCATTGCTTTGGGCTATGTGTGTACTTACAATGCATTGAAAGCCCCTGGGGTAGAACTGAAAGCAAAAACTATGGCAATGGGTGACTGGCCAGTGCCAGGCTGTTGACTCTGACTAACTTAGGGTCACTTTGGCAACCACCCAGATTTGGTTGGGCATCTATTGGTAGATGGGTGGCTTGTAAAATGTTTAGAGATATTATCAACAACTAGCAACATGTGTTGTGTTTATAGTTAATTGGTGCTAAACTGTTTTCCTCTCCCTTGTTCTTCAATGGAGTTGATCACATTGCTTCATGTTGTACCTCCATATTGTTTGTTATTAGCTCCTAACAGGGCCCCTTTAAAAATACTGTGATTTTCTTCCATGCCTATCTCCCCTTGTTGTTGTTGTTAAGTGCCGTTGAGTTGATTCCGAAACATAGCAACACTGTATAGGGTTTCCAAGGAGCAGCTGGTGAACCTGAACCACTGATCTTGTAGTTCAACAACTTTGCAATCTGACGCATTAGCCCACAGCACCACACCAGTATCTCCCCTTACTTAGCTATAAATTTTTCCTTAGTAGATGACATCCTTAACAGTGAATGTTTGGCACATGGAAGACTAAATAAATGGTCAATGAGCAGATGAATAAAAGATAGGGACATGTTCTGACATATTTAACTACAAATATAAATACCTTTATATCTTGGGCAATGCTCTTTCTCTCTAGAAGAATTTCAGTGAAGGATCGATGTGCTAGGAGACGTTTCATGGTGGTCTGCACAAGGAACTGTATAGCTTTGGAAACATGAGCAAGACTGCGTAGCAGGAGAGCGGCGTTTTCCATTCGGTAGTAGCAAATCGCATCTATCTCCATTATAAACAAGTCTTTAGTCACAACCTAGGCAGAAAACAGTTGGGATGACATGCCTGATTCTTAGACTCCTTTTCCAGGTTAGGAGAGAGGAGCTAAATGTATTCAAAGGAAATTTCCTCAGAGTAAGATGACAGCAAGCAAAAACAAAAATAAAAGTAATTTCCCACCCTTTATTGAAAGTGCACATTATTAAAAAGTTGCTGTTGTTAAGTGCTGTTGAGTTGGTTCCAACCCATAGTGATCCTCTATAGGGTTTCCGAGGAGCAGCTAGAGAAGTTTTTTAAGTATAGGTTTTTATTAACTATACTAAGGAACTCACAATTTAAAGGAATCCTGTTGTAAATCTATTTGTAAAAGAAAAATCACGACAAAACTTCTTAAATGAACATTTTCAGTTGATTCTATATTGTTTCAGTTGTTCTTAAGTGCCATTTGAGTGAGTTCCAACTCATAGCGACTCTGTATAAGGTTTTCAAGAAGTTGCTGGTAAGCTTACACCGCCAACTGAAGGACTCCTGATTCTATATAGGTCTTTTAAAACTGATGCCAACAAAAAGGAAATCTGCTAAAAGAGAAGCACATTCTGGGAAAAACCATTTTAATGTACTGCTCATCAGAGTATATACTTGAGGACTGTTGAGCAATACACATCAAAAGCCCTCAAAAGACTTATGCTTTCAATATTTCCATTTTGAAACATTTATCACAAAATATTTTAACAATTTATAAAGATTTCATTATAAGGATAAGGATGTTATTCACAGTATTGTTCTTTTTATTTAAAAAATAGAAATAATATAACTAAACAACAAGGAATTGAACAAATAGTACATCCTTATGATGAAATGCTATTTGGCCACTTAAAATGAAGAAGAAGCATAGCTAATCATATACGATAGGTTGTTCAGTAAGAAAGGCATGTTACAAGACAGTATGTACTATCTGACAAAAATGCACCTATCTGTAAAACTAGCCATGGAAATAGAAAAGTCTAAAAGGAAATACTCCATAGTTGTTGTTGTTAAGTGCCATGGAGTCAGTTCCGACTCATAACTACCCTGTACAGGGTTTCTAGGAGCTCTGGTAGCATAGTGGTTTTGAGTCGGGGTTGCTAACCATAAGGTCAGCAGTTTGAAACTACCAGCTGTTCTGTGGGAGAAAGATGAGGCTTTCTGCTCCCGTGAATACTTGCAGTCTCAGAACCCTACACAGTGTTGCTCTGAGTTGGAACTGACTTCACAGCACATAACCACCACCAACTACATAATATCAACAGTTATTCTGGGGTTGTATGACTAGAAGTGGAGTCCTGTTGTGGTACTGTAGGTTAATGAGCTGGACTGTAAAGTCATTTGAATTGCAAGGTCAGTGGTTTCTATTTGCATTTCTTTTAACTTAAAGAAAGAATGTGAAAGCACCTTTAAACAAAAATGGGAGGCAATTTAGCAAAGGTTTATACATTTGAATCACTGATGGAAAAAATCTCTGAATGTTATTTATACTTTTCATGTCTACTTTTGAGCATAAATAGTTATTTTGCCCTCGGTCAGAGTAGTTAGCTAGGCTTTAAAGATCAGCAGGTATTGGAAAATGTAGAGAAAAAAAAATCCACCATTTGTCTTACCTCATGAAATGGGATCTCCAAGGTTTGGACCCGAAGGTCAATCTTGTGGTATGTATCCAGGCAAGGCAGAAAGAAGAAAAGCCCTATGTGAGGAGGAGGAGGGATTAATGAATGTCTATTAGGGAGCCTGTTTTCAGCAGCAGTTTGCAAATTACATTGTTTTTCTTAGCCTCCAACTGTACACAGACAATTGGGCCATCCCAACTCCACCCCCAGAGTGTGTTTTGTTGTAGCTAAGTTTACCATATCCTTTCTTGTTCATTCTGGGACACTTTTGAGGGTTAAAGGAGAGTACTATTACAACTTACTCCAGGACAACAGGTATAAACAGAGATTACTCTCAGCAAACTGGAGTCATTTTAGGCAAAGAGCTGAACCCTCCAGATGTGAAGTTACATGTTTCTTTCCTTCACTAGATCTAAACTCACTATGTAGAGTCTTGTAGGCACTATTATTAGGGTCACTGCCTAAGTTAGAACCTCTTAGGTGCTCTGTGGAGTCCTGATGTGGTGCTGTGGGTTAATGCGTCGGACTGCAAAGCTGTTTGAACTGCAAGGTCGGTGGTTCAAGCTCACCAGCTGCTCCTCGAAAACCTTATACAGGGTCGCTATAGGTTGGAACCGACTCAACAGCACTTCACAACAACAACAAAGGTGCTCTGTACAATTGATGTTAAGTCGCTAGAGTATTCAGGTCACACACTTTAGAGTCAGCAACCTTCATGGCATATTTATTAAACTGTGAAACCTGAGGTAACCAAAATGGCAATACCATGATACTGCCATTTGATTAGCTAGTGAGGGTTCACCCATCCATCATAATACAAAATCAATGTGCAAAAAATGTTTGTAGATTGATTTATTAAGACTTTATGAAGGCCAATTCAATTCTGTGGGCTCCTGAAATGAGCCAAAGCTTTGTTGGAACCACACTACTGTGTAGACCCATCTGTTGGTTTTGAATTCTCAAACTCAGAACAGTCTGGCCACTGTTCTCTACCTGTTTTTCTAGGTCTAAATTGAAACTTAGATATATGCACATTTGGACTTTGATCTTTCTCATGCCTTCCTACCTGGCTTGGAGCTCTAAACTCCAACTACTGGACTTTACTGACTAACCATACCTCTCTCTGTGGCCCATAATCAACTTGGATCTCTGGACACTAACTCCTTCAGATTTTAATGTCATAGAGATCAGAGACAGTGTCTCATTCATCCATCTCTATATCTCTGGTATTTAGCGCAGTGTTTGTGGCATATTTAACCTGTACTACTTAAATTATATCAACTGAATGCCAGTTTGCTAATTGGATACTGAACTTTGCCCATAACTCACAATATGGGTGTACCTAGGATTCTGAACTAGCTTATATTTGCTCTGAGAACTCACAGTACTCTAATCATATGTTGTTGTTAAGTGCCATTGAGTCAGTATCAACTCATAGCAACCCTAGATAGGGTTTCCAAGGAGCAGCTGATGTGTTTGAACTGCCAACATTGTAGTTCACGGTCTAGTGCTTATCCTACAGTGCCACATCAGGAGTCAATATACAATTTCTCAAACTAGTCCCTGGCCTACTTGCAACTCCTGCCAGCCTGGCCCCAGCACATGAGCTCTCTGTACCCCACTCTCTGTCTTGGCCACCTGCAACCTGGTAGTACTCCTCTCTGAAGAATTTGTTAATAACCTGTGGTACCAGCAAAAGATTCCAAAAATTCATGTAGCATATACAATGGAATATTATGCTGCTGTTGTTGTGCCATCTAGTCGATTGTGACTCATAGCGACCCTGTATAGGGTTTCCGAGAAGCAGCAAATTAATTCCTGATAAATACCACAACATGAATGAATCTTGAAAACATTATGCTGGGCAAAAATAAGTTAGTCGTATAAGGACAAATACTGTTTGATCTCACTTATATGAGATAAGCAGATCCATAGTAGCCACAGATTATTAATGATGACCAGGGGTGGAATGGAGAAGGAATGGGGAGTTTCTGTTTGGGGGACACTGAGTTTATGTTAATGGCAGTAGAATATTTTGGGAAAGGATAGTCATAATGGTCGCATAACATGAACAATGTAATCAATGTCATTGACTTATAAGTATGGAAGTTGTTTTGGCAAATACTCTGGTATATATATTTTCATCATAATTTAAACAAACAAAAAAGCAGATTTTATGAATTAAGTTATTTTATGTAATCTGAGGACCATATTACAAATATGCAGATATTGAAGAAATTGTTAAGTACATGAGGAAAAAAAAAAAGGGAGTGCTGGTATGATGCTGTAAGATAAGCACTGGACTGCAAGATCGGTTTGAACTGCAAGATTGGTAGTTCAAACTCACCAGTCACCCCTCAGAAACCCTATACAGAGTTGCTATGAATCAGAAATGACTATATGGCACTTAAAAGGTGTTTCTTACCAGGGCCTTTGGCTCTTCCAGGTAGCAGATGTCCTAGTCGGAATATAATTACTCTCTCATACTCCTGTACAACCTAAAGGGAAATTTAAGACTTAACAAATCACTCTAATAATGAAACATAAAGTTTCAAAGACATTAGAATGAGCCTAAGCATCAGAGATGTTTTGTTATGAGAACCAAGAAAAAATTTCTGCTACTGCATAAGGTTAGAGACTGACATTAGTCAACAAGATAGAGTAGGAAGCTCCAAGGACCCATCCCTCCACAGAAACAGGGAAGAGAAAACAAACAAACAAGTAAAAACAGTGAACGTTGTCAGAAGTCTGAAAAATAGAGGTTTACAGCCAAGAGACCACTAAATCAAGAAAAAGATTCAAACATGACAGAGAGCTTTCAAGTATTTTTCTTAGCCTTGTGCCAAACATCCTTCCAGGCATAGTGGTCATCTTGAAGACTGCAGGGCAGCCTGCATTCCCAGGGCGAGTAACCAGTTTCAAAAGGAGCTGAGTAGACTTTGTTCTCAATGCATTGTGTTTGTTTATTTTGATCTGTCTAGAAGTTCCACCTCAAAGAGACCCATATAAGGTTTCCAAAGCTACAAATCTTTATGGGAGCAAAAAGATACATCTTTTTCCCATGGAGTAACTGGTAGAGTTGAACTGCTGTGCTGAGCTTGTGATTAGCATTCCAGTGCTTATCCTACAGCGCCACCAGCACTCCTATTAAAAAGATAAGTGACATTTAAAAAAATGTTATTTATGTTTCAGGGCAAAGGATCTGAATAGAAATAGATGTTTCTCCAAAGAAATGGCCAATAAGCACATAAAAGATGCTCAATACCATTAACAAATTAAACCCACAATGATAAATAAGAAGGACTAGTGAAAACGTAGAGAAATTGGAGCACTCATACGTTTCTCTTGGAAATGAAAAATGATGCAGCCTCTTTGGAAAACAGTCTGTCATTTCCTTAAAAGGTTACATACAGAAGTTACCATATGATCAAAAAGGAGTCCTGGTGTGGCACTGTGGGTTAATGCATCAGACTGTAAAGTTGTTTGAACTGCAAGGTTGGCGGTTCAAGCTCACCAGCTGCTCCTTGGAAACACTTTATAGGATTGCTATGGGTCAGAACTGACTCTACGGCACTTAACAACAATAACAGGTATGTAATTAAGAAAAATGTAAACATATGTTTACCCCCAAAACTTGTACATGGATGTACATAGCAGTATTATTCATAACAGCCCCATGCTAGAAACCACAAGTGTTCATCAACAGACAAATGGATAAACAAAATGTAATATAGCTACATAATGGAATATTATTCAATCATAAAAAAATAATGACATACTGATACATGCTATAGCATGGATGAACCTTAAAACATAATGCTAAGTGGAAAACTAAACCAACCTAATTGTATGACTGCATGATTCCATTTATATGAAATACCCAGAATAGGCAAATTCATAGAGAGAGAAAATAAAGTAGTAGTTTCTAGGTGTTAGTGGAATGGAGAAATGTGGAGTGAATGCTAGGAGTTTTTCTTTGAAGTGATCAGACTGTTCTAAAATTGACTGTAGAAATGGTTGTACACCTTTGAATATACTAAAAAAACCACTGCATGAATGAACATATGCATGTGTGGGTGTATATATATATGTATATATTTGTTGTTGTTGTTAAGTGCCATCAAGTTGGTTTGGGCCCATAGCAACCCTGTATAGGGTTTCCGAGGAGTGACTGATGAGCTTGAACCACCGACTTTGCATTGCAGCCCATTAACCCACAGTGCCACACCAGGACACTCTCTCTCTTTCTCTATCTATCTATCTATCTATCTATCTATCTATCTATTTATCTATCTATCTATCTATATGTTGTTGTTAAGTGCTGTTGAGTCAATTCCGACACATAGCAACCCTGTGTAGTATAGGGTTTCCAAGAAGTGGCTGGTGGGTTTGAACTGCCGACCTTGTGGTTCAAATATATATATTTGAAGTCCTGGTGTGGTGCTGTGGGTTAATGTGCTGTACTGAAAAGCTGCTTTGAACCATAAGCTCTGGCCCATAGTGACTCTGTATAGTGTTTCTGAGGAGAGGCTGGTGAGCTTGAACTACCGACATTATGGTTCCAAGTGACTTTGCACATTAATCCACAGCACCACACCAGGACTCTCTCTATATAGATACATATTGTTCTTGTTAAGTGCCATTGAGCTGGTTCCAACCCATGACGACCATGTATAGGGTTTCTGAAGAACGGCTGGTAGGTTTGAACTACCAACTTTTTGGTTAGAAGTCCAGTGCTTGTCCTACAGCTCTACATCAGGACACCAGGACTCTGTGTGTGTGTGTGTATATATATATATATATATATAGATAGATAGATAGATAGATAGATAGATAGATAGATAGATATAGATATATAGTTGTTGTTAAGTGCCGTCAAGTGGTTCTGACCCATAGCAACCCTGTATTGGGTTTCCAAGAAGTGATTGGTGAATTTGAACTGCCGACCTTGTGGTTCAAACTGACCTTGAGGTCCAGTGCCTATCCTACAGCACCACACCAGTACTCCATTCCTATATAGACAAACAAAGGAGAAAAGGAAGATCCTGATGTGAGAGGAGTGCAGTCAGCTGTATCTATTGTAATGTACTGTATCCATTGTGGGTTTCCAGTCAAGGCCATGTCCTTTTCTGAGCTCCAACAAATGACTGAGAAAGGCAGGAGAACAAGGGCCTGGCCTTTGCTGCCTACTGTGCGACTCTTTTATTAGGGAAGTTGCTCTGGAGTTTCTTTTGTGCTGGCTGAGACCTTCACTTTCTCCGAGTTGTACCACATTCTGTGGTTCTTTCTATCCAATCCTTTCTTTTTCCTTCTCATTTCAGAGGTGTCAAACTTTCCCTGTCTACTCTGGCTCTCCTTCTCCTTAATCTTTCACAGATAACACCTCCCAATAAATCCCTTGCTCTCCTAATTCCACCCTGACATGTGCTTCCTTCATCCTCTTCAGAAACAGCGATCTGTAACCACTGGGGCTAGAGAAGTTGCCTAAGAAGTTTCCTGGGAAATATCTGGAGAAGACACCATGATCCATGCTGAGTTAATCTCTGTGGGAGAGGGGCCCTTAGTCTGATGGGAGAGATAGATCGTGAACAAATATACTTACAGTAAAAGTTAGTGTGAATGTAAAAGCCAGGTGACACCGAAGCACAGGGAGGGAAACAAAAGTGGGGTGATCAAGGAAGGCGCCATTGGCTCGTACATTTGAGTGAGATCCTAAAGGAACAAGAGCTCTTGTGGAAGGTGAGTAGGGTGGTGTGGACATCTCATCCAGAACAGACAGTACAGATGAAAACTCAGAGGGGAGAGTGGACCTGGTGTCGTCAGTGAGATACATCAGGAAGTTAGTTATTAGGAAATCTCACCTTTATGCAGAACCAGACAGACAAAGGGAAGGTCATGATGATGAAGACCAGGGACATAAAGACAAGAAGCCACTCAAAGGCCCCTAAACCAGAGGACTTGGCACCTTAAGGAAAAAAATAAAAGCAAAAGAATAATCATATTGGAACTTCACAATATTCAATGACTACCACTTGATAGTAAGCTCTGGTAGTGTAGTGGTTACGAATCGGGCTGCTAATCTCATGGTCAGCAGTTCAAAACTACCAGCTGTTCTGCGGGAGAAAGATGAGGCTTTCTGCTCCCGTAAAGATTTATAGCCTCGGAAACCCTGTATAGGGTCACTATGAGTCGGAACCGACTCCATGGCACATAACCATCACCACAGCTTAGCATCTCCATCTGAAGTCACTGTATAGCTCAAGACACTGAGGCCTACAACGGTAAAGCTATTTGCCCAAGGACATGGTGGCAGTACTAGGATTGCAGACACAAATCAGGGCTGTAACAGAACCACATGAGTTTATCAGTTAGTGTAACTATAGAATTATGTCTTCTCCACTTCCCTGCTGTAGATTATAGGCAAGTCCTGATGTGGCACTGTGGGTTAATGCACTAGACTGCAAAGTTGGTTTGAACCACAAGGTCAGCGGTTCAAGCTCACCAGCCGCTCCTCAGAAACCCTATTCAGGGTCTCTGTGGGTTGGAACTGACTTGACAGCACTTAACAACAACAACTTAATTTATTAGCGCATGTTTCCTCATCTGTGATATGGTGGTGACAGAATCTACCTCAGGAATTTGTGAGTGGTAAATCAGTAAAGCACTCAGTGTGTAGCTGTTGTTGCTAAGTGCTGTTGAGTCGGTTTAGACTCTGTATAGGGTTTCCAATGAGCAGCTGGTGAGTTTGAACTGCCAACCTTGTGATTCTCAGTCCAGTACTGATCTGATCCTACACCAAAAAAATCAGCCACACTAGGAATCCGTAAATGGGAGCTCCCTCCTTTGCCTTCATAGCAACCCTATACAAGGTTTGCAAGGCTATAAATCTTTACAAGAGTAGGAAGCCTCATCTTTCTCCAGTTGCGTGACTGGTAAATTCGAACTGCTGACCTTGCAGCCCAGCTTGTAATCTACTTTGCTACCAGGGCTCCTACATAGCACTTGGTGGTTGGCGGTTATGTACCATGGAGTTGGTTCCAACTCATAGCGACCCTGTATAGGGTTTCCAAGGTTGTAAATCTTTACAGAAGCAGATCGCCTCATCTTTCTCCCACAAAACAGCTGGTAGTTTCAAACTGCTGATCTTGAGGTTAACAACCCAATTCCTAACCAGTACACTACCAGAGGTACTTACTTCGTTGTTGTTGTTGTTATTGTTAAGTGCCCTTGAGTCAATTCTGACCCATAGAGACCCTGTATAGGGTTTCCGAGGAGTAACTTGTGAGCTTGAACCACCAACCTTGTGGTTCAAACCAACTGTGTAATCTAGTGCGTTAACCCACAGCGCCACACCAGGTCTCCTACATAAGTACTTAGAAGCACTCTAATTTTAGCATTACTGTTGCATTCAGTCCAATAACCATTTTATCATAGAAATTTTATGATTGATGGAAAGGCTAGCCAAAAGGTTAGAGGTCTGAGGCACCTCAGAGGCACCTCAGAAGGAA
This sequence comes from Chrysochloris asiatica, assembly GCF_000296735.1. Lineage (NCBI taxonomy): Eukaryota > Metazoa > Chordata > Mammalia > Afrosoricida > Chrysochloridae > Chrysochloris > Chrysochloris asiatica. The sequence continues at coordinate 12,058,131 of NW_006408618.1, forward strand.
AGTCTGTAGTTCTTTCAGCTGTTGGAATCTTTCCCAAATTGTAACTTTCAAAGATCCAACATATACTGCATTGCTAGTAACCAGAAAATGGTAAAGTTCAACAGCCAGCAAAATGCAATACAGCTCACTCTTCCTTATTTACTTTTTAACACCCCTGTCCTTCATCCATACAAAAAGTACTGGACTGTGAACCACAGATTCCGTGATTCAAGTCCGCCAGCTGCTCTGTGGGAGAAAGATGAGACTTTCTGCACTTGCGAAGATTTAAAGCCCTGGAAACCCTGTAAGTCACTATGAGTTGGAACCGACTCAGTGGCTTAACAATTGCCACTGTTGTTAATGCCATTGAGTCGGTTCTGACTCATAGCAACCCTGTTACAGGATTTCCGAGAAGTAGCTGGTGACTTTGAACCACTGATACTGTGATTCAGATCTACTTTGCAGTCCAGTGCTTTATCCCACAGCGCCACCTTCTGGTATAGAGCTGTAGGATAAACACTGGACGGCTAACCACAAGGTTGGCAGTTCAAACCCACCAGCTGTTCCTTGGAAACCCTACATAGGGTCTCTATGAGTAAGAATCGATTCAACAGTACTTTAAAACAACAACAGCAATTCATTATAAAAGGACTGGAGGCAGATACATTTGTTCTGAAGAGTTGCTTTACTTAGTTGTTGTTGTTAGGTTCCATTGAGTCGTTATCGACTCATAGGGACCTTATTCACAGCAGAATGAAACACTGACCGATCCTGACCAACCTCACTACTGTTGCCACCCTAGAGTCCATCGATGCTACCGCTTGGCCAAGCCATCTCGTTGGGGGTCTTCCTCTTTTTCTCTGACCCTCCACCTTACCAAACATGATATCCTTCTTGACAATATGTCCGAAGTATGAGTGACGAAGTTTGGCCATCTTGGCCTCCAAGGAGCACTCTGGCTGCATTTCTTCCAAAACAGATCTATTAGTTCTTTTGGCAGTCCATGGCACTTTCAATATTCTCCTCCAACACCATAATTCAAAGGCATCAATTCTTCTACGATCCTCCTTATTCACTGTCCAGCTTTCGCATGCATATGAGGTTATAGAAACAAAAAAGATAACCTTTCCTAGCAAGTCCCTCTTTTGGTTTAACGCTTTCTTTTATCTTGCAAGAATTCTGCTATAATTCAGCATGTTCTTTGCTCTAGGCCCTGCACAGTTGTTCAAACCTATGTTGCCATCCAGTGCTTTATCCCACAGCACCACACCAACACTCTTCACCTTCTGAGGTGGTGGTGGTGGTGGTGGTTATGTGCCATGGAATTGGTTCAGCAGGAGCTAGAAGTACCTTCTGAGGTACTTACTGTTATCCTAGTTTGATAGATTTGCCTGTGATTGCAGGGCTAGAAAGTGGCTGTGCTCATATTTAAGTTCAGGTCTGGCTGACCTGAACTACTAGATCCTACTGATTCTACTTTGCAGGAGTGACCATCCTAAAGGAAGTTTACAATGGTTTTAGGTCAGACAGAGGAGGAAAATAAACCACACAGTTGTCCAGAACCTCCAATTCATGTATGTCTGCTTAAATGCAGTACCCATGTGTCTTTCCAGGGCCACAAAACCTTTGCCATGCTGACTGCTCCCCAATCCAGATTACATTCTTGCCCATGGGTGGCTGCTGAAGCCAAGTGTATTTATGCTGCTTGGGTTTCTTTTGAAGCACTTTGGTCCCCAACACGACCCTAACTCACGCCTTTCATTTCCTGGGATCCCCAGCGTCAGCCCTTCCCAGTACCTGAGCTACTCACTGTACCTTCATCCGGCTGCTCGCTTTCCAGCAGCGCCATCACCTGGGTGCCCTCCTCACCGGAACCCCGGACCTCATCCACGTCCACCACGGTGGTGGTCGGCGCTCGGGGCTCCTTGGGGCTCCGCGCCCGCCGGGAGCCCGGCCCCTCGGGCTGAGCATCACTGCGTCCGCGGACCCCGCTGCCCCTCTCTGCCTTCCCCTTCTTGGTCTCCTTGGGGCGGGACCCGCCGCCTCTCTCACCGGCCTCTCTGGAGGAGCTCCGAGTCCTTTTCTCCATCCCCAGAGCCCGGGCAGCGGGAGCAGAAAGATCAGCGGGCGGGGCTCCAGGGCCTACAACTACTGTCTCGTGGGGGAAGAGGAGGGGCGTGGCAGAGGCGTGGCGGATACCCTGGAACTAGAGCTCTCAGATGAGATTTAAGGGTGGGGAGGAGGGTAATGTTCACATGAGAGGCCATAAACCACGTCATGTTTCTTAAAGGTTTGTTTCTGTAAATTTATGGAATTAATATAAATTTAAGGACTCCTGGTGTGGCGTTGTAGGATCAGCACAGGACTGCCAACCACAAGGTCGGCAGTTCAAACCTACCAGCTGCTCCTCGAAAACCTTATATAGGATCGCTACCCTTAATGCTTAAGGAGCTCTGGTAGCGTAATGGTGACGAATCGGGCTGCTAACCTTAGGGTCATCAATTCGAAACTACCAGCTGTTCCGCAGGAGAAAGATGAGGCATTCTGCTCCTGTAAAGATTTACAGCCTCGGAAATCCTGTACAGGGTCGCTGTGAGTCGGAACCGACTCCACGGCACATAACAACAACAACCCTTAATAACGCTTAACAACAACATAATTTTAAGGAGTTGAACCGTTGGGATTTAGCAACCTGAAATAATGAAATACAACCTACAGCTGTCGAGTCCATACTGTCTCAGAACTGAGTTGTTTTTATTAAGTGCTGTCGTGTCCGTTCCTGCTCATAGAGATCCTGTGCAGGGTTTCCGAGGCTGTAAATCTTTACAGGAGCAGAAAGCCTTATCTTTCTCCCGCGGAACCACTGGTAGTTTCCAACTGCTGACCGTGAGATTAGCAGCCCGATTCATAACCACTACGCTACCAGAGCTCCTATAGGACTGATTGAATAGGGACTATCTAGAAATAAGAGTTTCCAAGGTGTGGCGCTGTAGGATAAACGCTGGGCTGCTAGCCTCAAGGGTGCTGGTTCAAACCCACCAGTCACTCTTTGGAAAACCTATTCAGGATCTCTATGTGTCAGAATAAGGATGACTGTAAAAGATTTGATGCATTTAAGTTATGGTGTTGGAGAAGAATATTGAGAGCACCATGGACTTCCAGAAGAACAAACAAATCTGTGTTGGAAGAAGTACAGCCAGAGTGCTCCTTAGAATACAGGATGATGAGGCTTCATCTTTCATACTTCACACATATTATCAGAAGGAACCAGTCCCTGAAGAAGGACGTTATGCTGAAGTGGAGAGTTAGCAAAAAAGAGTAAGACCCCCCAATGAGATGGATGGTACAGTGGCAGCAGCAACGGACTCAAGCTTAGCAATAACTGTGAGGATGGCTTAGGACCAGTCAGTGTATCAAAACCAACTCAACGGCACCTAACAACATGAGTCAGAACCTACTCGAAGAACAACAAACTTTTAGAGAAGCAGACTGCCACATCTTTATTTTTTTAAAAAAACTTTTTATTGTGAATTGAGTAAGGCTTACAGAAAAGATCATCAGTTTTATATTTAACAAATTATACATTTTGTTCCGTCCTCATATTTACAGTCTCCTCCAGGCAACAACAGTTACCCTGCTTCCTCCCTGTGGTTCCTATTTGCATTCCACCCACCTTCCTATCCCTTCTCAACTTTGTCCTTGTGGAAATGTTGCCCGCTTGATTTTGAATGATTGACCATTCTATAGTGAGTATACCTTATTAGTGTTGTTGTCACCTATATAAACCTATCTACTGCTTTGCTGAAAATTGGCCACGAGGGTGAATTTCTTTCTAGACCTGAAAGATGGTCAAGGGCCATAGTCTCAGGTTCCTTCAGTCTCCTTCTGAACAGTAAGCCTGGTTTTCATCATTATTACTAAATAATTTTGAGTTTTGTTCCACAAATCTCTATCCAGGACCCTCTAATGTGATCCTTTTCATAGCAGTTGGTAGTGGTAGCTGGGCACTGTCTAGTTCTTCTGATATCAGAGTCATGAAGACTGATGTTCACATGCTCCATTAGTACATTGAACTAATTGATTCCAAGTCTCTTCAATTCTCATCACTGTTATTTCTTCTGCACATGAAGAGATCAAAGGTTGCACCTTAGATGGCTGCTCATGGGCTTTCAAGATCCCAGACACTCACTACTCACCCAAGCAGGATATAGAACATTGTCTTTGTGGACTATGTTATGTTAATTGGCCATAGCATCCCCTGAGATTATGGTCCTGCTCCCCCAGGCCCAGCAATGATAATATCTAGGAATTTTTCATCATTTTGCCTGCTGTATGCTCTATGACATCTCTAGCTGTGTTTTAATGAAAGGTAAATACTCATGTATAAATATCCTCTTTCAAACTCATATATATATGTTTCAAACTCATATATATAATCTCTCCCATTCTTCCTCCCTTACCCATTCCACCCATGACTCAATCCATGTATCTGTGCACAGAACACTGTTGTCCCAAGGTTGAGTACCTATCACTATTTACCTCTATCCCATTTAGCCCATGCATACCTCCCTGTGTCTTCGCCTATCTTCATTATTCTTCTGGTACCATCCCTCTTCTTGTGAACTGCCCTCCCCCTTCTTGCATATTGCACTCCCCATCACCCTCTAGCCAGTAAATTACTCTCCCCTCCCTCCCATCTGGGTAGCATTCAAAGAATGTTTCTTTTAGTATGGAAACCTTTTCTTAAACATTTCCAATAATGGTCACATACAATATTTATCCTTTTATGATTGACTAATTTCACTCAAGGAGCTCTGGTAGCATAGTGGTTATGAGTCGGGCTACCAACCTCAAGATCTGTAGTTTGAAACTACCAGCGCGGTTCCATAGAAGAAAGATGAGGCGTTCTGCTCCTGTAACAATTTACAGCCTCAGAAACCCTGTGCAGGGTTACTATGAGTCGGAACTGACTCCACAGTACTTAACAACAACAATTTCACTCAGCATAATAACCTTCAGGTTCAGCCATGTTGTGAGTTGTTTCAGAGAGTCATTGTTATTCTTCAGTGTTGCATAGTATTCCATTGTGTGTATGTACCAGAGTTTGTTTATCCATTCTTCCACTGATGGGCATTTTGATTGTCTCCATCTTTTTGCTATTGTCAATAGTGCTGCTATGAACAGAGGTATTTATCTTTTTTTCAGTGTTGTAACCACCTGCCACCAGGACTCCTTGCAATACCAAACCCCAAACCCATTGCTATAGTGCCCCTAGACAGGGAATTATAAAACTTTATGAGAACAGAGAGTCTCATCTTTCTTCTGGTGAGCTTGAACCACTCACCTTTCAGTTAGCAACCCAACTGTGTCACCAAGACGCCTTTGAAATACCAAGGAGGTCTGCAAATTGTTGAAGGAGAGCAATGGTGCTTTATTGTTGGTAAAAATCATCTGAAACAGACTATGTGGTCCTAGTGTAATGCCAGAAAGCGTAAGAAGATATAAAACATCATTTGAGAGTGACTTACGGTAAAATTAAGTAGCCAGAATGCTCTTTCACGTATTTTGGACATTTTACCACATAGGATCAGTCCCTGAAGAAGGACATCATGCTTTGTAGAGGGTCAACAAAAAAGAGGAAGACCTTCAGCAAGATGAATTTGTATATTAGTTGCAACAATGGACTCAAACATGGCAATAACTGAGGATGGCAGAGGACTGGACAGTGTTTCATTCTATTTTACATAGGGTCACTATGAGTTGAAACCAACCAGATCTCACCTAACAGCAACAA
>NW_006408618.1:12064540-12066813 GCF_000296735.1 Chrysochloris asiatica
TCACAATTGTTGCTATGCTTGAGCCCATTAATGCCGCCACTTTGCCAATCCATCTTGGGGGGGGTCTTCCTCTTTTTCTCTAACCCTCCACCTTACCAAACATGATATCCTTCTCCAGTGACTGGTCCCTTCTGACAATATGAGACAAAGTTTGGCCATCCTGACCTCCAAGGAACACTCTAGCTGCACTTCTTCCAACACTGGCAATAGTGTTGACCAACTCCTCCAAGGAATGCTCACATTTTAAAAGAAGAGAAGGAACACTCTTTTGGATCTCCTTCTTGTCTCTCTTTCTCTCTCTTCCTACTCTTTATTATTTAGATTTAGAGATATTTCTTATAAGAGAAAAATCAATAAGAAAAGGACCTACTGGATGTCAGAGCACTTGATAGCTTCTTTGTTGTGGGACCACTGTAACTTTATCCAAATATAACAGCAATATAAGCACCTACTTACAACAGAAGTCTATTGGGACAATGAATGTAAATGGCAATATCTGAGAAAATGTATCACATTCCACGGTAAAAAGGTCAACTCAGCAAGGGCGGAGGTGTTGGGGAGTCATTTGCTGAGTTAAAAGTAGGAGTCTCTAGTTGGATGGCCTCAATTTACTCTTGTTTAACATGAAGAAATTATAATGTTGATTCTGTTTTCTTTAAGATTCCTTTTTAATTGAAAATGTTGGTCATCCCTTGTTGAGTATATTGTGTGTACACATTTAAAACTCTTAATACTTTACTCCTTGTTTGGATTTTTTAAGAGACATCTTACATCTGTAGGAACTCATTACTAGAAGAAGAAGGCCAATTAAAATTGTTATCCTTTGAGTTTATACTTTCAAGATGAAAGTTATATAATATTTCAAGGCTTTCTAAATTTTTAATAATTATTCCCACTTACTCTTTTGAGGTTTTATATCCACATGGATAAATGAGGAAATGAATGTTGATTTATATGAATTATTTAGAGAAAAGTAGGAGTTTCTTGGCACTGGATACACTTGTAAACCTAATAATTTTAGTTCTAGGAAAAACACTACAGGGATTTATATATTTTTATTCTCTCAATTAGGAGTCCTGGTATGATGCTGTGGGTTAATGCACTGGACTGCAAAGTTGGTTTGAATCACAAGGTCAGTGGTTCAAGCTTACCAACTGCTCCTCAGAAACCCTATACAGGGTCACTATGGGTCAGAACCAACTCGATGACACTTAACAACAACATTTTCTCAACTTTTAGATGACAGAGGAGGGCAAAGCAGTAGTCTAGGAAAGTGATGCTCATGACACTATGATTCAAGGCCTTGGTAGTGGGGATGGTCTGGATTCAGGAAATATTCCTAAGGAAGAGAATCAACAGAATTTGGTAACCACTTGGGGTCATGTGTGACAGGGAATGGCCAGAAAATGAAGGCAGATTCAGAAGAGGATATAGAATAATGAATATCATTGCTTATATCAGATGGATCTTAGCTGAAAACAGAGAATAGCAGAAAGATGTTTACCTGTGTTTCATTGACTATGCAAAGATCATTGACAGTGTGGATCATAACAAACTCTGGATAACATTGTAAATAGGTATTCTAGAACACTTCGCTGTGCTCATGCAGAATGTGTACATAGAGCAAGAACAGAATGACGGAATGCTGCATGGTTTAAAATCAGGAACGGTGTGAGCCAGGGTTGTATCCTTTTACCAGATTTATTCAATCTGTATGCTAAGAAAATAATCCGAGAAGCTGGACTATATGAAGAAGAACACGGCATCAGGATTGGAGGAACATTCATTAAGAACTTGCAGTATGCAGGTAAACACAACCTTGCTTGCTGAAAGTGAAGAAAACTTGAAGCACTTACTGATGAAGATCAAGTATTACAGTAATAAATATGGATTACACTTCAATACAAAGTAGGCAAAAGTCCTCACAACTGGACCAATAAACAACATCATGATAAACAGAGAAAAGATTGAAGTTGTTAAGGATTTCATTTTACTTGGATCCATAATCAACACCATGGAAGCAACGGTCAAGAAACTGAACAACATATTGCATTGGGAAAAATTGTTGCAAAAGACCTCTGTAAAGTGTTATAAAAAGCAAAGATGTCACTTTGAGGACTAAGGTGCACCTGGCATACAAACCATGGACCATGGTATTCTCAACCACTTCTTATGAATATGAAAGCTGGACAATGAATAAGGAAGACCAAAGATGAGCTGATGCCTTTGATATATGGTATTGGCAAGGACCATTAAGTATACCACTGGTTGCT